>NC_064259.1:12219833-12539666 GCF_003254725.2 Canis lupus dingo | reverse complement strand
GGTTTCCATGTACAAAAAGAGGCATATGGGGGATCCCTGGGTGGCTCAGCCATTTAACGCCTGCCTTTGGCCCAAGGAGTGATCCTGGAGTCCCGGGATCAAGTCCCACGTCAGGCTCCCTGCACGGAGACTGCTTCTCCCTCTGCCTGTGTCTCTGCTTCTCTCTCTTTCTCTCTCTCTGTGTCTCTCATGAATAAATAATAAATAACTCTTTAAAAAAAAAAAGAGGCATATGTCTTGCCTCTACTGCACCCATTCATAAAGTGGCAATGGGCCATGAGTGGTGGTATGACAAACCATTGACTCCACCTTCTAAGCCCTAATCAATTCTGTAAAAGATAAATGTCATCTCTCTCACCTGCCACAGTAAAGCACCACATGGTGATGTGCTTAAACAACAGAAATTATTTTCTTATAGTTTTGGAGACTAGATTTCAAGATCAAGGTATTGGCAGGCTCATTTCTAGAGAGAACTCTCTTCTTGGCATATAGATGGTTGCCTTTTGCCATGTTTTCACACTGCCTTTCCTCTGCATGTGCACGTTCCTGGTGTCTTTTCTTCTTAGAAGGACTCTAGTAGTCCTGGATCAGGGCCCCACCTTAACCTTATTTGCCTTCTTAAAGGCTCTGCTTCTAAAGATTCACATTGAAAATGAAAGCTTCAGCATGTAATTTTGGCAAGACACAATTCAGTCCATAACATGTGGTTATATATAAAAGAAAACATATGCGAAGTACCTGAAGCAGTGCCTGACACATCACAGACTGACCTTCAGTGATTATTAACTTTTATTTTATTGACTTCAATGATTATTCAAGGACTTGGCAACCAATAAATCAATCAAAATAAATGAGCAATGAGCAATTAGAACACACAGGGCTGAGGGTCAGCCTTGGGGAATGGTGACCTCATGACTATAGCTATAGCAATAATGATCCCCTATTTTATAGGGGAAGAAACTTGTCACTTAATAAGTCCCAGGGCTTATGAAGTCAGAGTCAACTTCTGAGACAGGTTGGTTATCTCCAGAGCTCTGAGTCTGTTAATTCCACATCAGGTTTGGAACAGCTATATTTGGTTACCTTTACATCACACAGCCACCTATCCCAGGGCCAGCCCCTGCCATTTGCCTTTATTGAAGTTTGACTACCCCTGAAAGAAACCATACAAACTGATAATTTACCACACAGATTCAGCTTTGGATAGAAAACCCTTGCCATATTTGTGGAAACTATTCCAACCATGGAGATATGTTGGCTGATGAAGAAATGTTATTACCCTTTGAAAATTGAAGATTGAGGTTAGTACATATGGGAGCTAGGGATGTCTAATTTGTCCTTAAATTTGATTTATGGAAACCTCTAGCTTCAAAGCTCCCAACATAAAACCACTTAACCATAAAAAAAGCAAAGCTAACATTCACATTCTCAGTTCATATACAAGCAAGAAAAGGTTGTTTCAGCCTTAGGCTTGAAGGGTGAGTACATGGCCCAGAAGTATACATATTCCCCTGGCTCCCTGAAATGTTCACAAGACATCCCAGGGGAGGACCCAGGTTCCTAAAGCCCAAGCAGAGTTTGCCTTGCCAGACAATGCTGGGGAGTTAACTCCAGCCTCCTTGTCTTCTACCCTTCTTTCCCATCTTTAGATCTTTGGCTCTCTTTATACTCCTGCACTTACTCTACTTTTCATTGTGGATTTACCATCAAACACTTATTTTGGGGGACATAGAGATTATTGAACCAAAGAACCTAAAAGGTGGAAGGGTATAACTGGTGACAGTATGTTCAACATAATAAAAGAAATAGAAACTCAGTGAGGTACATTCTATTCCCTGAGGATACTCAACATTTCAGCACATGGCAGGGATGTCATTAAAAAACAAATCTCTTGAGTCTCAGGCCTAGACTTTATATTATGACTATGGTATGGTGAGAACTATTCCTTAATGTGGTCTGTATATGAGGCCTATTATGATTTGCATGAAGTGAAAAGCTGAAAAAAAGGTGTTCATGAGCATGAAATGGAAAAATGTACTGAATCTTCTTACATGCTTAAGTACCTTCCCAAACTGTTGTAAGCAGAATTCTCAGATGGCCCCCAAGATTCCTGCCCTGTATGACCTTTCCCTTTGACTGTGAGCAGGATGTATGATAGTTTACCACTTCCATAAGTACCTTACACCATGGCGAAGTTTAAGGGATCTTGAAGATGTAATTAAGGTCCCTAATCAATTGGCCATGAGTCATTAAAAAGGGAGATTGTCTCAACCTTATCAGATGAATCATTAAAAGAAGTTAGAGGGATCTAAAGGAAGATTATCCTACTGTCGTTCAAGAACTAGCCAGATAGACGAGATAGTGCACTGGTATACCATAAAGGGTTTATATGGAGGAAGGAGTAGTCCTGAACAATGATGCTAAAAATAAGGCAATGGACCCTCGGGTATGGTGGCCATCATCAGTGTAGTATTGCCACCAGGTGGGCAAACTTTGGTCATGTAAATTGGTGGTTGATTAAAAGTCCTAAGACAAAGAAGAAGCAGGTGATAGGCAGGGCTAGAGCAGGAATGCAGATGGCCTTGATCAACAAATTCCCTTGAGACTCATCTGGCCCATAAGGAAGCTGAACTAGTGATAACTGTATATCATCAGAAAGAATCTTCTGGACATACATGGGCTACGTCCTCTGAATGGACCAGATTTTCACTTACAGCTAAGACTCTCAGAAAGATTGGGACATATAGAGATCCACTGAGATAATTCATTGCTCAAAAATCCATTCCTTTTTCCACATCATCCCTAAATATAGATCTTGCACAGGGCCCTGGATCCTGAGACATACAGAATTTAGATCAGTGGAGAGGGGAAGAAAAACCATTTTGTTTGAAGAGGACAGAAGAAGGTACATAATGAAGGAAGGAAGGTTTTAGCTCCTTCCTTCTTTTCTTTCTTTCTTTTCTTTCTTTTCTTTCTTTCTTTCTTTCTTTCTTTCTTTCTTTCTTTCTTTCTTTCTTCTTTCTTTCTTTCTTTTCTTTCTTTCTTTCTTTCTTTCTTTCTTTCTTTCTTTCTTCTTTTCTTTCTTTCTTTCTTTCTTTCTTTCTTTCTTTCTTTCTTTCTTTCTTTCTTTCTTTCTTTCTTTCTTCTTTCTTTCTTTCTTTCTTTCTTCTTTCTTTCTTTCTTTCTTTCTTTCTTTCTTTCTTTCTTTTTTTATCAGAAGAACAAATTTGTGACCCCAGGAGAGAGCTTAGCATTGGGACAATCCTTCATCTTTTTGGAGGCCACAGAGTTAGTAGTGAATCTTGGCTCCCTGGATTCCAGACCAGTGGTTTTGATATACCATAGCGGATCATGTTAGCTTGGTCAAGTTCCTCTGGTCAACAAAATCCTAACAGGAATATTTGATGACAGACAATAATCAACCATAATGATATCCTTGTAAATCTCAATTGCCCCTAATAATAGCTAACAGTCATTCCTTACCACATGCTTCTTACTTTTCTAAACACTTCATGTGTTCTAATTTAAGTACTCTTATTATCTTCATTGTTTAAATGAGAAAATTGATCAAAAGTTAAATCAACTGCCTAAAGCTATTTTGGTATTAAGTAGTAGAGCTGGGATTTGAACCCACGCTACTTGGCTACTTGCCCACACAGTCTGCCTGCCTGACTGCTAAACTCTTCTGCTCTTCATTGCTGGTATCATTTTTCTGTTCTGGCTTCTCTTTATCCACTGATCATTTTCTTTGGTAACCCTCAGTAAAAACAAAAGCCTTTTGTTTTTGGATCCTGTGTGTGTGGATTTCCTTCAGGCCTTTACCTACTGCCAAACATGGAGTCAATATCTTAGAAATGTTTGATTGATGAATTATTGAAGTTAAACTCTCACAGTCTTGTTTAAAATTCTCTACACATCATCACTAAAGGCAAACATGAGAGCATTCTTACCAATTTCCTTTTCTATATTCACAAGGAAATTGCCCAGACATTACATTAAGAGCTAATAGCAGCAGCTCTCATCCTACCTCCTGGCAAAGAGGTCAGAGTAGCACCCCTCAATAGACAGCCCACTGCAACACCATCCTGACCCGAGCTGACACCAGTGAGAGGGCCTTAGAGAGTGAGGTACTTTGGGCTTCTTTTGTTGGCAGCGTTTCGCCTTTTAGTCCACCTCATCCCTCTACTCACTGGGATATTGCATTGCTGAGACCTAAGATTAGTTGCTTGTGGAAGAATGAGTAGGCGTTTGCAGCAGGCTCTGTTAAAATCATTACCTATTCTCCTCCCAGCATTGCCTGGACCAAATGCCTGGATTCGTGACTGTGTTCAAAAAGCAGTGCTCAAATCCATAATCCCAGCCTTTAAAATAGATCTTTCTAGATGAAGAGGAAAAAGTGGAAGCCATTTTCTTTGCAGTTATTTTGGGAAAGTGACCTGAGAACATTAAAGGGCACTCAGTAGCTATTTGTTGAATGAATGTGTGAATTGAAAAATGCCTGCAGAATTTTACATTAAGATCTCATTCCCAAAGGAGTTGCTTTCTGTCAAAGACAGTTCCCTCCTACTTAATACACTGCCACCTTCCTTTTGTAAAAGCCACCAATTCTAGCATATGTTTCTTCATCTAGCCTTTCCATTCATTCATGAATCACATATTAAAGGCCTTCTCTGGATCAAGATCTATGAGAACTTGGAATGCAGAGTTGACAAAATCCGTGAGCACAAGATTATTTGTTGGCTTCTATTCCTGGACATCAAGTCTCTGTGTGAAATTGTTGATTTACATTCTTAATGACATTCTCAAGTAACAGGTCCTTATTTGAAAGTTCCTCTCCCGACGGCAGAAGTGACCACCAAAAGTACTTTCTCTCCTTTTATGAGCCTGATACCTTGGCCACAGTTCATTAGACTAAAAAGGAGTGGCTCTCTTATAGATTGGAGAACTCACCAAATCTAAACAGAGTGTTAGTCAGCAAACAGAGAGTGTTAGCAAAAACAAAAGTCAGCACGTAAATTATATAAATCACTCACTCTACCTGCCCCCTCCCTAAAAAATGAGAGTAGGTCTCCTTTATTAGTCAGGAAAAGTTATGTTATTCTGTAGTAACAAATAGCTCTCATATTTTGGTGGCTTAGCCTAAAGATGTTTTATTTCTTACACACATTTTTTTTATTTAGTGCTAATGGGGACTCTGCTCTACATGGTTAATCAGAGACCCAGGCTGATAGTTGTCTCCACCACTCTATAGCTACGTGCATCTAGCAGAATACACAGACTTCTCAGTCAGAGCCAGAGGCAAGGGACACCGGAGAATTATGTGTGGGATTGTCACGGCCTCAACAGGCAAATGATGCGGGTCACTTCTGCTCACATTTTGTTTTTCAAGTCTTGCCAAACAAACCCATTTAATTGCAGAGGGCTGGGAAATGTAGGGAAGCAATATTTGGTAAGCATGACTCTCTCTGCCACATGCAACAAGTACTATATTTTTATGTGTATATGACTTAGATGTCCATCCTACTTTATGATGCATGTTATTAGAAAACCATTCAAGGTTCAAAAAGGATAAATAATGAGATTTAAAAAATGTAAATAGAGGCTCTAATATAGTTTTTCCCTGTGTTCTGTCTAAACTTGCAGATCACTGAAGAGCATGATGCTGGAGTTACTAATATATCATAATATTCTGGTTCCCTTTACGGCATGGCTATATCACTGCTGAAAGAATGTCTCTTTTTCCCTCTCCTTACAAAGGATCTCCATTTATCAAGATAATCTGAGTTTACCTTTGTTTTAAGCAACCTGAAAGAGCTTGGCTCTCTGAGACCCATTAGAACACACCAACCTGGAAATACCATCTAGCTGCTTTTTGACTCAAGAGAAACAGCAATATTTGGGCTGCTTATACTTTCTTGGATATTCCTTAAAATCCATATGAATCCTTTCTGTATATCTACCTTGGTGCCTCTCTCGTGCAGTGCCTTATTCCTGACATTCTTTTAAAGATAATCCAATGATGATCATTCATCCTCAAGGCAAGGTTGATTCGCAGCACATTAGTTCATTATACCTAGTGCCCCCCTACATATGGAATCATAAATCCTTCAGAGAAAAAAAAGGACCTTGAATTTAATTCTGCACCACATCTTTATTATTCAAATTAGGAATTTAGCAAGTTGAGGCTCAGATACCTTGAATGACTGGCCTAAGATCAAACAGCTACTTAGCAGCAAAACCCATTATAAAATAGAGTTGCTTTGATTCTTAGAACTTGTCAGGGGCAATAGGGATGGGAGCATATAAAAAAGAAATACAAAACATAAAAACACAATCACAATTTCACTTAATCTTTGTTAAGGCCTTTCTTGTGTCTTTTATGAAAATTGAAATCAAAGATAAAATGCTAATTAGAACTCAGTATAAAAATAGGGATAAGAGAATGTTTGATGAAAGATTGGAAAAGAAAACACTATTTGAAGCAACCCTTCCATCTGTTCCAGAGAAGTCCAACATAGCAATCCCACCATCTTCGTGCAGCATAACCTAGAATTAATTCAGGCAGTAAGCTTGGCATTTATAGAGCAGTCTGCTGGGAAAGAGCAATTTCATTTCCAAGGACTTCACCGAAGTGAGGACCTGACTTTATACACCATTAGATTTTTCTGGACGGTTCTTGAGAAATTTCTTAGCGTTTAATAATCTGATTTGTGTAATTCTCATTAAGTATTAAATTATAGCTATATTTCATGGCCTTATCAACTTTCTTTGAATGGCCAAATAAGTTGAAATTATATAGTGAATTATATAGTGAATGATGCCGTTCATTAATTCATCCATTCAACAGATATTTCCTGGACACTTACTCTGGGTAGACACTATACTAGGTGCTGAGGATAAAATGGTGAACAAATACGCTTCTGTCCTTACTAAGTTTACAACGTTAATGTTAGCATTATAATATTAGTGCCTTGGGAATGAATCCAAGTTTTGGCTTCTCTAGGTTTCTAGAGACCATGGGAGACCTGTGTCTTGTATTCCAGCTGAACTTCAAGGACAAAATACTAGTCCAGTGTCCTGGGGTAGAGCTTATATCAACTGACTTTGAAGAGATAACAACTGAGTGTGAATCTCAGCTCTGCTATTCACAAGTTTTATTACTTTAGTCTTGTTACTCTCATTACTTATGAACTTCTCCATCAGTTAGCTACAGCTACACAAAAAAACAGCCCACAACTGAATGTCTTAGCATCACAGTCACTTATTACTGATTAGTTCTTTGGACCTCACAGCACAGCTAAGGAAGGCTCAGCTAATCAGAGAACCCCTACCAGCCTGAGCATGTCCTTCTCATGGATATGGCAAAGATCCAAGAGCTCCTAAGATTGAGTTAGATGAGGTATGTGCATACTACATGTTACCACAAAAGGCAGTATCATTATCACTTCATGTTTCTTCTTCGACATTTGGAAAGCTCTCTTGCACATAGCCTTGATCTTCTGACTTGAGCTGCCTCTTACATTTTTGCTGCACTGGTAAAACTCCCACTTCCTCAGATTAAACCAACTCCTGCCTTTTAAGAACGCTTTATACTTGGCTTGTGATTATTGGCTATTCCCTGAACCACTTCTGGAAGAACCTCTAACTCTACAATGTCCTTCTTTTGGCTTTGCCTCCCAGCTAGAGCAAAGCTACAAGGACCAGTTCCCCACTGCCAACCAAGCTGACCAGTGAAGTTCATGAGTGGTGTATGCTAAAGTCAGGTAATAACCCTCCTGTTGAGAATGCATGGTATAGATTTTTATAATTTATCCTCATAACAGTATATAAGGTCATTTTACTATCCTTCTCCAATAGATGAAGAAATTGTTGACAGAAACTAACTTTATAAAGTTTGAATATAAATTAGAGTGAAGTAATAGTTGCTGGGTTTTATGGAAACTTAAAAAAAAATAGTGTCCTTCTTTTCACCACCCAAGTTCTGTATCAATTGAGAGATAGACAAAGAAAGCAGACAAATGGAGGTCAAAATGTCAGCTTTAAAACTGATAGTAGTGGGAAAGTGGCTCACAAATTTAGCAGTGATAGTCTGCTACCACTGAACCCTAAAATGAGACAAAATTACCTGTCTAGTAAAGTTGGCTCTATGAAATAGCAGTGCTCCTTCTCAAGGGGAATATCCTATAGCCTATGGTGAGAGGGGACCAGACACAGGCATATCCCAAAAATAATGATATGAGTTTAGCTTTTGGATCTGTTCCTGCTTTCAGATTTGCCAGACAGTTAATTCCTCTTCCTTGCAGGGATGCAAGGAGGGTGTTTTACTAACTGAAGTCTCTCCAGGAATACCTGAAGCAAGAAAAAGGAGATACCCATTGTCCCTATTCCAACAGTAAATACAGATCACAGTACTTGAGAATTCACTTCTCCTCCCCATTGACTCCTGAGAGTTTGACAATTACTCTGAGATAGAAGATTTAAATGTCCCCACATCTGTGTATTGTCACATTAATCATTTTACTAATAAGGGGGACTTATCCTGTGGGCTTTTATTACCTGACAGGGAATTAGTTTTTCATTTTATAAATACAATTTGGATAGCTTAAGCTTTCAAAAACAAGGACAATATCACTCTTCACCTCTAAATTTCTGTGATTGTCAGGCATGGATACCATAAAATAATACATAACAGTTAAAAGGATGCTCATTAGAGTGTCTGGGTGGTGCAGTTGGTTAAGCATCTGACTCTTGGTTTTAACTTAGGTCACAATCTCACTGGCTGTGAGATTGAGCCCCACTTTGGGCTCCACACTCAGTGTGGAATCTGCTTGAGAGTCTCTCTCTCCCTCACCCTCTGACCCTCCCCCCACATGTGCCCACATGTGAGCCCACTCTCTTTCTCTCTCTCAAGTGAATAAATAAATTTTTAAAAAACTTCTTTAAAAAGATAATCATTTATACCTTTCCTGCTGTACACTCAGGAAAGGATATCCTTCTAATGCCTACATAAATGTAGGTCAAAATTTACTTTGTCTTGCACACGAGCACCAAGATTCTTCTTGCCCATAGAACCTCCCGAAATCACAAAGATAATGAAATGTCTCTCTTTTTTTAAAAATTTTATTTATTCTTGAGAGACACAGAGGGAGGCAGAGATAGATACAGGGAGAAGCAGGGTCCCTGTGGGGAGCCCAGTGTGGGACTCAATCCCAGGACCCCAGTATCACGACCTGCGCCAAAGGCAGACACTCAACCACTGAGCAACCCAGGTACCCCCAATAAAATGTCTCTTGGACAAATGTCCGACTTACATCTTTGTCTTTCGTTAAGTAATCACATGATCCTCAAATAGCCATGACTTCTAGGGAAGAAAGTACTGGACATGTTAGAGATTGAGGTTTATAGAGCTGACATGACTTGCCTGAAGTCACACTCTAGGTAAATTATGGACCTGGGATTCAAATCTACCACAATGTGATCCCAAATAAACTTTGCCAAAAGTGTATTTCAATACCCATTGTGGCGTCATCAAATTATCCATTTGTTAATGTTCTAAAGCAATTAGTAAGTTGCAAATGAAGATATACCTTTGGAGAACAAAGACCCACAAAGTGTATAAGACACACATGTAGCTCTTATTAGACTGGTCCCCCTCCTAAGGGAAGTGGATGGAAAGGACTTATTTTAGCAGAATCAGACAAACATCCTTTGAGCAACAGCCATCTTTCCCTGAAAGCCCCAACATGAGGGTTCAAAGCAGGGGCTGCAGGTTTCTTCACAGTGGATGCTTTGTGTCACCAGTTTCTTGGTTGTATTCACTGAAATTGCTGAAGTCAAAAGTAAACATGGACATCGATCTGCCCCTGGAGATAGCTTCCCGTCACAGACCCAGACTATGCCAAGAGTGACTAGCCCCCACCTTGCTGGGCAGAAGTGATTGTGTACACACTTTGCAAATCACCCAGTGTCAGGTAGGTGTGAGCACTGTTATCAGATCCTGCAGTGACAGGACCATAGGGAAAACACTAAGCAGATTTTTCGGTGTCTTCTTGGCCCTTCCTAGAAACAGCCCATGTGAGCTTTTCTTATCTTCATGATATGTTTGGGTGGCATTTATCACCTTAAGATGTGAAGCAATCTGTTCAAACATCCTATAGACAGGAATATCACAGTCCTCAGTGACATGTTGCTGTGCAGAGGTATAAGTCCTATGGTGACAATAGTGTTATTTATACACAGACCCTTTCAAGATCTGCTAATTGACTTATGGTCATTCATAAAAATTCATGATATGATGTTAATGGTCTTTCATGCCTCTAACTAGTCAGTCAGTGAATTGATTGAGAAAATATACTTACCATACTCCAGATATGGCCTGTTATCTGCCTACTTGTTGCCCACTTGTCTTACCCTTCTTTTCCTTACCTTTCTGTTCCTTGAAGATCTCAGTAAGGACAAACTTTCTTGCCAAGTTACTGCGCTTCTGTTTTCCTAGCAAGAAAACATTGGGAAAGGCCTTTGAAGAATCAAAAGAAACATCTTAAAAAAAAAAAAAGAAAGAAAGAAAAAGAAAGAAAGAAAGAAAGAAAGAAAGAAAGAAGAAAGAAAGAAAGAAAGAAAGAAAGAAAGAAAGAAAGAAAGAAAGAAAGAAAGAAAGAAAGAAAGAAAAAGAAAGAAAGATATCCGTGGAGATTTGAAGGCAAGGTTACAGATAGGGATAAAGGAAAGTGAATAAAGACATAGTTATTTATTTATTTTTTAAAGACATAGTTATTAAAAAAAAAAAAAGGCATATATACATTTGTCCCCAAGGCTGGTACACTGTAGAACTTGTCACCAGGTTGTGGAATGGAGGAAGCAAGAAGGGGAGGAAGAACGGAATAAAAGATTAGAAATTAGGAGTTTGGTCCTCTGTTATAAAGAGGATGCTGTGATGCATCAGGAAGAAAGATTTTGTTGGAACAGAGTGTCTTGTTTTTTTCTGCAATGAAAGATAAGATTATTTTGATTCTGGAAATGCAAAACAAGGTTTCGTTACGAAAGCAATCTTGACAGTCAACTCAGCCTGCAGAAGTTGAACAACAAGCAGTGGCTTATAAATTGAGTTTATCTTTCTCATTTCATTCTCTCTTTTTAGAAAAGAAACAATGATTACCTATTTGTTTGTTTACTTGTTTTCCTGGAGTAGAGGCATTCCAATAGAACATTACCATGGCCCTGATATCTCATTGTTTGATGGTAATTCAGTATTGCTTGAGTGACTTCTTGCCAGAATTCATGCTTTCCTGAGTCTCTTCTGGAAGTTTGAGGAAACTCCTGGGTTTGAGAGAAGGAAGGGAGAGTAAGTCATTATAACAAGTCATTTTAAACTTAATCATTTTCACTTTGGCGACTATAGGGTGAGGCTCAAGAACACAAGATTTGGAGCATGTAGACTCAGGCCTGAAACTCCTGGCACTTACATTGACTGACCTAGGCTAAGGAACAGCTCTTTGAGCCTTGGTTCCCTTGCCTGTAGCATGGGGTAACCAACTACATTGTTTGCTTCCATGAGGTTGCTATGTGATCAGTTGAGGTCATGCGTATACTTATATTCCGTAAGCCTCAAAGGAAACATAATAAAAAAAATACAAAGTTTTCAGAGATGGAGAGGGTGTGTGCATAGATGGACTGGTATAAGGAATTTAGCTGCTTAGAGAAATCAGTGTTTTAGATGGAGGGCTATGTGATAAATATATTTCTGTGAGAATATCTAGGTGTCTCATGATAAGAATAGAGAAAGCTACTAAAATAGTGTAGGTCATGATGATGTATGTGTGTGGGGTGTGTGTGTGTGTTGCTGCATGAGCAAGGATAGGATAGGGTTCTTATATTCCCTATAATTAGAGTTCCACTGCCCATGGCATTGAAGTACAAGAAAGTGACTTCAGGGGGGATACCTGGGTGGCTCAGTGGTTGAGCATCTGCCTTCAGCTCAGGTCATGATCCCAGGATCCTGGGATTGAGTCCTGCATCAGGCTCCCCGCAGGGAGCCTGCTTCTCCCTCTTCCTATGTCTCTGCCTCTCTCTGTGTCTCTCATGAATAAATAAATAAAATCTTTTAAAAAATGACTTCAACACTCAATTTATCTGAGTTAATTTTATTTTGACTCATAAAGCAGCTGACATTGCTTAGAATCTCAGCTTGACCTGTCATCAGAGCTCCTTTATGATTTCAGAGAGGGAGATGGTATTGAGTGTAGACAGGTTCCAGGACAGCCCAGTGCTTTGTGATGTTTTCCCAGTTTGAGTTTATTTTCTTAACATTTTTCCATTTCTTTCTAAATGAAAAAGAAAAAGATTAAGCCCATATGCTGTTATCTGATGGCTTCTCTCTTAGATAAAAATTAACTTCCTTCACAAATTGCCCATGGTTCAGACAGATGGACCTTTTCATGTCTTAACTTATTCAGTCTAGCCAACAGCTCTTTGAAGTAGGTATTAGCGTTATCCCCATTTTATAGATAAAGAGGCTGAGACACACAGCTTAGTCCATTCACCAAAGTCTCACAGCTGGCAGGCAGCAGAGTTGGGATTCAAACGTGCCATCTGGGGCTTCAGTTTGTAGCCTTTACCATATAGAGCACTGCCTCTTGTACTAAGTTAGAGGAGCCAGCTTGTTGGTCCTGTTCTTCTCCACACATGCACTGATGCTAACAGACACATCACGTGTTGTTACTGAACAAGAGCCTGGGGAGTTTGGCTCCCTTGCTTGAAAGGCTATTAGACACTTCCTCATTTTGATAATTAACAGTCCTTCTACATCCCTTGGGCACTATATATACATCTACATATCTTTATATTTATCCATCTATATATAAATATAATATATATATAATATATTTTTACCATTCTGGGCCCAGTTTGTACACACCCCCACAGCCTTCATGTAAAGTGTGGAATCAGTAAGCCAGGACTAAAATCAAGATCGTTCTGGGTAAAGTTAGAAAGTATGTATCAGGGAAATATGAGGGATATATGAACAGTAATACAGCGTAAATAGTACTATCAATAATAAGATTTTCTGCTGTCCTGCAAACAACTATTTCTCATATTCCGGATGATTAAAAACCACTTATTACCCCTGGATACTGTTTTATATATGGGAAATTTAGAAACAAAAGAGATGTCTGGCCATGCCATACAAAAGAGTACCATAGACTCCAGTGTTCTGAATACCCACATAATCATGATTCTAATAGATGCCAGTCATACCCAGAATATTTAATCCTACAAAGGCTTTAACTGAGCATCCAGAAATGATGGTTCATGAAGCAACTATTGACCTTGAGGAATTCTTTTACAGGTTCTCTTAGGTAATAATCATATGAAGAAAAGCCCTTTTGATCTGCTTTCTTTTTTTGTATATTTTTTAACATATTACCAAAACAAAGCCAGTTTGCAAGCCAATTCTGTATTTTGAGAATTGGCATAAAGCTGCCTCTATAGATACCTGATCATAATTACTAACAGAACCATAATTCAAGTGCTTGACTGATATCACAATTGTTAATATTTTCTTTTTTTTTTAATTTATTTTTTATTGGTGTTCAATTTACTAACATACAGAATAACCCCCAGTGCCCGTCACCCATTCACTCCCACCCCCCGCCCTCCTCCCCTTCCACCACCCCTAGTTCGTTTCCCAGAGTTAGCAGTCTTTACGTTCTGTCTTCCTTTCTGATATTTCCCACATATTTCTTCTCCCTTCCCTTATATTCCCTTTCACTATTATTTATATTCCCCAAATGAATGAGAACATATAATGTTTGTCCTTCTCCGACTGGCTTACTTCACTCAGCATAATACCCTCCAGTTCCATCCACGTTGAAGCAAATGGTGGGTATTTGTCATTTCTAATAGCTGAGTAATATTCCATTGTATACATAAACCACATCTTCTTTATCCATTCCTCTTTCGTTGGACACCGAGGATCCTTCCACAGTTTGGCTATCGTGGCCATTGCTGCTAGAAACATCGGGGTGCAGGTGTCCCGGCGTTTCATTGCATTTGTATCTTTGGGGTAAATCCCCAATAGTGCAATTGCTGGGTCGTAGGGCAGGTCTATTTTTAACTCTTTGAGGAACCTCCACACAGTTTTCCAGAGTGGCTGCACCAGTTCACATTCCTACCAACAGTGTAAGAGGGTTCCCTTTTCTCCACATCCTCTCCAACATTTGTTGTTTCCTGCCTTGTTAATTTTCCCCATTCTCACTGGTGTGAGGTGGTATCTCATTGTGGTTTTGATTTGTATTTCCCTGATGGCAAGTGATGCAGAGCATTTTCTCATGTGCATGTTGGCCATGTCTATGTCTTCCTCTGTGAGATTTCTGTTCATGTCTTTTGCCCATTTCATGATTGGATTGTTTGTTTCTTTGGTGTTGAGTTTAATAAGTTCTTTATAGATCTTGGAAACTAGCCCTTTATCTGATATATCATTTGCAAATATCTTCTCCCATTCTGTAGGTTGTCTTGTAGTTTTGTTGACTGTATCCTTTGCTGTGCAAAAGCTTCTTATCTTGATGAAGTCCCAATAGTTCATTTTTGCTTTTGTTTCTTTTGCCTTCGTGGATGTATCTTGCAAGAAGTTACTATGGCTGAGTTCAAAAAGGGTGTTGCCTGTGTTCTTCTCTAGGATTTTGATGGAATCTTGTCTCACATTAAAGGCATTCAAATTGGCAAAGAAGAAGTCAAACTCTCCCTCTTCGCCGATGACATGATACTCTACATAGAAAACCCGAAAGTCTCCACCCCAAGATTGCTAGAACTCATACAGCAATTCGGTAGCGTGGCAGGATACAAAATCAATGCCCAGAAGTCAGTGGCATTTCTATACACTAACAATGAGACTGAAGAAAGAGAAATTAAGGAGTCAATCCCATTTACAATTGCACCCAAAAGCATAAGATACCTAGGAATAAACCTAACCAAAGAGGTAAAGGATCTATACCCTCAAAACTATAGAACACTTCTGAAAGAAATTGAGGAAGACACAAAGAGATGGAAAAATATTCCATGCTCATGGATTGGCAGAATTAATATTGTGAAAATGTCAATGTTACCCAGGGCAATATACACGTTTAATGCAATCCCTATCAAAATACCATGGACTTTCTTCAGAGAGTTAGAACAAATTATTTTAAGATTTGTGTGGAATCAGAAAAGACCCCGAATAGCCAGGGGAATTTTAAAAAAGAAAACCATATCTGGGGGCATCACAATGCCAGATTTCAGGTTGTACTACAAAGCTGTGGTCATCAAGACAGTGTGGTACTGGCACAAAAACAGACACATAGATCAGTGGAACAGAATAGAGAATCCAGAAGTGGACCCTGAACTTTATGGGCAACTAATATTCGATAAAGGAGGAAAGACTGTCCATTGGAAGAAAGACAGTCTCTTCAATAAATGGTGCTGGGAAAATTGGACATCCACATGCAGAAGAATGAAACTAGACCACTCTCTTGCACCATACACAAAGATAAACTCAAAATGGATGAAAGATCTAAATGTGAGACAAGATTTGTTAATATTTTCTGACCGTTCATTGATTTGGTATGTGTTTCCTCTCTAAATGACCAAGAATTGCATTGTGTTAACTTTAATGGTGGCAAAATGACCAAAAGTCCTGACTTATGTTACAGAAATGTTAATAATATTTTATCATTGCCCCACACAAAAAGAGCCCTTTTGAGATAACACCCATTGGATTTCTAATGATTCAGGGGATTCAGCTTCAAAATTAGATGAAGAGGAAAAAGGATTGAAGACGGTAATGACAGGGCAAGTGCGTGTGCATGTATGTGTATGTGTGATACATCTCTACACACATATACACCCTAGTTTGTTTACAGTGTACTTACCTATTTAAATTTTGAGAGATTTGAGAAGTATATGAATGTGTGACTTATTGTAAAGAAATAGCATTATATTTGTAACCTCAAAACTCAGTCATTTATGCGACATAGATAAAGGAATACTTATGAACACAGCATAGAATTAGGAATCCAGAGGCCTGGGTTCTAGACCTGAAAAGTTTCCATGCATAAGTAGCTCTTCTGGATCCAACAGTCTCATTTATTTATTTTTTTTAGTTTTTAAAAATTTATTTATTTGACACAGAGAGAAAAAGCACAGCGAGGGAAACATTAGACAGAAGCAGAGGGAGAAGCGGGGTTCCCATTGAGCTGAGAACCCAACACAGGGCTTAATTCCAGGACCTTGGGATCCTGACCTAAGCCCAGGGTAGACAATTAGCCAACTGCACCACCCGGGTGCTTCCAACAGTCTCTTTCAAAAAAATTTCTATACTTCTATTTCTTTTCAGTAGAAGCCAGATAATGATGTATTTGTACCTTTCAAGATCAAAATAAAATATGTGAGGATGCATTTTGGAAAGGAAAATGTCTTCTTTACATTCAAGGGACTAGTACTGTGCATTAGGAGAATATATTAAAATAAGAGAGGATGATTTACTCATCCCCAAGTGATCCCAAATTTGATTGCACTTGATTTTCACACTGGTGAACCTGTTCCACTTTGAAATACCCAGTCGCAAGGGCTGCCGCTGGTAGACCTCATTCTTCAAAGGAGACTCTAGAAAAAATAAGCATTGCACCCTCTCAAATTTTGGCCTTAGGAAGTTGTAAGTAGTAAGTTAGCTCTGGAGGTGTCTGGCCAGCTGGAGAAAGGTCGAAGTTTATCTGTGAGGTTTAGTATCGCACTCCAAAGTATTAAGTGAAGAGAGATAAAAGTTTAAGTGTAGCTTACTAGAAGCACATGTATAGCATCCTTCAGAAAGCACGTACTAGAATAAAAGTGGGGGAATAGTTATGCTTTTTCAAAATTCCTTAGTTCCTATTTATACATTATGGTTACCGAATAGATAATTCTGCAAGTTGATATCTACATGTACCTAAATATGTAGATAAGTGTTCGTTACTAGAAAAACTCTTTCTGAGACAAACACATTGTTAGAATGAGAAGGCAATTTTAATCCTTATGTTCAAACTGCTCACTGCACAGAAGAAAAGCAGATGCATATCCCCACAATAAGGCAAAATTCTATTTCTGTTCATATAATCTCTATTAAAGGCTTAATAAAGCATTTGCATGTTATTAAAGGAGAAATGAGAAAGAAAATGAATAAGATGTTAGGAGGTTTACCAAATCAGTGATAGAATTTGAATACATTTGGAAAAGATATTTGTATAATTGGTCTTTTAAATCTGGTATCTATGGAAACAAACATATATTAATACCCAGAATAGATCACTGTGTCTGTGTTAGTTCCGGACAGAGTCCATCTCTTCCTGCTGCCACAACATCTTGAGAGCCTAAAGCCCAGGTCTTCTCCCCAAAGGTCAGTCCTGGATCTGAGCAAGGATGGCCCAGTCTTGGTATTTGATCAAATCTGGACACACTTTTTTTCAGACCATGTGAGTTCACCCCCTGCAGCTTTTTCAAAGCTTAAAGTATAAATTTCAACCACCTGCTTTTTAAAAACCAAAAGGACAGAAGGTTACAGTAGGAATCCTCTGTATCAATATGGATGAATTAAAGACTCAATTGCAGGTTAGTTCACTTAGGAGGAGGTTTGTTCACCACACAGACGTTGGAGCTGCCATTCAGCCTCCAGAGAACAGGTAAGAAAGGGCAGCAGAAAATGGTGTTTGGCTGGTGAGAGGATTTACGTCTACAGTTCTGACCTAGACACCTCCACTTTTTTTGTTCCTTTGTTTGCATGAGTTTTGCAATTTTTCCAGCACTGGCAGTCTGCCACTCAAAATAGCACCTGACTACCTAACCATTGGTAAGTCTAAACATGAGATGCAATTTTCTCTTTTGATCATTAGCAAGCAAGGAAGGGACCGTGAATTAAGTTGGCCTTCCAGCAGCAGAGAGATCATGATGTTTGCTGCTGCCAATACAACGTTGTTTAGACCTGTACTGATGAGAACTAGGAGTGCTGTAAAGAATTTAAAATATATGTAATGAAAAATATATATATATGTGTAATGTGTTCATCAAAGAAAGTGAAAAACAATATAGCCCATTTCTCATCTCTCAAAAATGTGTCATTTAAGGTCCTTTCCATGGTTACAAATGACCAGTCTAAGGCTAAAAAGAAAAGTATTATTTGCCATCCTGGAGATCCAGAGTGTGATAATAAGGCCCTGTGTATGTGTATGTGTGTGTGTGTGTGTGTGTGTGTGTGTGTGTGTATGGTGAGAGGGGATATTAAGCATCAAATAGTTGATTTTAGGGTTGCCATAATTGACCACGATTCACTATTTCACTCGCTTTTAAAATATTTATTGAATACCTACTAAGTGCTAGCACTCTTTTAAACGTTGAGGATACAGTGATGATATACACAAACACAGTCTACACTTAGAAACCTTGCGTTCTAGTGGAAGTACTCAGATAAGAAACAAGTCAGCACGTGAACATATAGTATGTCAAACCCCAGGCAGTGCTGGAGAAGGGATGAGAAAATGATGGGACCCCACTTAATAAGTGTGGCCCACAAAGACCTCTCTGATTTGGTGCCATCTGAAGAGACCTGAATGAACTGAGAGAACCAGCCACATGAGCATCTCAGGGAGGATGTTTCTAGCCGAGAGAATAGTAAATGTGAAAGGATGTAAGGAAACACTTAAGGGCAAGCTGTTATTAATCTGTCAGATCCAAAGTAAGTTGGTTCAGGGAAGCCTGCTCTCTGCTCACAATGGGCAGCTTTGTAAGGGATCAGCGACTGGCTCCATCTTCCCTAACCACGACCCACAAAGGATCTCATGATCTGCCAGCTGGCAATGCATTTCCCACCCTTTACCTTCCATTCCCCTTTCTAGATTTATGGGGTTCACATAAAATGTAAACAGAAAAATATAATGATAACACAGGCATGTATAAGAGGCTTCCTCAGAAGGGATTATTCAGAATCAAAATTAAGCAATCATAGGAAATAAATAATACACATGAGATCGTGCAGGAAGCAACTTTGATAAGATGGCCCTTGATCTGTCAGGGCTGGAAATGTGTGATAGGATTTCAGAGTGCTTTCCAAACACAAGGCACTATGCCCAGTGCTGGGATGGAGGGAAAACAGAACGGATGCTTAATCCACATCCCCATGGAGCCAATGGCTGTGAAAGAACAATAACCCCAACTGTATCTTCAAGGTGTCTCTGAGGAGAATAGGATATCTCAGTCTTTGATGTCAAGCAGGAAACAGTTCAGAGCCCAATCTGCCACCTAGAAGCTGTCAGAACATTTGTGAGCCTTTTAACACTGCAGAAACTCAACTTCCGAGAGGGGCGGGTTACCTACCTTCTAGACTTGTTGTCAGAATAAATTTGATAATGTGCATAAAGCAACTAGTGCTGTGCTAAATGTTGCCTTCCAAGGTTGTGAGGTTATTCCTAGGAAGCTAGGTATAGCTTTCAAAATACCCTTTCCATAATAGACTATTTATCTAAAACAGTAGCCATTCAAATGCCTAGATTTATTGGAGCAGCACAAAGGGAATGGATTTAGCATGACTTACGAACTTTATTTACAGCTACAATCACTCATGTATTTTATCCATTTTTTACATTTTAGATGAGAGTTGTCATATCTGTGTGAATTGTATTCATTAAATGTATCAATCCATTTCCACCTAGAATGCATAATCACTAAATCTTTTGTTTGCCAAAAAAAAGCTCAGAACATGTGGATATAATAAATTCATATAGCCAATCAGATAACTATCTCACACCCATTAAATAAACCTTACTTTATGCTAGATCCTGAACATATAAAGTCAAATCTGATCTTACTTGCCAGGAAAACACACTCTGGTGACAGGGCAGGAGATGTAAACAGTTAACAAAACAATATAATAATCATGGATACAGAGAGAGCCTCATTCGCCGTGGAAGTGCTAAGAAGTGACCAATCTCCAATCAAGTGTTGGGGGTCCCTAGGGAGTCTGAAGCTCTTAAGAGAGGTGAGAATGGAAATTCTGTCTGGAATTACAAGTGTATGTGCTAGGTAGATGAAATTAGCCTGGAAGGGTCTTTGGTGAAAATGTGGAGAAAAGCAAGAAAAGAGGAAAATTGATGGGGAAATACTATGCTTCATATACAGCTTGATGCTGCAGATGTGGAACTAAATCTTGTATGACCACAGAGACATAGGTCATTGACCCCCTACTTTATATTCCTTGAACACACCATCACTGGCGTGCAAGGGGGGGATCTTGCCAGACTTTCCTAACCTAGAATAAACATTTACCTGTCAATTTTGCACAGAGAAGTATATATGAAGTAGAAAATGTTGGAATCAGTGATTCTAAAACATAGTTGTAAATCAGAAAGTAGATATAGAAGCAAGGAGCTACGGGAGTTGAAGATGAGATTTAAAGCTAGCGGGATGCTCTGGACGTCCAAATAAGAACATATACCAGCTATTCCTCTCTTATCAGAAATATACAGAGGTTTGTATTAGGATTCTCCAGAGAAACAGAACCAATAGGCTAATAGAGTGTGTCACATACGATTAGAGAGAGGAGGATGCAAGAGGGGGATTTAAGAAATTGGCTAATGGGATTTGGGGGACATATTTGAAATTTGCAGGACAGGCCAGCCATCTGGAGGTCTAGGGAGACTTGATTTTGCAGCTCAAGTCTGAAGGCAGTTTGGAAAGAAACCTCTTTTCTCTTTGAGGAACCTTAGTCTTTGCTCTTAAGACCTTTCACTGATTGGATGAGGCCCACTCACATTATGGAGGGTAATGTTTTTACCCAAAGTCTACAGGTTTAAATATTAATCAGACCTAAAAAATACCTTCACTATAACATCTGGGCTGCTGTTTGACCAAACAACTGTGCACCATAGCCTTGCCACTTGACACATAAAATTAACCATCACAGATCTTTTAAGGGATGTTAACAGTTCTCTAAACTGAAGCTATATTTTCAGCCAATAGGCCATAGGTTGCTAATGAAGAGGATGGTGCTAACCATCAGCACTTGCTGAAATTCCATTTTTTTAAGATGTATGTATGTATGTATGTATTTAGTGTGTCTGTGTGTGTGTGAGAGAGAGAGAGAGAGAGAGAGAGAGAGTGAGCATGAGTGAGGGGAGGGGCAGAGGGAGAGAATCTTCAAGCAGACTCCCAGCTGAGGACAGAGCCTGACATGGGCTCAGTCTCACCACACATGAGATCATGACCAGAGCTGACATCATGAGTTGGATGCTCAACCAACTCACACTCAGGCTCCCCTGAAATTCCATTTTCTTTCATTCTTTTGATAAATATTTATTGAAAGTATTTCATTTGTTAGGTCCTGTCATTTGAGAAAGATAAATACATTATTGACTTGGCCCAAGAAGCTCACAAATAGAAACAAATATCAAAGCTAGAATAACCCTTAGAAATAATCTATTCGGCCTCCTCCTTTCAGAGAAATTGGAAGGCTCTCACTCCTGATCACACAGTGTATTAATTCCAGGTCTGGAGTCATGCCTCAGAAAGTCTGATCTCCCTCAGTACTCTTTTCCCTAATTGGGAATTCAGACACTGCCCATATTTCTGTGCTTAACTTCATTTGCCAACCATGGTGCAAGCCTCCTGAGAATGTCTGGGTCTCATTGCACAATGAAATGAATCCTATTAGAATTTTGAGAAGTATGACATTGATCCAGAAAAGCAACAAGACTCTTATGTGCTCCTTAGGTGGGCTCCTAAATAGCAGATTTTAAACACAAACAACAGATGGATTTTCACTCTTTGCCTCACCACTGAGAAATAAGACAGAGAGGGGAAAGTTGAGAAAGCAGCCGTGGGACCCTGGAATGCTATTAGGGGAGTTAAGAGTAGAGCCAAAGGAAGAGGCAGGGAAGGGATCCTGCTGTGTAAGCTCTGCTAGTTCATCTGAACTCGTGTTTCGGATCCTAACCAATGAACCGGTCAACTAAGGCTTTTGAAAGCATCTACTCGCACTGCCTGGCTGAATAGCTCTTTAAAAATAAACTTTTTTGAAGACATTCATAACAAGCCCTTCATGTAGAATTTAGTTTCTTCTCAGAAATAAGAAATTTAGTAAAACTAAATGAAAATACCTAGTGCTGTTTTTTTTCCAATGTCTTGTTCCAGTCTCGTTCATCTATTTTAAGGAGGTTTTATGTATCTCTGAGCATAACAGGACTAGTTGCTTCTTCTTGAGAAAGCAACATCAAAGCACTTGCATGCCTTTCTATTAGATCAAGCGGTGAATTGTGACAGCGAGGTTGCCCTGTCTAGAGGCAATCTTTGCTAGTCAATCTTTGGATAGCACCTTGTAAAGAATAACTTCAAGCATAGTTGAATGAAATAAATAGAAAGGGAAGATTTCATTGTTATCTTCAAAGGACCATCTTTTCAGATAGCTATTACACATTCATTCCCTCCGGATCAATATAGAGATGAGACACGGATAATTCTAGCACATGGAATGATGGCAAGGCACTAAAGAACATCTTCTTAAACAAAACTCATGACAGCCAGGTGCAGACTTTATCCCACTGCCTCCTCTCATGGTTCTCTCCGATTGCAGCCATTCTTCACCATCACATCAACTGCAGACATGATCAGTAGAGAAATTGGCTTGCCACTGTGGGCTTATCTTTTAAGAGTATTTCTTGTGAGTAATATTTTCCAATCTTGTGGAGATCTATCAGTATCTTGTGACATTCAGCATGATATCTGGGCACTTAGAGCTCTACCCACATGCTGTGTCAGTAAATTAAACTTCCTAAGGAAGGTGCCAATTGTGTTCATTCTTAAAAAACAATTAGCAGGACATGAGGAAATGGCGTAGATCAAGTATGCATTCGATTCAATTGATGCACCACTTCCTCCACTCTAGTTCAGGGGCTGCAAACATGAGATAAGTGTTGTGATGTTTACACGGAGATCAGGATTTCTAAGTGGAAATAGATGTTAGTTTGGTTACAAGAGTTTGACTTGTCTTCTGCTTTATTAGCTTCAAGACTTTGTAAAAAAAAATAAAAATAAAGACAAAACGAAAAACTGGATCATGAGTTTCTCATGTAATATCTGCCACTGGTGATCCATGGAGATTTAAAGGCCATTATGCTAAGTGAAATAAGCCCAGCACAGAAAAATAAATACTGCATGATATTATATATGGAATCTAAAAAATGTCAGATACGTGGAAATAGACAATTGACAGGTGGTTCTGAGTGGTGGGATGTGAGGAAATAGGGAAATGTTGATTAAAGGGTATGAAGTCTCAATTATGTAAGATGCATAAGTCTAGATATTTAATGCAAACCGTGATGACTATAGGTAGTAGTACTGTACTGAATAGTAGAAATTTGCCAAGAGAGTAGATTTCAGGTGCTCTCATCACATACACAAAATGGCTACGATATGAGGTTTGTTAACTGGCTTACTGTAATAATATGTTCGCTGTTTGTGGATATATATATATTTATCAAATCATTATGTTGTACACCCTAAAAATATACATTTTTAGTAATAAAATATTTTTCGAAATGTGGGCCTAGAAGAATGTCAAAATTTTTAACAAGTCTTCCTTCCTTTCCCTTTTCTTTCCCTCTGTCCATCACTCCCTTCTCCTTCCCTTCCTTCTTTTATTCTTTACTCTTCCTTTTCTTTCCTTCCTTCCCTTCCTTCCTCCCTCCCTTCCTCCCCTCCTCCTTTCTTCCCTCGCTTCTTCCTTTCCTTCCCTCCTTCATTCCTTCTTCCCATGGCTACAGTATAAAAAAGTGACAGAAGATTTCAGGAAATAGAAGGAAAGGAAATGCTCCAAAAGAGACCAATAAGACTCTTCAAAGAAGAAAGCATTGGCAACAGAAACTATAGTCTCTCCCACCTCATAGACATGAGAAGAGCTCTGTAAATTATCTGAATATTTTTGCCAAGAGATGCAAAAGACTAGCACAGCTGAGCTACACTGGTTGGAGGGACCCAAAGAGAGGCAGGAGCCCACTGTGCTGTCCCTTGGGACATGATGATAACAGCTGCTGAGTATGAAATAAACTCCCATCGTGTCAGTTAAGCTAGCACCTCAGGAAAGAAGCAAAGTAAGTTTTGAGAGCCTTTGTGAACAGATCATCAAGTTAAAGTTAAACTTTATCTTTCAATTAAAATTTTGGTTTAGCTCTGCTTTTCTTTCTAGCATTCCTGGGAGTTCTGGCAAAGAAGGTATTTGGGGATGCTACCCTGGCCACAGGAATATTAGAGGATCATCTTAGTAGACTCATTGGAAATTGTACCAAGAGAGATTCTATACTTTTATAGCATATAGCCACTTTTTACTCAGATCTCACTGTATGAGCCAAGCAACTTCATTTAGAGGAAGTAGCATTCTCTCAAGGGCAACATCCTGAATTGCACTCAAGCCACAGAAATAAAAATATTTGATTCAGAAACAGCACAGTTCACTCTTGAATTTAAAATTTTAATTTGAATGTTGCTCTCACATTGAATAAGTGCCCCAAATCTAACGTGTGAAAGCATATGGCAACGTCTCACACACAACCTCTCAGTCTCTCACAGGCTGTGAGAGCTCATAACAATAAAAGTAACCATGTTTTGGTATTTGAACCGTTGCACAATTCCTCTACATATATTATTCTATTAGACACTCACAAAAACCCTTTGTGGTGGGCAGCACAGGGAGCGGAATTATGCTCCTCTTACAGGTGCAGAAACTAAGACCTAGTTTGATTAACCAGCCAGGCCAATAGCACATCACGGTTGGTGACAGAGCCAGCTGACAGGCCCATGGCACAGCTGTCAGCTCTGATGCTCCAGTCATTCTACAGTGGGGCTGTGACAAGGTTCTGTTGTTCAGTCCTCCCTAGAGAGTAAATTTAAAATTCTTAAAAGCCCAAAGACCATATGTGCTCGTCTTTAGAAATAATATTAAACCGAGAGACTGGGCAAAGTGTGTCCTACTACACAGCTAGGAGCTAGGAATAGATGCCGTGGAAGCACCTCAAAGGACAAATGGGAAGCAAAGGCCCTCACCTGAACTGAGAAAAAGGAAGAATGCTGGGCTCGGCCTGAGCTGAGAATGTCACTCAGTCATCTGCACAGGTTTAAATAAAAGACAGAAATAAGAGCCTCAGTGTTTCAGATTTTCTAGAAGGTTGGCTAATGAATGGGACCATTAAAGAAAGGTCTAGATCTACCCTTTTCTCACTCTATGCCGTGTCTGCTGAGCTATGTTTATAGTTTCTGTTTTCTTGTTCCATTGTGAGACTTCTTCTGCACTAGAAGTAGCTGCTGCCTTAATAGAAGCACTAGTTTCCTTTCAAATGTGAGCATGGTATCATGATACCATGATGTAGTTTGTTGTTGTAAGTTCCTGTATCGATATGCCAAGGTCATTGGGAGGGCAGAGGTCAGTATCCTTGTGCAAGAACACTAATGGTCCACTATACTAAAGTTCTTTTACTTACTGCTCTTAGTTATATTAATAATAATAATAATAATAATAATAAATAGGTAAAATTTTTTAACAAATATTTAGTGAGTATTATGTTCCTCACACTGTTCAGATGACATCACATGCATTTATTCATTTAATCTGCACAACAAGAGTATGAGACAGGTTCAGTTAATATGATTCCCATGTTATAGATGGAGAACCTAAAGCCCAGAAAAATTAACTTGCCCATAGTTATAGTTAGTGTTGGGGATACAGAATTCCAAAACCAGAAAGTCTTATCCCTAAGTGACTTTAAATTTGTTGATAACAACAGAATGTATGAATCCATCCTCAGGTGTTAGTAGAGAACAAGTACAAGAGTCTCCAACCTCCTTCTGGGACAGAAGAATTTCCCCAAGTAGGGCAGCCAGATTTCCCAATTGAAAATATAAGATTTCCTATTAAATTTGAATTTTAGGTAAACAATGAATAATTTTTTAGGCTCAGTATGTCCTGTGCATACTTAGGACATACTGATCCTAAAAAAAAAAAAAAAAAAAAAAAAAAAAAAAAAAATTGCTGTTTATCTGAAATTCATATTTGAGTATTCTGTATTTTATCTACCTACCAGTTTACTAGATAACCTTGCTCCCAACCTACTATTGCCCCTCTACGTCATGAATCATGTTCTCCTTATTTGAATGCTCTTATAGATGAACAGTTCTGAATATTTTTGCTATAGTCAGATAATTTCTATGGGATCTTTGTCAATCAAGATGGTCAAGCCAACTAAATTAAACCCTCTGGGGTTTTGTCACAGGCCTTCATAATGAAAGCTTGGGATTTCCCAATATCTTCCCCAAGTCAGCTCCCTGAGAGATGGCTTATCTGGTATTTACCCTCAGGTAAGGAAACACCCTAAGGGTAGTGGTTTGATACAGTTCTTTCAGCAACTTTTCCCATATGATATTTTTCCTAAAATGAAATTAATCATAAGCAAGAGTTTAAATGTATTGAGACTCTTCTCCTATTCATCAGCAAGATGCCGAGACTGAGAATTCTTGGTCCCATCATTTCTGGGAACAACCAATCCAGACTAGTCTCTTCAAACCCAACTTGCTGTGATTTGTGAAATTTTCCAGGAAGTGAGTCACTTCATGTTTTACCCTCCAGGGAAGTTGATGGGTTTTGCATTCCACTCCCTAAAAGGTAAATTAACCATGGCCTTTCCCACCCAGAGTCCTAACATGTTGGGTGTGGACACAGACTTAGGACCATTTCCACCACTTAAGTAGAAATTCAGTTTAGCAAAGCTGGTTTTTTACTGTGCACTTTTAGTCAAAGGCCACCTAAAGTTCCTACACCAGGCATATAGTCAGCACCTAGGAATGGCTTAGGAAGAGGAAGGGAAGAATAACAAGGTCATTACTGTGTAGGAGAACTAGACTGATGGTGGACTTTGTAGCCAAGTGATAGCTATTAGGGAAAGATCATTCCCAAATATTTCTCTTGGGGAGCAACTGGCAGAAAGGTGAGCATCCAACCTGGCACGCTTCTGGGGTTATTTGGCTACGGCCAGGCAGCAGAGTGGAAACCAGGGTAGTGAGAGCTCTTACATGCATAATAAAGGGTCCAAGGTGTAGATAACTGGAGTGTGTAGATAACTGGAGGTGTCAACATCTGCCTATTTAGAGACTTCATTCAGAAACTATATATTTTTTTTTCTTTCAGAAAGAAAAAGGTTATGAAATTGCAGAAGTGGAATATTAGTTTTCTGTCACATCTAAAACCTTTCCAAGTTGGCTAATTAAATTATACCTTCCAACAGAGAATGCAAACACAATTTCAGGTTCTAATCTCTCAGTAATCAAGCATTCTATTATTAATGTCCTCTTCCTTTTTCTGGGCTTAATTGCTCATTGTACTACATGTGGCATTGATTAGCAGTAGGAAGAGTGTGTTCTGTTTTGTTGGCTTGTGAGAAAAGTGGCTATAAAAAGGCATTGAATCAGAAAGCAAGTTCTATCCAGCTGTGATATGGTGAGTGGGGGGTCTGAGGAAGCAAAGCCAACCAGCTTGTTTGGTTTGAAATAACAGCATAAAGTTCCATATTTGCCTGTGAAGCAACCCTTCTTGATCAAGCACGATCCCAAATTAACTAGGAGCTTTTAACAACAATGATTTGTATAGAGCGTTACAGCTTACAACACGCTTTTTTACAGGTATCATTTTGGTTAGTCTGAAACATCAATCTCTGTGTTAACCATTTTAAGAAGATATTGCGTATAAAAAGTCTGATGCTTAGCAAGATTCAGTAACTTGTCAGATCACATAGCTAGTGTGATGAAGATAGATAGTGTTTGAACAGACATTTCAATTTCAAATCTTGTCCTCTTTCTATTATCTTACACAATCTCCCGGCAATTCACCAAACACCAACTGGGATCATACCATATTCCATAAACCAAGCTATGCACTAAGATAGAAAAGAAAAAAAAAAAAAAAAACCTAGTAGAGGCAGACAACTCTAAAAAGGCACATGTTTGACTCTGATGTGTTGTATTACAGATACAAGATACTGAAGATTCAAGAAGGAGAAAGGCATTCAGCAAGGAAAACTCTTCAGAGGAGGAAACACTTCAGTTGGCTTTTGACAGGAAAATGAGTTCTGATGATCCTAAAAAGGGGAAGGCAATGGGGACAGCACTCAGTAAAGGGATATGGTAAGAAAGTGTGTGTTGGAGAGAAGTGAGTGAATACAATGGATAAGACTGTAAAGTAGGAGAGAGACAATGGTTGAAACACAAAGTTGGGCCCCACGTGAAGGAATTTAAGTTCATTGTGTAAACAACAAAAACTTCAGATTTGTCTAAAAATATCACTAACACAAGTGGTTTTCAAATTAACATTTTTTTTCTCTATCTAAGGAGAAGAGAGCCATTAAATCCAAGGGCCAGTTATGATGGGTAACTAGGAGCAGGATGGTGTGACAGTGTGCTTGGATGTGGCCCTTCTGAGAGTAATGTACATCTGTACACATAGAGTCTCAGCAGCAAGGGCACACTCACTCTGCCAAGTACCTAGTCATTACTTCCCATTCTAGATAGATTTCTTTTCCAAGATGTGGACCAGATAATCTCCATGCTTCTCTCCGATTCCAGTGTTCTGTTCTACATTTCCATAATATGGGTCGGCTTTTAGGAAGGCAAAGTTAATTCATCCACTTGGTTTCTGACTACAGTATAACTGCTTAGAGCCCACTGAGTTGAATTGGAAGAAGAAAGGCATGAGGCAGATCTGTGTGTCTGCAAGGAAACCATCTGTCCTGAGATGTCCCATCAATGATAGTTCCATTTGTATATGCACTACCTGAAGGACATGCCTTCCTGGGCCACCTGTGCTCCTCTCTCTTTTAATGACTTGCCTGAGATTGAAGAGGTCTTCCCATTTTCATGATTTGGGGCATATGGTCAAGTTAGCGGAGAACAGCATCTTTTTCCAACTTTTCTTACCAATCTCCTGTTCCTATTCTCATTGCTTCCCCCTGGTGCAGGTGAGATCTGAAGCTCTGGTCTGCTTATCTCTACTTCAGATACTGGGTGTCACAGGGAAATCCAGATAAGACAGCTGAAAGCTAGAAACCTAGGGCTTCCAGGCTCCTGTAATTTTTCTCTCTGGTGAGGACAGACTCCATAATTTCTGGCCTTTGCTAATGGTTCAATTATTAATTAAATGTTTGTTTATTTCCCCTGTGCATCTGGCACTCTTTAAAGTGTTGTGGAAGATCATAGACAATGAGAAAGGACACGGTAGTGGTTAAATGCTGATGCTGTGGATCAGGACTCTCTTTAGATGGTAACTCCCTGTGCGATTTTGGGAAAGATCCTCAACCTTGCTCTATCTCAGTTTTCTCATCTGTAAAATGAAGTTTGTATTATTGGTACCTTTCCATAGGTACCAATAATACATAATTATACCAATTATACACAACCAATAGTCTCATGACTATTAAGTAGATTAAGATATAGGTAAATAGCTCAGAAAAGTATTGGTCACAGAATAAACCTTTATACATTTTAGACACTGCTTATCATTATTATCATTATTATTCTATATTCTATTATTCTATATATCTATTATTCTATTTATCTATTATTCTATCATCATTATTCTCTATACTAATATCTAGTTATTTACATATATGTGATATATATGTACACATATACATATAATTATAAAATATGTGTCTTCTTATAGAATAACTGGTCATGAACACCAATAATTGGGATAAAAGGTAGAATATGGCAAATGCTAAATGTACATTCAGTAAATGAAGTAATACAAGAATTAAGATAGTGTGATGGAAGAAAATCAAAGGAGACTTTACAAAGGAAAGTGTATTTGAATAACTGTTGGATGGATTTATGTTCTAGTCCCATCAGTTTAAAAGTTCTGAGGATTCCTTATCTCTGATACCATGCTGTCTTGTAGCATTTTTCCCTCGGATGGTCAAGTTCTTTGAACCACGTGACATTATTTGGGACTCTGTTTAGTGTAGAAATCAGGCAGCTGCTGAATTCACCAGATAATTCTTTTGTGATAGATGAAAATCAGAGTATTTTAATTATTTCTATCATACATGTTCTACTAAAATGTGAAGATACCTTGGAGAAACCAGCGTTTTTGTCTTTCTGAAAGATGATATATTTTCACATACATATTTTTTAGAAGAGTATATTTATTATATTAGTCATGCTTTTTACAAGTCCCTCATATTAGCACCAATACGGTAATACAAGAATTTCGTCCAAACATATCATGTCTTCCAATTTTCATCACTGCTATGGAAACTAAAAATTCAAAATGTGCCCATGTTAGCTCTAACTAAAAACGTCATCATCCCTTCTCAAGTCCGCAGTCCACTTATTACTCAGCCCTAGGTCACAAAACCATCTTCCTCTCTATCCTTCCTGATGCTGTGGGTGCACAGAACTCTGTGACCACTCATCTGAATAACAATAAGAATTTTCTAAATGGCTACCTGGCCCATTTTTCATACTGGTGTTCTCTTTATAGTTATGACTATCTGACTCAAATCCTTTGGAAATTCTGTCTTCTACATAGTTCCAGAACTGCTTAGCATGGTATGCAAGACTCCTTTTCACTATAACTTTTCTCACCAGCTACGTCATCTCCCCTGGCAGCCTACACACCCTGAGTTCCAACTACACGTACAATGTCATATTTTCCAAAAGCACACTGACATTTCAAACCATGTTCATGTAGAACATCTCTTTCTTATCTGCCTGGAAAGTTTCTCTTCGTCTTTTAACACACGCTTCAACTATCACATCATCAGTGTAAATCTTCTGAGATGCTCCAAGCATGTAGTTGTTATTTGCTCTGAGTTCATACAACACTTTAATATGTACTACCCCATTGCACATAATATGTTGTATTATTTTATTTATTTATTTATTTATTTATTTATTTATTTATTTATTTTTGTTGTATTATTTTAATTCGCATGTCTTTAATTATGGCAAGACAAAGATATTCCTTTTTCAAATTTTTTTAAAATTCTAGTAAGTTAACATATAGTATAATCCTGGTTTCAGGAGTTGAATTTAGCAATTCATCACTTACATACAATACCCAGTGCTCATCTCAGCAAGTGCCCTCCTTAATCTTCTTTCACCCATTTAGCCTATCCCTCCACCCACCTCCTCTCCAGCAACCCTCAGTTTGTTCTCTATTGTTAAAAAGGACAAGCATGTTTAATATGTTCATTCATCACTCTAACTGCATCTCAGGTGCTCAAAATGTATTTGTCAAGTAAATATTGAATAAATGTACTTAAAACATCACATATTATCATTTAGAGACAATAAATTTAAAAACTGGTTAAATACCCCATACTTGGCAACTATAATTAAACTAATATTTCTTCTGCTTTTTAAAAGATCACATATCAATAACATACAAATACATTTTTGTTCTATTTGTAAAAGAACATGCAGATACATAAACTCACACAAATAAAGTAAATACTCTTGCTCTCACCAACCAGGTTAAGAAATAGAACTTTGTCAAGCAACTCAGAAGCCCCTCCATTGTCTCCTTGAATCTCCTCTCTCCCTCCAAAATTAACGACTACTCTACCTTTATTTTTAAGATTGATTGATGGATTGATGGGGAGGGGGAAGAAGCAGGCAGAGAAGGAGAGAGAGAATTTCAAGCAGATTCTGCCCTGAGCATGGAGCCTGACATGGGGTTCAATCTCATGACCCTGAGATCATGACCTGAACCAAAATTAGGAGTCAGACACTTAATGGAATGAGCCACCCAGGCACCAAGGCACTATTGTACCTTTAATGGCGATTGCTATTTTGTCTTTGTTTATAGTTACATTGTACTAGGGTACACTCTAAATACTACAATTTAATATTGTTCATTTTATATATATGTCAAAAGGATTTTTTTCCTCTTTAAAACCTAGTAAATTAGTAAATTATATCCTGGTGTTCTTCCTGGTTTTCAGGTTCATGGTTAAATATGTGAAAAGAGAGTTTTACTTGTCCCCTTTCAATATGAATTCCTTTTACTTTGATTGCCTTATTGCATTGGGTAAGACCTCAAATATAATGTTAAATAGGAGTGACAGCTGAATTTTTGTTTTGCTCTTATTTTTTAATAAAAAGGATTTGGCTTATCATTAAGAGGGATGATTTTAGCTGTAGGTTTTTTTAGGTACCCTATATCAGGTGGAGAAAGATTTCTTCTATTCCTATTTGGCTGAGAATTTTGTCAAGAGTGGATGTTAAAATGTGTCAAATGTTTTTTTTTTCTTAATTTATTGAGATGATTACATAATTTTGGATTGGCTGTGGGACATTGAGAATTTTTTTGCTCTTGAATTTTGAGAGTGTCTAGATTTTGTTGTCTTATTTTAAAGGGTATTAAAATTTGTTTTGGCAGGCAGTTGATTTACTGAATGGTTAACTTCATCCTTTCAAAAATCAATTTTAAGCTTTCTTAAGGTTATCATACAGCTAGTTTATTTTTACTTCTAAAGTGTAATAAGATGTGATTTTCCCAGGGTCCATAACAAATGATGCTGGCATTCAGTACAGTTTTCTAGTTTGGTAGGCTGGAAGTTGAACATCTCTGAGCCTTGTGTTAGTTTCAATTTTGCTCAGCTTACTGGTCTCTTGAGTAGAACTCTGAACAAACTAAGCTGAGTATTCAGCCAAAGATTCAAGGGAATCCCTGTGGTAGTTTCTGGTGTTTTTTCTTTGCATGTTCTCTCCTCTCTCATGCTCTGCCCTAAAAATCACATTCACATCTCAGGCTGCACTGAAATCTGATTCTTTGGTTTCTCAGGCCAGCAAAACTGGTCTTATCTGCTTGGATTTCTTCTCCATGTGCCATGTAGTTATCAATTCTGTACAGACCCACCAACTACATTTCCCTGTAGGAGCACTCCTTCACCTTCTAGAAATGGACTCCTCCATGTCATCCTCACACCCATTTCCTGGTGCAGACTTTATCATCAGGACTCCTAAGTGGTCCTTCCACTTCTGGTCTAGGCATCCTCAAATTAATTCTCCACATCAGTAATTGATTTAAAATACAAATACAGGGGTGCCTGGGTGGCTCATTCAGTTAAGTGTCTGCCTTCAGCTCAGGTCATGATACCAGGGTCCTGGGATTGAGCCCCAGGCTGGGGGGGGGGGGGGGGTCTCTGCTCAGTGGGGAATCTGCTTCTCCTTCTCACTCTTCTTCTGTGCTCTCTTTCTCAAATAAATAAAATATTTTTAAAATAAAATACAAATACAAATAATGCCATTTTACTGTCCTCTATAAAAATCCTTCAACTGTTCCTTATTGCCTTAATAATAAAATATGTTACATGCTAGAAAACCTCCTCCCTCTCAGCTTTTCTGGCTTCTCACCACTTTTAGCCTTGCATTTTACACTGAGAAGTGCTGGGGCTCCATCTCATTTCCTGTGCACAGCATACTTTTTCACACTTTGTGTATTTCTCAAGCTATTTCTTCAGCCTAGTATGCCCCAGTCCCTCCTCTTTACCTGGCTAACATACATTGCAATTCAGCACAGACATGATCTCTTCCAGGAACATTCTCTGGACACCCAGCCCAGGCAAGTGATCTTCCTACCACCACACCCTATGATTACCTCTATATTCGCAATCAGAACATTTTCTTCTATAGTAATTGTTACTTGGCAGTATTTTTCCTCTGGATTTTGTGCAATCTTGCCAAGAGCTACTGTGTAAATGTAAAGCCCATTACAGTGTCTGATCCACACTGTGTTCTCAGTAGTAGTTATGGAACTCTACTATCAAAAACAATGTCTTTTTGTGTATCATATCTATATATCTATATCTAAGAATATTATAAATGTAAGAAAACTAAGGATCAGTAAGTGCAACCCTCTTATTTTACAAACGGGGAATTTGAGGCATATAATAAATCCTGGGCCGGAACCAGAAAATCCTGGTTCTTAGCCTGGCAATACTTTCAGAATATCATTCTAGGTATAATAGGAAGTTATAAAAATATTTTCCTCTTGCATTATTTACTTTAAAATTTTTAACCAGGTTCTGTTACACCCTCAGAGTAAACATCAAAGTAATCATCAGATGTGATTTGTGCATTCCTTAAATTGAGTTCCGCTGTACTTATAACATTCTATTTTACCCTATATTTTTCAACTCTTCAAATTATAATTTTGTCCTGAAAGTATTGCCTTATCTCTGACTAATCCAATAAGGTGTTGGCTTTTCTTAAAATAATGTACTGTTTGGCAAAGTGATGGCTTCTGTATCCCGCACCTCTTACAAATATTGAAGAGACTGTTTGCCAAACAACATATTTATGCTGTTTTTCCAGGAAAGACACGGAGTTTCAATAGGAATGTTTCCATTCATCTTTTTTGAGAAATCAACTATCATCATGGGTTGATCTAGGTTAGAAGTTAGAGTATCTAGTCAGAGAAAATAGAATCCTAAGAAAATAAACAAAAGTTTCTTTACACTGAGTATGGTTAAGTGTGGGATTTCAGCTTTGACTCGACTGTTATGAAACTATAGATAAAAGCACTATTGAAAGGCTTTTGAAAATCCATTTGAAAAAATGGTACTTCTAAACAAGTCTGAGCTCTTCTGAGCTCTGTGCTATAGCAGACCAGCTGTTGACGAAGCAATATATCCACACTTTATTAATTTAACTTCTGGAAAAAACATCCCTATTGAGTTATGACTCAACATCTTATCCTCTAGTTTTACAGAGGTTTTGATATCAGAAATGTGTGTATGAAAGAGTTTTTCACCATCTACTACTAAATGGTTGTGGTATTGACTATCCTTTATACATAGGAGCTCACAATAAGTACTTTGTAGAACTTGAGCTGAGAGGTGGGGGAGTATATATACTTCTCTGGTAAACTGATAAGTGATTTTTTAAAAACAAAATGTAATTCAAATAGTACTTACATCTTCTTGTTTTCGAGTCACTGGCTTCAAGCACTAGAGACCAAATCTGACTCCCTAAGCAAATGTCACATGCTAGCAGGTTGGGAATGCCTGGAGTGTATCAGAGGCAAAAATCAGTGCCTATTTGGAGGGCTGGCAGCAAAACAACAGCAGTCAACAAGTCTGATCAGGACACTGCCTGTGGGAGAAATACATTCTAATATTTCTTTTGGATTTGGAACATGCACTCAGAATTCAGACTTTCAGGAGAAAATATTTCATTGGCTGACTTGAAGCCCTAGACCTATCCCCAGGAAGAAGAAGCATTTGGCTCTCAGGCTTACAGAATGAATTGTGGCACATGGATTCACTTTCTACTGAGATACCATGGGAGGAGGAAGGGGTGATTCTGGGGAATGATTGAGAAGGAGAAGTAGGTATTGAGCTGTCAAAATAAGACAAGGACTCTCTTTTACCTGCTGGCAAGAGGGAAAAAAATGTGCTTTGTCTCATTGAGCTTGTAGTCCTATAGGAATTACCACACACACACACACAAATTTTTGAGGGGAAGATTTCAAAAAGAGTGAGAGAAGTACTGGGTGCAGGACATAGGGTCCGAACGCTGTCCATGAGAATTCTGTTGTGTGTCTTCCATCCTGGCTTGCAAGAGGCTGAAGGGGAAACTATGTTAGCCATGCTGCTTCTTCCCTGCTGCCTCCCTCTACCATCTCATCTCTTTCTACTTTCTCATTTGCTACATTAACTACCTTTCATTTGTGTGATGCAATGCAGATTCACATGCATGAGGGTAGAAACAAAAATAAAGGCTGCCATTTATTGAACACTCACTATTCACCAGGCCTGAAGATGCAGTAGAATTCTAAGGCAAATCTTACTATTCAGAACTTACGTATAAGAAAAGACTTGGGATGTTAAGCTGTTCAGTGCTAGTGAATGTCAAAGCCTGGACTCTAATATATTCAAATGAATACAAAAAACTAAATTCTGAAGTGGGAGAACCACATGTTATAAAATAATAGATACATAAATACATGGTAAATATTTTCTGATACTTAGTACGAAAATAGGACAATACCAAAAGAATGCTAGTAAAGGATCCAGGTAAAGAATAAATGTGTTCAAGATTGTGGTAATGCAATCATGACTTCTGAGATATTTCTCTAGGAGCTGTGATGAGGATTTTAAAGCCTGTATGAAAATTGAGAAGATAGGAACCCCAGTGCCAGCATTACTGCTTTTCATTTCATCTTTGCGACCACAGAGAAATCACCTAAGATTACTTGAACATTCCATTCTCCATCGACAACGTAAAATAATAATATCTCTCTCACAGAGGCTGTTGCAAAATTCAAAGACAATTCATGTGAAATTATTTTATTAATTTTGGGTGTTTCAGAAATGAGCTTGTGTTTACTGTCTTAATGATGCTACAGAGAGTACTAATGTGTATTATAAATCTTCCAAGTGTTTCTTCCTGTTTTTCACAGTTTAGAACTGTGATTGTTTAGTTCAGTGACTTAGCAAAAAGAAAATAATTCTCCTTGAAATATAGGAATCATTTCACAGCTCCACTTCAGTGCAACTGGGGTTTTCTCTCCAGGCTGTGAAGTTTTGCACCATTTCTTCTGTAATTCACTGCTGACTTGGACAGCAGGCCTATTTTTCAGTGGGAGTTAACAAGTGCCTCTCCCAGAGAAGCATTTACTGGAAGGGGAATCACGTCTCTCACATTTACTCTCCCTAGTAATCCTTTCTGTTAGCTTTGTCTCAACATTTGTGGAGAGTTCTGGGTGCTCTGGGACTATTTCCATTCGCACTTTTGGAAAGATGATTTAAATGCTCTATTTTCAAAACTACAGTTACTGTGGGATTTCTCTGTAGGGACAGAACCTTAGCGAGAAAGAGTTTTGTGATTCATGGGCTTGCACACTGGATTCGTGGAGCTATGAAGCTATAAACCATCTTGAGAAAGAACAGAAAGATTTCTGTTCACCAAGAAATCTGGCCTGAGAATCAAGAATCAGTCTCTCTCTCTCTGTCTTTGTCTCTCAATATATCTTCTTTCCTCCCTCCTTGCATCCTTTTCTCCCTTTCTTTCTCTTAACGTTGGATGCAAATATGTTCATTTTGATACCTGTCCAAATTCATTCATTCCCCCAAGGGCTCCAATCTTCATCATGTCTCCTGCAGCCATTTGTTCTCAGTCCTCCATAAGAAGTACTAAGACAGAAAACCAAGTATTTCAACACTTGCCAGAGATTAAAATTATGTATTCACTGCTGAGAATCACCCCAGCAGTAAACTGGGAGGGATGATGGCTCTTATAACAATGAAAGAGAGAGTTTTGGTGAACACTGTGTGGGTTCATTCTTAGCTCCAACACTTACTAGCTATTTGGCTTTGATTGAGATAGTTGATTTTTGTGAGCCTCAATGTTTTAAATCTTTAAATGGGAGAAAGTGACAACAATTGCTGGGGTTTTGTGAACATAAAGCAATGGAGTTATTAACGAATTGGATAGTTTTTAGACAAATATGGTAGGAATGAGTGTTTGAAGCTAATTTCCTGAACTAGTAGGCACTCCTGCCCCTATATCTGCCCAGATAGAGTTACCTTTTCACAGGATGCTTTTTCAAACCTTTCTGTACTTCACACCTTGTTGCAAGTGTTGACAATGAATTCTCCAACCCTGGTATGAAACAGTTACAGTCAATAGCTGGCTATTCCCTTAGCTCCAAGAAGCCTTTCACTCATGTGTGTAAAAATAAGGGTTCTTTCTTGATTCCTTTAGGCACATGTCAACAGATCATACCATACTACTTGTGTCTTTTTGTTTTATTTCAACTCCACATGGACAGATCAGTCAGATCACATAGTAATTGGGCAAATTGTACCAAGGTTATAATGTTCCTAATAAAAGAGCACAATCTCTCAGCAGCTCCTTTGAATGTCCCCTACATGACTCTTCCTCAGATAATATCTTCATCCTTGAAGGCAGTTCTATAAATATTAGATAATTAACAAGTGAAATTTAGAAATAATAATACTGTGGAAGGGAAAACATCCTTCCTTCCTTCCTTCCTTCCTTCCTTCCTTCCTTCCTTCCTTCCTTCCTCCATCCCTCCCTTCTTCCCTCCCTTACTCTTTCCTTTTCTTCCTCTGTCCCTCCCTCTTTTCCTCCATCCTTCCTTTCCTTCTTCCTTTCTTCATCTACAAAAGTAGCTAAAAATCCAATCAGAGCTTTGGGCCATTTCATGGAACTAAAGGAGAAAAAAAAAACGAAGTTTAGCCCACCAAAAAGGAAGATGTTGCTTAAGTACCCTAGGCTTTCAGCTAGGATTCTTGATGCAGTTAAGATGCTAGGAGTTAGGAATTTAGGAGTGAAAATGAGCTATAAGTAAACCAACCCACAAAAATTAAAGCCCAACTTCAAAGCTCATTTGCTGATTAGATTAAGGTGAGCTACTCCTTTCCAAATAGCCTGTGAGAAGCAAGAGTAAATCCTTTCTAGAGAACAATACTATCACTGAGAGCTTTAAATCATTTCTATGTTTCATGCACAATGTCCAGCATATAATAAAAAAATTAACTGGGCATGCTAGGGATAAGAATTTATCAAAAATCAAGGGGAAAACAGATAATGGTCAACAGACAGCAGATATTCCATCTATTTGAGCTATCAGAAAATAAATTTAATAACACTTAAATATATATTAATGCGTTCAAAAACTGGATGATAAATGGAAAATTTCAGCAGCTAACTAGAAAATATAAAAAAATTAAATACAAAATACAATATTTGAAGTGTTTGAGAAAAATTAACAGCAAAGTCAAACTAAAGAGGCATATAAAGCAATAAACATCAACTTGAATACAGTAAAAACTCTTGAAAAATAAAGGCAAAAAAGCTTAAAAGTAACCAAAGGTGTGTGTGTCTGAAGGGGTGTCACCCTCAAAGGAAGAACATTAAGGTTTATAATTAACTTCACAATAGAAATAATGAAAACCAGAAGTCAGTGTAAAGAATCCTCAAAGTGCTAAGAGAAAACAGTTACTAATCTAGAATCCTATAGCCTTCAAAAAGGAGCTAAATAAAGACTTTTTAGACAGAGGCATACAGGGGAGACATCACCAGCAGACACACACTGGAGGAAGTATTAATGGGTGTCCTTCTGGCACAAGAAAAATGCTCCTAAATGGAAATAGTAAAGATAGAAGAAGAAATGAAGAACAATGAAAAAGATAACTATGTGGCAAATCTAAATAAATATTGACTATAATATCTTATGGAAATTAAAGTAGAAAGTATTAAAATAGACCAGTTTTTTTTAAATAAGGTAAAAGTTACAAAGCACTTAGCTCTGCATTTTCTAGGAAATAGTAAAAGTTCTAGTTTAAATGATATCTTAATAACTAAAGATGTATATTATAGTTTCTAAAGTTATCACTAAGAAAAAAGAATAAAGAGCATTCTGCTATCAAATCAATAGATATGGAAATGGATAATAAAAATAGTTGATCACTTTAGAATATATATAAAGGTAAAAATAAGTATAAAGAATATTATATAAAATATGGAATATTATATAAAATATTCTTATATATAAGAATAGTATATATAAGGAATAAAAAGGAAAAATTATATCATAGATATAAATCCAGTATGCCTGTATAATAATAAATGTAAATGGACTAAATATTTCAGTTAAAGTGCAATGCTGTAAGATTAAATTTAAAAGACCAGAACCTGCTCTTGCTGCTTATATGAAACACAGTTTAAATGAAAGGCTACCAGGCAGCCCCAATGAGGCACCTGTTTGGCGCCTCCTGCAGCCCGGGTGCAGCTGCTGTCCAGGGGGCCACCTGGGTGGCTCAGTGGTTTAGCGGCACCTTCACCCCAGGGTGTGATCCTGGAGACCCGGGATCTAGTCCCACATCGGGCTCCCTGCATGGACCTGCTTCTCCCTCTGCCTGTGTCTCTGCCTCTCTCTCTCTCTCTCTGTGTGTCTTTATGAATAAATAGATAAAATTTAGAAAAAAAAAATGAAAGGCTACCAAAAAAGAAAATAAAAGGAAAAAAGGAAAATAAAGAGAAGAGAAGAAAGAGGCTGGAAAAAATAAATCATTCAAACATTAACCAAAATCACTCTAGTATAGCTACACTATTGCAAGAAGCATTGAAGATAAAGGATGTTTCTTAATAATAAAAGAACCAATCCACAAGGAAATAAAAAACTTAAACAATGTGTGTGCAAATAGTAACATGGCATAAAATATGAGAAAAATTAAACTTGACACAAATAGAAGAAAAATAGTCTCCAAATGATAATTTTTTAAAAGTTTATTTACTTATTTGAGAGAGAGAGAGAAAGAGAGAGAGAGAATGAGAGGGGTGGGGACAGAGGGAGAGGGAGAAGCAGACTCCCAATGAGCAGAGAGCCCAATGTGGGACTCAATCCCAAGACCCTGAGATCATGACCTGAGCTGAAGACAGACACTTAACTGACTAAGCCACACAGGTGCCCCTCAAAAATAATAATACACTTCAGTGACATACTGTGGTAAAACTTTAAAATGTCAAAACCAAAGAACACATATTTTAAAAAGCCAGAATATAAAGATAGATCACCTACAGAATATCAATTAAACTGACAAATAACTAATTTATCAAGATTAACAGTGGAAGCCAGAAAATGGAGGAATAATACTTTCAAAGAGCTGAGAAAAAAATAATTGCCAGCCAGGATTCTATCCAACAAATAATCTTTCAAAAACAGAGGTAATAAAATGAAGACATCATTAGATAAGGGAAGGCAAAGAGTGCCTCACCAGAGAATTTCATGAAAAGAATTTCTAACGGATGTACCTTAGAAGTAGAAAACTATCCCTGAAGGAAGTTCTGAAATACAAGGAGCGTGAGCAAAGAAATTGGTAAATAGGTAGGTTAACTTACTGAATGTTGTCATTGTTAATAATGATAACATTAATATTAATATATAATAATAGCTACATTGGGGCATCTGGGTTGTGCAGTTGGTTAGGTGTCCAACTCTTGGTTTCAGCTCAGGCTATAATTTCAGGGTCATGGGATAAAGCCTTGCATCCCACTTCACACTCAGTGCAGAATTTGCTTGAGATTTTCTGTCCCTCTCTCTTTGCCCCTCCCTGCTACACACTCTCTTTCATATAAATAACTAAATCTTAAAAAAATAATAATAGCCACCATAAAAAGAAAATAGTAGAATTTAAATTTTTGGAAGAGCGCAATGAAAAGTCCTGATATTCTTAAATTGTTTAACATCAGGGGGAAATATAAGATCTTCATTAACTTCCGACTTTTAAAAGTGTGCATGATAAAATCACAGTGACTACATAAATTCTAAATTGGGGGGGGGGTGAGATGAAAGAAATAACAAACAAGTAAAATAATTCTTAAAATGCATAAAAGGAGATAAATGAGATAGAATCAGTAAAGGCAAAAAAATGACAGAGCAAGATTTTGAAGTAAGTCCAAATATACCAATCACCATAAATTCAAATAGGTTACACTGGCAAGTTAAAATAAATTGCTGGGCTAGATTTAAAAAAGAAACCAGAGTAGGTGTACACAGTTTTAAGAGACACACACCGGATCCTTCATTGTGCAGGGCATGCTAGTAACCTGCACTCACTTTAATTCACTTAGAGGAAACTGGCTCAATGCAAGGGAATCCACTGGTGGATTAAGTTACAATGAAGAACATGGAGAAGGGAAAAGATCCTCAAGCAGCTTCCTTTTGCAGAGACATGCACCCAGTTGGCCTCCCGGGCTCACTGAAAACACTGTGGTCTCCACAGTGGTCTCACACAGCTCATTCGTTGCATCCCATCTCTAATGGCCAGACTTCAAAAAATGTCCCAAGGGAGCCTTTGATTTTTTCAAATATCTAAACTCAGACCCCCTCCCCTTCCCAGTATACAATGCAGAATTGAGGGACACCTGGGTGGCTCAGTGGTTTAGTGTCTGCCTTCTGCCCAGGGCGTGATCCTGGAGTCCAGGGATCGAGTCCCACATTGGGCTCCCTGCATGGAGCCTGCTTCTCCCTCTGCCTGTGTCTCTGCCTTTCTTTCTCTCTGTGTCTCTCATGGATAAGTAAATAAAATCTTTAAAAAAAAAAATGCAGAATTGAGTCAATTATAGGAGAATGTTTCCATGGCTTTGAAAATGGGCTTCTAGTTTATCAATTGTTACATGTACATAAGTAAATTAAAAAATGAGTCCTTTGTGAGTGATCACCTGGTATGTGGGCCATAGATGGGGCAGGGAAAGAAGGGGGTGTCTCTCAGGTATGCCAAAAAAGTTTAAATGGCCTGAGGAAAAAGAGAATTCTAATTTTTTTTTAAGTGATGAAACCATTCTATACTAGGTGATAAAATAGAAAGGTACTCATCCATGAAATAGAAATAGCTAAAGTCTGCTGCTTCTGACATTTCATTTCTGTTTCTGGAGATAAATGTTTGTTACCAAAAATCACCGATGAGGAGGTGGGCCTGGCATTTTAAGATTTGGAGAGAAACTTAACCTCCTCACAGATACCTCCAGTGAGACACACCTTTTTCTGCACACTTCTTCCTCAGACCAGACCTACCCCCGCCCTTCAATGGGTGGAAAAAACAGAACAGAAACAACCAGTAATCCAATATCTTTATCTTGCCAGAAATATATTTTCTTCCTTATGACAAAATCTGCCTCCTAGCTTCCAAATGTAGAGGTCAATAAGGAAATAATCTTAGAATTTTTTAGAAATTGTAGAAAGAGTCAGGCTGATGCATTTAGTATTAAGGCTTGCACAAAGTTGAATCCTCATAACCAGCTCTAATCTACAATATTTTAGGCTCTACCTGGTCCTGGCCACAAGACTCTCCCTCTCCCACTTTCCCTAATCCCCACACGATATTCAACCAAAATCATGTATCAATTGAGTTTCACAATCTAATACATAACACCAAGTCCATATCTTTTACTCTGTCCTTGACCTTGATCACAAATCTGGCAACTGGGTTGCTATCTTTTTTTTTTTTTTAAGATTTTTATTTATTCATTCATTCATGAGAGACACAGAGAGAGGCAGAGACATAGGCAGAGGGAAAAGCAGGTTACCTGTGGTAAGCCTGATGTGGGACTTGATCCCAGTACCCCAGGATCACAACCTGAGCTAAAGGCAGACGCTCAACCACTGAGCCACCCAGATGTCCCAAATAGGCAGCTATCTTATTCAACACCCACCTTGTACCAGGTATGGTGAATGGCCCCAGTCTTGTTTTCCTGGACTCAAGTGTTTTTCTTGATTAACCTCCCCTAAAGTATAGCTTATAGTATAGACCCCATTATCCTTGTCAGTCTTCCCCAAACCAGGGATTTAATCCCTGGAATTGAAATGCTAATTCAGAGGCAGGGATCCTATTGCCTGTAGACATATATAGCTCTTGCCATGTGTCCAAATATCACTGTGAGTAAGTTTCTCTCATTTTGCAAGGTGACCTCTGATTTTGACAGTTACCCTCAATCCACTGGCAACATCTGGAGACATAGAGTCCAGGTGAAGTTTAGCAGTTATTATTCCACATAGAACTGGACTAGCATCCCCTCCACTACCAAAATCTGGGGGCAAATCTCAATAAAACCCCAGATCCTCCTCACTTCTCTCGCCCAATGCAATTAGCTGGCTAATGATCCCTAGATATAAAACTCAGAATATATATATATATATATATATATATATATATATAATCCCTATCCTGATTTCATAAGGTTTAAATGAGTTTTACTTCTATTTATGTCTATTTCAGTATTATTTTTATTGATGTCAAGCCAATAATTGATTACATTTTCAACCAAAGTTTTATCTACTTCAGTCATAATGAGATTTCTATTTTGAAAAATACATGTAAAATCTACTTATTTTCAGGTAAATATTTACTGAATATCATTTTGGCATTATGAGTGAGGCCATGTCCTTGGCCTAAATTTTGCTTTTATTATATTAGATACTATTGAGATATCTTTAACTTTTACTTCACAGGAAATTCCCAAAAATGTATGTCACACAGGCAGAAATGATTTTATGGAGTTTGGCTTCTCTAAACAAAGTGAGACATCAATACAAACTTTCTGGTCCAATGATTTTAGGACACTCAATAGAGAACAGAGTTTTGACATAAACAAAAAGGAAATTAATTGATTTTTGCCTAAGATCTCTACAATATGGTTATTAGGAATAAATTAAACACATAAGGAAATGTGTTCCCAGCTTCCATCTGCTTATCCTCATTAAGAGTAGTGTCAGAATTACACACAGAGGATTGTCACAGGAGAAGCTGAACGGTCTTCACTCAGTTGATGTTCCTCTCACATCCACTCCCTGCCAGGCATCTCAGGTGTTGAAGAAAGGCAGAGGAAGCAAGACAAGGCCCTGGAGGAATTGGAGAGCTTTGCTTGAAAGCACAGACTCCTTGATGCTTCTCTTTTGCTGTAGCCACCCTGCCCACTCTCCTGTGAGGGCTGCCCCTCCTGAGCCTGGGCATTTGTGTTATTCCCTAAGGGGAGAACACAGTGAATGCTTATTTCAGGAAGACTTTCCTGGTAATGACTGAGGAGAGAACAAGCAAACAAAACATATAGGAAGAAGGAGAGAGAGAGAGAGAGAGAGAGAGAGGAAGATAAAAAATATATAAGATAAACTTACTGATGTCCTGATGTTTTAAAAATATTCAGTATTTTACATTGGTTATTGCTGATATATCTGGAAAACTAGCTGAAGGTTCTTAAATATAGTACTTCGTAGAATTTTGAATTTCCCTGTATCTGGCCAATGATAGCATTTTAGTCTCTTCCTTACTCTTATTCTATTTTTTTTCTTTCACACAGTGGGTGATTATAGCCTCTCAAACTGTGTTGAATAGTTGAAGTGAAGGCGGACATAGAGTTTCCATAACTTTAATGGACGTACTTAAGTTTTTCCATCAGGTATAATTTTTGCATGCATTTTGCTAGAGCCTTTATCTGGTAATAGAAAAATCTATTTTTGTTCAAATGAGAGCATTTTTAAAATACAAGTTCTTTCTTTCTTTCTTTCTTTTCTTTCTTTCTTTCTTTCTTTCTTTCTTTCTTTCTTTCTTTCTTCTTTCTTTCTTTCTTCTTTCTTTCTTTTCTTTTTTTAGAAAGAGAGAGAGCACAAGTGGGGGTGTGGGGTGGGGAATACAGAGGAAGAGAGAATTCTAAGCAGGTTACACGCCCAACATGAAGCTGAAGACAAAGCTTGATCTCACAACCCTGAGATCACAACCTGAGCTGAAATCAAGAGTCAGACACTTCACCAGCTGATCCATTCAGGTACCCCCCAAAATAGAAATTATTCTGAAATAATTTTCCCACATATTGAAATAAGCAATTTTTTTGTTCTTTTTTAAAAAAAAGACATTCTGATACTGGATAATCTTTGTATTTCTATGATACATTTGATCTTTCTGTCAACATATACACATTTTATATTTATATACTTACAAATGATTGGCTGATAATTTTTCTTCTTCCAATTGCTTTATCTGGTGTTGATAGAAAGCTTAGATAAAACACTTATTGAGTCTCAGGCTGAGAAAAAGTAATAAGTGAGAGATTATTCCATGAAGATTCAATAACATTGCCTCATAAAATGGACCTCATTACTTTTAAATAAGATAATTTTCTATTGTTTCAGTTTATTCAGTGTTTATAGGCCCATCTGTATCATCTACTTCTTAAGTCAACTCTGAGAACTTAAAATGTTCAAGAAAATTGTTCAGTTTATCACTTACTCTTTTATCATTTTAAATCTCAAATTTATAACTTTATATGCTTCTTTTTAATTATTAATATTAATTATTATTACTTTCTCTTTTTTTCTGAATCAATTTTGACACACCTTTGCTTCCTTTTTAAAAACCAGTGTTTTCTGTTACATAAATCATTTTTATATTTTCTATTAATTTTATGATTTATCTTTATTAATATCTATCTTCTTTTTCTTATTTATCTTGCTTCTTTTGTTTTGATTCCACCTTATTTCTGTATTCTTTAGGGATGATCTTTTTACTTTTTGCAACTATTGATTTAGAAATTATTTATTCGTTGGTGTATTTCCATCACTTGATTCATATGCTTTAAGATTTCAATGTCAGCTTTAAAGAGTCTACAATTAATTAATAGATCTACCTTTTCCCCAATAGTAAAAGGAACTTAGGTTACTCACATCTATTGTACAGGCAACAAATGGTGCTCAGATGAACCAGTGACCCACATGCAAAAAAATGAAATTTCCCCTACCTCATGCATACACAAAAATTAATTCAAATTGGACTAAAGACTTAAATTTAAGAGCTAAAACAATAGATTTCCTAAAAAGAAAATACAGGAGTAAATATTGATGATGTGTAGTTAGGCAATAGTTTCTTAGATAAGGGCACTCACATCCTAAGAGAAACAAGAAAAAATACATAAATTGGACTTTACCAAAAGTGAAAAATTTTGTCTTTCAAAAACATAAGAAAAGGAAAAGATAACCCACAGATGATTGGGAGAAAATATTTGCAAGTCGTATGTTTGACAAAAGGTTTATAAATATAACTTATAAAAACTCTTATAAATTAATAATAAAAAAGACAACCCAATTCAAAATTAGGCAAATCATTTGGATAGACATTTCTCCAAAGAAGATGTACAAATGGCCAATACACACATGGAAACATTCTCAACATTATTATTCTTCATTATTCCTTATCCACAACTTAAAGGTAAATCAAAACCACAATAAAATATCACTTCACACCCACTAGGTTAGCTATAATAAATAAATAAATAAATAAATAAATAAATAAATAAATAAATAAATAAATGTTATGATGTGGAAAACAGATACCCTTATCCATTGCTAATTGGAATGTGAGATGATTCTTTGGAAAAGCATTAGGTTGTTCCTCAAAATGTTAAACATAGAATGACCATATGACCTGGAAATACCACTCCTAATATATACCCAAGAGAATGGAAAACATATATCCACACGAAAACTTGTTTATGAATTTTAATAGCATTATTAATCATAGCCAAAAAGCAGAAGCAACCCAAATGACCATTCGTTTATGAATTGATACATAAAATGTGTTGTATCAATACAATGGAATACAATTTGGCAGTAAAAAGTGAACTACTGATATATACTACAATATGGATGAATCTTGAAAACATGATATTGAGTGAAAGAAGGCAGTTATAAAAGACCACATATTGTATAATTGTACTTATATAAAATATTCAGAATGGACAAGTCATAGAGATGGAAAGTAAAATAGTGGTCACCTGGGGCTTTTGGGGGGATATCAGGAATGAAAAATTGTTATTAATTGATGTGAGTTTCCTTTGGGGGGATTAAAAGGAAATGTTGGTAATGGATGCATAACTATAAGACACTGAAAAGACAATTGTACACTTTAAATGAGTGACTTTTGTGATATGTGGGTTATATATCAACAATTAGCTATTTAATAAAAGAATTTCTTGAGGCATCTGGGTGGCTCAGTCAGTTAAGCATCTGATTCTTGGTTTCAGCTCAGGTCACAATCTTAGGGTTGTGAGACTGAGCCCCACATCAGGCTCCACACTCAGGAGTCTGCTTGAGAGTCTCTTCCCTGTCCCTCCCCGATTCCCTCTCTTTCAAATACATAAATAAATCTTTACCAGAAAAAAAATTTCTTTAGGATATTGGTGGCTTTTATGCCTCACAGGCAGCAGCTGTCTTGAAGTTCATCAGGTACAGTGCTTCTCCCTGAGAAACTACCTAAAGCATGTCTTGGTCTCCTAGTGGACGCTAGGAATGAAAGCTTTTGTTTCTCTGGAAGGTCTATTTGAGAACAGTAGCTTTAGATTTCTGACAGATACCACTACACATTTCCACTATCAGGGCTGACAATCTGATTTTTCCTTATGGGATAGATAAATGACAGATTCACTAAGGGAACTTTTGTGAGTTGTCACTATAAATTAATGTGTAAACAGAACCCAGACTGCTCAGCTAAGACCAGTCATGGGCACTCATCATATAGTGATGGGTTATGGATCCAATTTGTTGAATTTTATGGGAGAATTTATCTATCATCTATCTATCTATCTATCTATCTATCTATCTATCTATCTATCATCTATCTATCTATCCACATTGGCAAAATAAATGAGGTAAAGCACGTGGATATATTTATGCAGGAATGGTATGACTTGTGGGGATCTGGTCTTACTGCAAATATGTAAATATTGAGAAAATGAATAAATTTTAAGGTCCATTGGGGGGGAAAGGAAATTGCTTACAAATCAGTCAACAACTCTCTCTCTCTCTCTCTCTCTTTAAATCAGACATAACCATAACTTGCTCAAGTGTAGGGACAGGCTTTGTTATTGAATCTAGAACAGTTAATTTACAGACAGATTTTAGTCTGGAATAGGCATTACTATTGGCTTTGAAAATCAGTGGAATTGCAAATAAAATGCGTATGTATTATTGAGTTCATGTAAAAAAAAAATGGGTAGTTTCTTTTTATTGGTGATTTAAATTTATGGGTTTCACCAACCATACTTGTTAAATACGGAAGGAAGGACTGGAATCTGAGTAAGCCCATGGTTTCTCAATCCACCTGTCAGGGCCATTGTGAGTCAAGAGACCGGAGTGGCCTAATAATATATCCTGAGCATGAGACAGATCTCCCTGTTGATATTGCAGAGCACTAACTAGCTTCACCAGAGAGTTGAGCTACCACATGTGAAAGAAAGCCTGGCAGTTGTTCTGCTGCTTCTTGGAAATTCCCTATCCCCCTGTTCCCACAAACACGTGAAAACACCACCCATTAATTACTTCTGGTTGTGAATTACTTCTGGTTCTGGCTACACTCCATTGTCAGATGGCAGAGAAGCTGTTTTTTACTTCATTGCTTTTGAACCCACTTATTTCCAACCAACTCCACTATGCTAGGAATTTCATGCATGCAAAAAATAGGTAATATTGGCTCATGGACTCAGTGTAGCATGAGAACCTAGAGCCAAAATGATGAAGCGGGGTGGGGGGGGGGGTAAAAAAAAAAAAGGAAGAGAGGGAGGAAGGGAAGGGGGAAGGGGAGAGAGAGGGAGGGAAAATAGCATTCATGTTCCAGATTGTTCTCATTCTTCACTTGCAATACAGCAACACCAGGCATCAGTAGAAATTTTGCATGAATTTAGTCCTGATTCCTTTCTGGAGTAATAACAGGTGCAAAACTCCCAAAATAACTCAACATGATATCATTAACCTCAAAGAGTCAAGAGACTGGAGAAATGTCAAAGGCTTTGGTGTGAAAGAGTCCTAGGTTTGAATCCAGGCTGTGCATCTTACAAATTCAGTGCTTTTAGGCAAATCCTTCTTTATTAACCTCCCAGGCTTAAATTCACTATCTGTAAGATGGGGATAATAATACTTACTTTGTAGGATTAGAATCACGTGAAAACATAAATCGAGCAGTTAGAAAATATCAGGTACATAGGTGCTCAATAAAGCAACTCTGATTGTTGAGAAGGTAAGACATGCACTCACAGTGGAGTAAGAACATCCCTCCCAACTTCCAACCAAAATATGAACAAGGACAGAGAAAAGAAACCAAAGGTAATGATAGAGACTTGGATGGACTGACCATCTAATGTCCGAAATGAGAGAAATTTCTATAAACTCTAATGGGTTTAGAACTACACAGAAAAACATTTACCTGGGCTCCATTTCCTAAAATGGAGATTACCTATAGAAATACACTTTTACTTCTCCTATTATCCACCCCCAACTCAAAGACTATCCAGTGTTTGAACCAATCTGGAAGCTCAGTCGCAGCCCATCCGCCACTTGGGTACTGATCCATGAGGGAGTACTGTCTGCTGTCATTCATACACCTGTACACAGCCGCTCTCAGAACACACCTAGAAGGGGGCTTGCTGCCACGCAGCCCATTCTAGGCACCCAACATGGTCCAATATCTCAGAGGACAGCACCCTAGACACTGGGGATGGGGAGGGCTATCAGCTCCACAGAATGTGGCACACCAAGCAGATGCTGACAGGGGTTGAGCCCTGGAGGCAGAGGGGCCACAACCATGAAGAGCAAACATGAGGGGAAGACTCAAACCACATACAAGTGGGTGGAAGTGGACTAGAGTCCATCTATTCCTCCCATTTGTTGACAAATACCATGGATGACAGTTCTCTGAATTACGAGCTAAGAACAAATTGAAGAGGGGGGAATAGGGAAATATCGGACCAAAATACTGCACTGCAGAAGAAAGAAAGACGTCTGGAAAATTCTGAGAAAGACATATGTCTGAATGTGATTTAATTCACAATTTGAAAGAAATTCAGAAAACTGAAAAAAAAAGAATAATAAAGGCTAAAAAGAAAAAAAAAGGCCTTATTATAAAATAATACTGTGAAAGAAAAAACAGGTTATAAGACATTATACAGACAGGACTCCTGTTTTATTTATTTAGTTATGTTTTAGTGGCAGTGCTTAGCACAATGCCAGGCACAGTAGTAACCACATAATAAATATAAATGACATTCACTGAACGTTAACTGCATTTACCTTAGGGTGGTAAATTACCAGTGATATTCATTTCCTTCGTCTTGTTTTAGTGCATTTTCTACAATCTTTATAACAAACACGACATGCTTTTGAAATCAGGAGAAAAAAGGCATGCGAGTGATGTGACTTCCTCGCTGCTCTTATCTCCTGGGAACATGGATGCTGGATCACCTCCCAGGAAAATTAATAGTGCTGTGATTAGGGTGCCAGCACATCTTCAAGCACATCTGGTAAATTGGGCAGGAATAGCCCAGTGGAATGAAATTTCAAGAAAGAATGTGGATCCTTATGGAGGGAATCTTGAGAGAAGGAGAAATCTGCCATAATGAGCGAGGCTTAGTAGCAGAGCCTGAAGATTAGAGAGGAGACATAGTCCAGTGAGGTGGGTGTTGCTTGAAGCATTTCAGCTGCTTGAACCAACGTGTGCGGCTGCTGAGCCTGTCTAGAAGATCATAAGAACCTAAATTAGGGCCATTGCCCTGGTAGTGACGGTAACTGCATTGGTGGCAGCTGCTCTCTGCTGCTGATTTGTGTGGAGGCAACTGGGCCAAGCTGCTACACAGAGCAGTCAACCAGAGATTAGACTAGTCCAAGACGGTGGTAGGTCAGTGGTCTGGAGGGGGAAGGTACTGGAAAATGAAGGTGGTCACAGTGAACTCTGCATAGTCCAACAGCAGCAGCAGTGGGATGTGAGAAATGTCAAGAGGGGAGAAGCAGCAGCTCAGAGGCAAACATGACAATGTAGCATCAAAGGCAATGGTCTTGTTGGGGTGAGAGGCAGAGGACAAGCCATGGTAGCAGTATGGGCACTGGTCCAGCTGCTGAGGAAGCAAACTGACCTAATTTGTAAGAGAATATAACACCCCTGAGGATGACCGGGAGGGATTGGTGTCCCGCCATCAAGCAGGAAAACCTGCTGAGTTTATGTGGCATTAAAGCGACTCCAGGTCCACCCCGAGACAGGGGGCCCTAATTGTATTTGAGTTCCACAAGCAGCACAAAGTATTTGCAGGGGGAATTAAAGGAAAGAGAAGTTTCAGTGGCTCCCCAAGCTATGCCTCATCACCCAGTCTTCTTAACCTGTCATTCAGGATATCCAGGATTTGAATCCAGTTGCGTCTCCAACCTCTTCCCACTGGTCTCCTGTGATGAAACTGTGCTTTTCAGCCAGAAAGTCTCACGCATTCCAGAACTTGGTGCTGCCTGGGAGATCCTTCCAGTTCCTTTATTACTTTAGCTTCCAAATCTTAGTCCTTGTCCTCTGTGAGTTTGCAAATATGATGCAGAGATGTCCTAAGCCTTCTGGATCTGGGGCTTTTATGAGGGTCCTAGTAAACTGAGGAATATGGTTTGGCAGAAAATCTCAGCCCTAAGATCCAGGCAGACCCAATGGCACTCCTGGTTTTGCCACCCACTGGCTGCTGAGATCTGAAGCTAGCTAGTTTACTAGTTACTAGTTTACTTGGTGCCTCCTATGAACCCAACCATATTTGAAAAGGTGAAAATAATATTTACTTTAGAGTTTACCATGAGGAATAAATGCTGTAACATAGTGAGACCCAGATGTGTGTCAGTCATGCATACAGAAAATATGGGCTCTCTGTGGCCTGATGTATCTGATCCAGGGACTCTGGCCGTCCCAGTCACTGTTCTAACACCTCAAAGGTGGGAAGTATTCACATCTCAACATACCTGCAACTCTTTGATGGTGCCTCAGTTTCCATGACACCCAAGCAGGCAAGATCTTGATAAAAGGTACATAAAGCACCTACCACAATGCTTGGCTCTGTGTATGTCCTCAAGAAATGTTATTTCCCTACACTACACCTGAGCAAAGCATAACTTCTCCAATCATGTGCAAAAAAATATTAGCTTAATTCAAGTAGCTAATAGGCTCTGGTAGAGAAAAGAGATTATAGAAGGGCACTTAATAGCACTCTGTACTAAGTAACTTGTTCTAGATGTAAAGTGAAGCATTAGTTTGATTTTATAACTTAAAATCTAAAACCTGCTGACTCTTATGATCTATCTGAAATGTTTACTTGTCACTGCCCTGTCTGTTTCCACCAATTTTATCTGTGAAGTAAGCTGGAACCTCCTAAATTCCAGAACAAAAGTAACCCAAGACATGAAGACAGATTAATACACAGAGTATTCCTATTGACAGGCATCCCTGGATTGAAAAAGGTCGGAAGCTTCAGGTGGTCAAGTTAGTGCCAGGCGCCACGTCCAGAGTCAGTGAGTGACCATGTCTGCCCTAGCCCCGCTCTGGGTGAGTAGGTAGTTATACTTCCCTCCACACCCCTCTCAACACCCCCTTCTTTTATAGCCCCAGTGACCTTTCTCCTATGTTCACATACACAGCATGTTCTCTCTATCTTGTTTGGGGGCCTTTTCATGGCCTTCTTATAATTTTACCACATACTCCGATGAAATTTTAAAAACCTACACAACACGTAGAATGGCACAATGAACATCTCTATGCCCTCCTACATACTTAGATTCCAGAGTTGCTAACTCCTCAGTACCTCTGATATTCAGTCCCACATCCATCCTCACTCAAGTGGGACTTGTTTTCTGCTGGTGCTCAGTGTCCTGTCACATCTGGCACCCTACCACAAACACCTTTCTTCCATGCACTCCCATGTGACCTCACCTCTGGCATCAGCTCCCAAGGCAATCCACTCTTTCTAAAGTTTATCCCTCAACCTATATATAAATTGAAGTTTAGTATTTTCCATCTCACAAGCATGCGTCAGCCAAGGTCTAACTAAAGTTTTACTTATTCTCCTGTCTGTCCCTGTGATTCTTGGAGGATGTGTGGAAAGATTCTAATTTGGTGGCTTCCGTTGTTCTAACTGTTTTCTCTTGTAACAATTTATTCTCATCCTTTATCTCCATGACATCGGAGGAACCACGAATTTGATCTGTACAATTTCAAAGGACACACTCAGACCCTAAGGGTTGAAATGATGGAGAAGTGGATTCTGGCTCTGTACAATTGCAATTGTGAGAGCTGTCCAGAGATGTGGGGATGCATATTAGAAAATTACTATATTCCAAACTTGTGCTAATTTCAAAATAACACTTAAGTCTCTTGTTCTTAAGGGCCTCACAACTTAGTGAGAGAGACAGATATACATCAAGGAATAAATGTGATCAAGGAGGGCTCTGTTGGTTGAGCATCAGACTCTTGATTTTGGTTCAGGTCATGATCTGAGGGTTGTGGGATAGAGCCCTGCATTGAGCGCCCCCATCAAGCCCCACCCCTAGTGGAGGCCCCCAAGTCGAGCTTCACATGGAGCCCCATGTGGAGCCCCACATCAGGCTCTCTGTTCAGTGCCCAGTCTGTCCTTATCTCTCGCTACCCCCTCATCCCATTTGCACTTGTACAAACTCTCTCTCTAAGATAAATAAATAAAATATTTTTTTAAAAATGCAATCAAGGATCACAGCCACTAGGATAGGAGTATATATTTGATGCACTGGATCCACAGAGGAGGCTATCAAATCTACCAGCAGGATACAAGCATAAGATGGTACCATTGTTTTGAATGTCCCCAAATAAGATTTCTTTCAATGAACTGCCTTTTGGATTTTATTTTTTGGGGAATAATGCTTATACTTAAGACTCCTTCCCCAATGGGCCATTGTGTTCTGTTGGTTTGGAAATTTTCTCTAGACACAACTTATAAATGCATGGAGAGAATATGAGATGTGAGTACATTGGAAGACAGCTAGAGCACACTATTTGTCTAAAATAAGCTACTTACATTTCAGTCCTTGTCAAGCAATCCTTGTCTCAGGCTTTAAGCTCACACCCATGTTCTTCCCCAGAAGGAATGGCAGGGGAGATAGTCACTTTATTTCAGCATCCTGGAGTGAGGAAATGACCCCCACTCACCCACCAGATATCTGGGTTAGCCAACATGAATATGGGTTATGAATTAGGAGGACTAGGGAGTCCTTTTCCTGCCATTAGGAATGTGAGGTAAAGGAGAAAGGTGATTAGCTTCTTGAACCCACATTCAGATAAAATTCAAGTTAATGATGACTATTAAAGTATATTTTTAAAGAAACCAAAATCAGGACATTCATATAAATATAGACTTAACATGTCAAAGATTTCACTTAATTCATGAGGGAATCAATAGGATTGGTTATAACCAGTTCAAAGGAGAATTCAAAGCCAAATAGATATGTATCTCCATCCCCCTCAAGGAGATGATGGAAGGTCAGTTGTCCTCTCCACTGGACAAACTGTATTTGCATATCTATGAGAGAGAAAATCCTCTACATTGATACCAGTTAGTTATCTATAAATTATAGCTCTAAGACAAAGAATCCACGAAGACTCAGTAAAATCAGGGAAGCCAGAGATGTGCTACATAATCTCCATTTTTCCATTGAGTTCACTCAGTAATCTTGTTGATTCATTCCAAATTCTTTTACAAATTACCACTCCCAATTCCCAAGGATACTCTCAGATATCTTGAGGCATCTGTAGATCACTGTCCTCATGGCTTGAGTCATTTTTGCCTCCTCACCAGAGTCAGGAGCTCCAGAAACATATCCTTGCTCTTCCTACTCCCTCACTTTCAAGCTGCAGCTCTTCTCTCAATGTGACCCAAAAATAAATCATTTGTGTTTGTGTCCTCATGCCCCACCTCCTCACAGAGCTCCAGACACTCATCAACTTACACCATTAACTATGTACAAGTTCCAATTGATTACAGGTGTGGGACAAGGTTGGAGCAGACATAAATAAATACAGAGATTAATATGACAACCATGTCTGGCATATAAAACTGCCCTTTCTTATACTGTGGTTATCGTTATGTGTAGTCCCTTGGACTAGAAATCTTCTGCAGAGTATTTAGTGGTTCCTTGTCTGTACTCCAGGACTTCTTAATTTGTTTTAGATTTCTCCTAGATTTAGTTTTGTGGACACATGTCTTCCTGCACTGTAAAAGGTGTTCCTTAAAATAAGGGTCATGTTTTTATCATCTTCAGGCTTCTCCCATCCCCACTCAATTATTAGCAAAAGGTCAGACAATTCAATTGAATTATAAAAGAATTTATTGTACACCATCAAATAAGACCTGGACAATTCAACTGAAATAAACTGCTATTATAGTACCAGCCAGAGTAGAAGCTGAGCTGAAGGTGGGAAAAAAACAAAATATCAGGGTTCAAAGATCACTGAAATGTCAGAGTCTCAGGGAGCAAATCATTTTTAACCTGTTCAGTGGTTCTTCCATTTCCAACAGGATAAGGTCATCTCAAGACAACAAGGTCTCTCACCATGGGGCCACCTGTGCACCTCTCAGTTCTTATTCACTCTTTTACCCCAGGTTTGCACAGCATACTTGAGATTTTCCAGACACGCCATGCCATTTCAAAACCCATACCTTTGTACATTCTGTCTGGAATGTACAGACATTGACTCTTAGGCCTACAGATCGAATTGCATCTCCTTTATGAAGCTTTTCACGGCTTCCCTTAATGCAGTTGACACTCTTGCCCCTCTGTCCCCATCCATGCCCTTACCTGTAAATCAAATTGTGTAAAACCCATAAAGGCTATTATTTACTCATCCAGCTATTAAAATGCCTTCTCCCTTCAGCCATAGGGAGACCGCTGACATTTCAGCCTTTTTTAGGTGGTCTCACACAGTTCCAGTGCCATTTCTTCTCCTTGGAGGGAGTTGTACTACTCTGGCCCTCCCGGTCTACTTTCCTTGGATCACTCATCATTCAGAAAAGTGATGATTTTTTTCCCAGCTGCCAATGTGATAAAAGATACTGGGGATGAGAAGTTAAGGCCCATTTCTTCGTTTTTTTTTCTCTTTGAAAACTCACTACTCTCAATAAGTCTACATCTTGCACTTCTCTTCCATGCTATAAATTTTATTGTCCAGGACCCAATGTGAGGAGGTTGAATTTTCCTGGGGTGTTTGATAGTTCGTTGTTATACCTTATTGAAGTCACGTTCTCCAGCATCAGTTGAATTTCTGTGATGAGAAGGTGTTGATCTCTGCCTTGCAGTGAGAGCAGTGTGCTGTTACTTGGAGGTCGCTTAAGCTCTCAACAGCATTGCCTTCCATGGTGAAAATCCACACTTCAGCCCCCAAATCATTCTTTGACTTGGTTTTGCACTAAGCTTCCTTATGCTGGGACAGCCACCATGAGATGAGAGCCAAGAAGAGCTGGGAGGTGTGAGATAGAGGCCTTGGGAGAGGCAGACCATGTTGTCATGGTTTCCAGCTAGTCCAGGAAAGAGTCCCCCTCCTCAGGACATTTCTTCCTCCGTGGAAGCTTGCCCGGAGCACAGAAACATCATCATCACACTGTCTGTTTCTAAAACTGTTAAGTAGAGCAAAATATGTTACTTTGCTGGGGTTTTCTGCTTACCTAGACCATCTCCCATCACAGCTCACAAAAGACTGCCATACAATTACCACAATCTGACAGGCACTTCACAATTTCCCTGAGCACTTAAATCAGTTTACTTCCTCTACCTCTTTCATTTTCGAGAGTAATTGGAATGAGTCAGTCTCTCCTGTTGCCTCCCAATTGCCAAGCATCCTCTTCGAGAAAGATGAAGGCAGGTACTATTTAGGACTTATGTATTTGTATTCAGGGGCAGAAACACAAGCTTAGATTTGACATTTCCAGTTTCAATTTTGAGTCATTTTGCTCTTATTAACTCAGAAGTGACAGTTTCATCAGGTCACTCTGATGGTCTAAATCCTTCGTTGTCCCTTTTATTTTACACAGGAATGACTCCCAACTGTTGTCCTACTTTACCCCAATCTTCCTTCCCATTGTCCTCCCCCACAGTAATATGAACTTCCTATTTCATCAGTCTTATGCTTTCCTTGTTGCCAAGAGAACTTTCAATTTTTTCCATCTATGCTTTCTCTCATGTGGTTCCCCTTTGGGTATATAATTGCTCTTCCACTAATCCAAGTGTACCCTTCAAAGGCCAGTTCAACTCCTACTGTCTCCAAAAAGATGCATACCCTGCATTTTAAGATTAAGAAAATTAATGAATTAGATGAATCACTTCATTTTTTTTTAATTTGAAAATACTGCCTTTTCATCTGTTTGATTTTATTGGTGATCAATCCTCTCTGTTTATGAAACCCTGAGATTCATGTACCTTGAGAACTCCTAGAATTATCAGGGATACAGAAAAGCATCAGATAATCACTTATCATTGCAGTAAGTACATGTTATTGACAGTGACCAGTGTAAGGGTGTCTGGAGAGTACAGGTGAGGGGTATCGACCCCAGGTTAAGGGTAAGGAAAGGCTTCCTGGATTGAGGTGCTAGGTGGTATTTATTAGATATCTAAAAGTTGGGCAGCCCAGGTAGCTCAGCGGTTTAGCGCCGCCTTCAGCCCAGGGCCTGATCCTGGAGACCCGGGATCGAGTCCCACGTGGGGCTCCCTGCATAGAGCCTGCTTCTCCCTCTGCCTGTGTCTCTACCGCACTTTCTCTCTCTCTCTCTGTATCTCTCAATCTCTCATTAATAAATAAATAAAATCTTAAAAAAAAAAAAGATACCTAAAAGTAGTAGTGTACTCCACCTGAACAGAATGGTGCGTGTAGGCCTTCTCATACTCTTGGATCTTTGCACATGCTATTCTGTCCAGGAGATCTGCAAGCAGAAGCAAAAGCAAATAGTCTGGGGTGCCATGCCAGAGGGGGGAATGTGGAGCTGAGAGAGCAAGCATGGTGACTTAAGAGGCAGAGTGCAAATGGCCCTGCAGGTTAAGGCACAGAGCACAGTATATGCTACAAGCCCTGGGGGCATGATGGAGGAAGAGTTTTAGGTGACAACTGTCATGAACAGAGACTCTAGGAAAGCTCTTTCAAAGTGGTGTATTTGATGAATCATAGATGGACAGAACTGTTTTGTTTTGTTTTTACAAATCAGATCATTAGAAAAGAATCCAGACACATAATGAAGAAAGCAGAGATTGCCTCAAGCCTTTGCTTTTTTTGAGGTGAACGTCACCTCCTGGATGGCTAAATCCCACAAAGGCAGGGTCTGGGCCTGATTTCTAGCTACCTTCTCTCAATCTGCTCTGAATGTGCTCAACAAAGCCGTAGGCATGCTGTGATGCTGTCTGTCAGGGATGCTTAATTCAAGTAGCAAACCTATATCTTCTCTTATACTTTTCCAGCACAGGTATTGTTTATATGTCAGCGCTATCACTTCAAGGACATTTTTAATAAATATTAATTACATACAAAAGAAAAATTGCAATGGCAATACCCATAGTCACCATCTGGCTTAGGAAATGGGTCATTATGAGTACACTGGATGCTTCTCAGTGAATTTCCCTATCTTGTCATATCCTGTTCCTACCACACAGAAAATCCAATCCTGAATTCTGATTTTTTCATTGTCCTGCCTTTCTTTGTAGTCTGAACACTTCAAGGTATGTTCTTGATCAGTGTATCTTGACTTTTACATGTTTTTGAATTTCATAAAAACAGATTCATATTGCATGCATTCTCTATGACTTGCTTTTTTCAATGATTAATTTGTTTCTGAGATTCAGTCATACTCATTTTCACTGCCCTATATCACTAATTAAGTGAGAATATCACAATGTGTTTATCCATTGCTCTAACAGTGGACAGCTGGGCTCCTTTTGGCCATTGTAATATTGCTGTTATAACTTCCCTTTGTATATTTCCCGATAGATTTACCACTAGCTGACTCCGTGACTAGAATCAAAAAGTATAAGCTTTCAATTTCAACTGACCATGATATTGTAAATGTAAATGACAATTCTAGAGATGAGAAGTTTTTGACATGAATGGAAAATGGGAAGACTACTGATACTGCCTTTTCCCACATGATCAAAAAAGTAAGTGAAACTTATAGAATATTTACATTTTCTGTGACCACAGGAATATAATAAACCAATAGTGCTGTTAGAAATTAGCCTGGAGGTGCCCAAGTGGCTCAGCCAGTTAAGTGTCTGCCTTTAGTTCAGGTCACGATGCCAGGGTACAGGGATGGAACCCTATGTCTGGCTCCCTGCTCAGCAGGGAGTCTGCTTTTCCCTCCCCCTCTGCTGCTCCATCTGCTTATGCGCTCTCACTCTTTCTCTCTCAAATAAATGAATTTTTAAAAAACCTTTAAAAAAAAGAAATTAGCCTGATGGAGCGAAGGTCTTATGTAAGATTAAATATTGTCTCTGATTATTTTGCCTACATATATTTATCTTATATTTACTGATAATTAATGGAAAGAAACTAGACCCTCAAATAAAGATCAAACAAAACTGCCTGAATATAAATCTTGTGAAACTAACTTTTGACCATACAACTTATAATAACAACAAAGATTATAAAACATAAGAAATTGTAGCTATTTTCTTAAAAGATTAGACAATTGTGCTAGGAAACTGAATTTTCTTACTTAAGCTATAATTAATTCACCACTCAGTATGCTAACTGTGTTTTTGTGAAAGAGCATTTTGACTGGCTCATACCTACAGCTGTGGTCATTGAAACTGCCCTTCCTGGCTCTGATCCAAATACAAGGTGAGGCTTTTGTCTTTCATGATGACCTGGGCAAGGCAATCAATCTGAGCTCAGATTCCTTTGAATCAGGTTTTGTCATCTCAACCCTGCCTTGCTTAAGTAGCCTAGATGGTGCAGTGATGTCAAACATGCAGAAGCTCTTTGTAATCCTTAAAATCCTGGACACACATAACGGATAATGATGAAGGTGGTGAAAATTATGTTACTATTATGCTCAAATAGATAGGCCATAGGAAAACAAAGCTTCTTATTGGGAATGGGGGTAAAATTAGGGTTCGCTCTGAATCTTTGAATTTCATGCTACACTGAATGTGTTAGCCTGTGTGAGTCATGCTGTTATAGATTGAATTTGGTCCCTCCAAAAATTTTATGTTGAAATCCTAACTCCCACAACCTCAGAATGTGACTTCATTTGGAAATAAAGCCATTGCAGATGTAATTGGTTAAGTTAGGATGGGGTCATGCTGGACTAGAGGAGTTCCCTAATCCAATATGACTAATATCCTTCCAAAACAGGAAAATTTAGACACAGACAAACACACACAAGGGAAATGCCATGTGAAGACACAGGCAGAGTATGGAATGATGCTTCCGTGAGCCATGGAGCGCCAAAGAATGCCAAGAACAACCAGGAAGTGGGAGGGAGGCAAGGATCAAATTCTCACTTACAGCCCTCAAAAGGAACAGACCCTACTCACATCTTGACTCACATCTTAAGACTTCTCCAGAACTCTGAGAAAATGAATTTCTTTTGTTTAGGATACTCTGTTTATGGAACTTTGTTACAACAGCCTTACAAACTAATACACACATATGCACACACACACATGCACGAGCTTAAAATGTATTATTATGGGAAATCATTGCATTTTTGATCAGATTCTTTCACAGTGAAAGAATGGATTATCAACACTAATTTCAGGAAGCCCTCTGTTATAATATTTTATGTACAGTATTTTCTTGGTAACTAATAAGCATATAGTCAGCTTCACACATTAATATGCAAAGAATTTGAAATATAAATTATTCTTTTCCTAAGAGCAGAGCAAAGATTATTTGATTTATTATATTCAGTGCTACTTAGGACTCAGATATCTGCTCTTATATCTTTTTTGATGAATAGTTGGTAAAATCTTTCTTGAAATCAAACTGGTATAACATATTAAGTACCATAAAATGCAATCTTCAAATTCTTGTAATCTGCCTGAAAGGAACATAGTATGAAATTCAGATGTGTAATTATGGATGAAAGATATCTATTCTAGTATTATATTTGTTAATATAGATAGGAATTAACCAAATTCCCAAACAACATTGAATTGGTTAAATCAATTATAACAAATTTTAATTGAAATCACTTTTAATGTTTGAAATATACTGTTGAGTGACCCATGGAATATATATGAAGTAAGGATTCTCAAAATCTAGTAAAGAACATACTGGGTGTACCTAAGACTCTTTTAGGCAGTATGTGAAGTTAAAATTAAGTTCACAACAATAGTAAGATGTTATTTTCATTACTCTCTTCTTTCACAAGTATACAGTGGAGCTTTACAAAGTCTATAGGATGCATCATGAGTATCTGAGAAAAGCTATTAAAATAGTCCTTCTTTTTTCAATTCTGTATCTATAAGGCTGGATTGTCTTTGTCTATTTAGGCAAAACAATATATTACAACAAGTTGAATACAGAAGCATATGTGAGAATCCAGCTGTTTTCTAATAAGTCAGACAATAAAAAGATTTATAAAACAATACCATTCTTTTCACTAAATATTTGCTTTTGAAAACTATAGTCATTTTCACTAAAGTATGTCACTTGTGTTGAGAGGTAATGGATTTATTATTGAATTTTGAACAAATAAATGTTTAAGTTATTTGCTGATTTTAATACCAAATAGTAAATAAATATCAACAAAACACATGAACAACACTGTTGGGAAGCTTCAATTTTTAAGATGAGCCCAAAGAGTTTAAGGACTCTTGTTCTAGAAAATATTATTTCAACTATGTAAGGAAGAGCTGGAAAGAAGTTACTGAAAAGTTGGGACTATCCTAAATTGTAAAGAGTGTCAGGCTTGGGCAGCCCAGGTGGCTCAACTGTTTAGTGCCACCTTCAGCTCAGGGTGTGATCAGAGACCTGGGATAGGGTCCTACATTGGGCTCCCTGCATGGAGCCTGCTTCTCCCTCTGCCTGCTTCTCCTTCTGCCTGTGTCTCTGCCTCTTTCTCTCTCCCTCTCTCTCTGTGTCTCTCATGAATAAATAAATAAAATAAAATAATAAAAAAAAGAGTGTCAGGCTTAAGGGTCATTGCTATTTTAACATCCTTACTTCACGGTGTTTCCAAAATTTTCTGCTTTAGTATGTATTTCCTTTGTATCTGATGAAGGGTAATTTTTTTTTAATTTGCACTTTCTGTTCTTCACCTTTAAAAAAATCTCTCTGCACTTAAGCTATCATTTAGAACCTAAAATTGTAAAACGTCTCTTAATTATACTTGCATAGAGTCTCAGCTCATAAAATCTGCCAGATTTAAGGTCTGCAGACAAATTAACCATAAGTTATATAGAGGTAGAATTTATAAATGGAATTTGCGCTGCACCAGCAGCTTCCAAAGAAATGGCCCTCGAAACGCCAGTGAGAGGAGGAATTTCTTCCAGGAGATGTTTATTCAAAGGCTGAGAGAAAAATTCACTTTGCATTTATTTACTTATTTGGTTTATTAATTAAAGGTTTATTGCCATAGAGCCTTAAAATTGTCAGTAACCTTAACTCATCTGTTTCAAAGCCTGACCTGTACAGGAAAGCTCACAACTCAAGTTCACCACCTATTTGTTTGGATGTTCCCAGTGACCAAAGGTTTGGCTAATATATTCCACTATTCAATAGCTGTGCTTTATAAAAAAAAAAAAAAAAAAGAAAGAAAGAAATTCTGAGTATGGTCTTCTTAATGCCTACAAACCAGGACTAGATGTGTGATCCTGGGCTAGTTTCACAGATTGAAATATTATGCTCTTAATATGTCATAGGACTAAAAATATATGTTCTCATAGAATTGTTGTGAGGATTATATACCATGAAAATAAACATAGCAGCATCTGACATACAATTATACACATAATTTATGTCCGATGCCTATTGTTTGTTTATTTTTTTTAAAAAAATTATTTATTTATAATAGTCACACACACACACACAGAGAGAGAGAGGCAGAGACACAGGCAGAGGGAGAAGCAGGCTCCATGCACCGGGAGCCTGACGTGGGATTCGATCCCGGGTCTCTAGGATCGCGCCCTGGGCCAAAGGCAGGCGCCGAACCGCTGTGCCACCCAGGGATCCCCTGTTATTTTATTTATTGATTGATTGTTACTCTCTATACCCACCTGGGGCTTGAACGCACTACCCTGAGATTAAGATTCTCATGCTTTTCCGACTGGTACCATAATATCTATTGTTATTTTTTTTTTACATTTTTAATTTAAATTCGATTTGCCAACATATAGTATAACACCCAGTGCTCATCCATCAAGTGCCCTCCTCAGTCACCTGTCACCTAGTCACCCCATCCTCCCACCCACCTCCCCTTCCACAACCCTTTGTTTCCCAGAGTCAGGAGTCTCTCATGGTTTGTCTCCCTCTTTAATTTTTCCCACTCAGTTCCCATCCTTTCCTTATAGTCCCTTTCACTATTTCTTATATTCCCCATATGAGTGAAGCATATGATGATTTTTCTTCTCTGATTGACTTACTTCATTCAGCATAATACCTCCAGTTCCATCCACATTGAAGTAAATGGTGGGTATTTGGCATTTCTAATGTCTAATATTCCATTGTATAATATAGACCACATCTTTTTTATCCATTCATCTGTCGCAAGACACCATGGCTCCTTCCACAGTTTGGCTATTGTGGGCATTGCTGCTATAAACATTGGGGTGCAGGTGTCCTGGCATTTCATTACATCAGTATCTTTGGGGTAAATACCCAGTAGTGCAATTACTGGGTTATAGGGTAGCTCCATTTTTAACTTATTGAGGAATCTCTACACTGTTTTCCAGAATGGCTGTGTTATTTTTGTATTTCCAAATACCCCCAAATTGGTGTTAGGGCCAGCCAAAACGGGACCGTCACTGTCTTAGGAACATCGTAGCATCACTTACCTTTCACCGATCAATTCCCAGTATTTACATCCTCCAGCAAACCTTTTCAGCCTACCTAGGAGTTCTCCTTTGACTCCAGAACTTCTAGAGCATATACTGCCTGGGATCCTTCCTGCTGCCCTACTGTACCTTTATCACAAGCTTCTTAGTAGGCTGGATAGAGTTTTCTGTCTCCCTCTTGGTGCCTACCACAGCCTCTCTGTGGACTGATTGATTTCTGATATATCACCTCTCTCATGGCTCTGTTCAACATTTCTCCTCTGGAGTACTTTGGGGCTATTTTAGTCTCCTTCTTTGCATCCTGTGGAATAATTAGACTAAATTAAACTCCCTCTCATGGCTCCAGAGGTCCTGTGAGTAGGATGAATTAAAACAGAAATCTTTGTCTTGCTGAATCCTAAAGTTTGCTAAATTTGATTAGCAATTTGGCATATTTCTCTATCCTTTAGGATTAGGCGATATCCCAGACCAGTCCCCACCCAGACAGGCTTTCATAAATATTACAGAAATTGCTAAATGCCAGTAAGTTCCCAAATCTCTTCCCATTAATTTCATCCTTCTGCCAGCAGAAGACCATAACCATCCAGAACTATATGGAGAGTAGAGAGGAGGGGAGGGAGCATCTTATCAGGATAGACATGTTACTCTAATGGCCTTTGTCCTTATTCTGAGAACCTGAAGATTCCTAATAGACCAAAACCAAGTTTCTTAGTGCCTCAAGCTGAAACTCAATATTCCTTAAAATATATAAGACAGATGTATATACATTCTTTGTATTTCTTGCCTCAGGCTTACTGTAAAGGGTTCTCTAAGTGAAGACAGTTTGTTTAAAAAAAAAGAAAAACAGAAACAAAAATCATTAATCAGATGGCTATACATGTATATAAAAAACCAAAAAACTTCATCCATTTTGTTTTGAAGATAGAGTTTGGGAGGAGAGTAGCATGCTTGAAATTTTCTATCTGAGTTTACATTGAATTCTACTTTAAATCAGAGCTCTGTGCGAATATGGAAATTTGATCTCAACAATATCATAGGATAATATATGAAAGTTCCTCAAACACTTCCAGATCTACAGTAGGGTCAAGAGAAATGCTCCCAATCATCTGAAGCCCTTCTTTTCTGCCTGTTATGTACAACCAGAACTAATTTTATAACTGTACTGTAAAGCAGAGGACATAACAACTTTATTTTCAGCACAGGGAAAATGGTCATACTCTCCAGAGCCCATCACTCTCACATTTACTCTTCATTTGGGTGTTGTAATATAACAGTCAAATGCATTGTTGTTTGTGTATTCTTCTACTGCTGGCAGGCTTAATACTTTCTAAAGTGTTGGGCAAACTTCCTGAAAGTTTGGTTTTCCTAACTGACAGTCTTAAAAGGCCAGGTCTCATAGATAGTGGCCACTGGCCTGTATCTTCCTCTCTTCCATTATTTTCCTCAATCTTTCAACTTCTGTTGGCACATTGAGTTATCCCTCTATTATGTAATGCATTTGCAAGCTAGATGCCTTCTTGAGACAACCTCAAATCAAAAAATCACCTTGAATTCTTCGTGAGTTTAACAAACCTTATATCAAACAGTTCACTAATGCATTTGCAATGAATCACAAAGTGATTGCATTATTCCTATTTTTTAACATTACAACTTCTATCTTCTTTTGGAACTTTAAAGGGGTGTATTACATATTTGAGCTTTACTTGTGGTCTGTGCTTTCCTCTATGTGTACCTGTTTGTATACATGTGTCACTGTGTGTGCTTATATGTGTGTGCACATATATACATATATTTTGTTTTGTTTACAATGTGTTTCTGAGTATTATGTGAATGTGTGAAGCTTGTGTAACCACAGTGTGTGTGTGTATGCATATATGCATGTATTTGTGTGTGTCTGTGTGTTCCTGTGGGCTTACCACACAGAGTGAAACACTTGAGTTTCCTTTTCCTTAGAAGCCAGAGAGTTTGTCCTATTTTGCCTGTTGTTACATAAGCTAGATAAGTCGAAACTCAGTGGGTTTATCAGGAAGAAATGGATTTTTGCAATCTCGCACTGTATCTGTTATTTCTTCCTCACTGGTCAACAAACTCCACTGACGTGAGTGTCTCCCGATGAATCATCACTCTGAGAAAGGCAGTGACGTCAGGTTGTTTAAATGAAGTAACTGTGGAAAGGACTTGTTATCTTTTTTTAATTTGCTTGGGAGTATTGATAAAAAGATTTATTCTCATTTTGTTCTCTCAGAGTCTTGGGTGTATTTAGATTGCTGACCAGATTTATCTATGGAAACTATTAAATTTCATGCATAGCTGAGTTCACACACAACAAAAAGTGGGCTTGGCTGTGCAGAGACAGAGAGTAGCAAGGATCCTGGCAGGTTGTACGGTCCCCCAGGGCTCAGCAGCTGTCTGCCCTGTTTTTTGGTAGCAAAATCCAATTTCCACTCTACCCACATGGGCTAGGAGACAGCAGGGATCCACACAAGCTCACAGAATTTTGGCTTCCTCATCTGTGAAACGTGACCAAACATATTAATCTCAGCAGCGGGCAGATTAGAATACCGGACAGGATGAACAGATGCCACGATCAGACATGGAACTGCCACAACAGTGTCAGATTGGGATTGGAGACGGATCCTGGGTTAGGGAGCAAGAATGTAAATAAAATGGGACTTGGACAAAACTCGCAAGTTTTTATATGCTATCTTGTTTACCCCCGATACATATCTGAAAGTCTTCTGAAGTATTTTTTGCCAGAACTCCATTGGTCAAGTATCCTACACAGGTAGCTTCAGGAGATCCCTCCTCTGCAGTTGGCAGAATGAAATTTGAACCTTTGTTACACCTGAGGCCCCCCACCATTTAACCTCAGCTTTTCTTTTCTTTTTTTTAAATAATAAAAACTTTATTACTTTATTAATATTAAACATAGACTTTATTTATTAATATTGAACATGGTTTTTAATTGATTTTTTATTTAATTTCAGTTTGCCAACATATAACACCTAGTGCCTCATCCCATCAAGTGCCTTTCTTAGTGCCCATCACCCAGTTACACCATCCCCCACCCTCCTCCCCTTCCACAAAACCTCAGCTTTTCTTTACAATATAACCACCTGTACCTGCTTTCTCAAGCCTTTTGCACAATGATCCTTTGTGTCCTGTGCTAAACCAAATCATCAAGTGCCTCTTGAATTTCTCTATAGAAAATGCTTTCTTGAATTTCTTCTCTGATTTCCTGGCCTGGATTTGTGAGGTATCTCTTTTGTTTTGAGTAAAAATTTTCATGTTGGGCATTCTAAAATACCTGTTAAAGAGTAAAGAAGTAAGAACAGCGAAGACATTTAGAAAGAAAAGGAAGAAGAGGAGGAGGAGACAGAAGAGAATGAGGGATACGCCCCAACAGATAGTTGATTTTATTGAGGAGCTAAAGTAATCAGGACAGTCTCCTGTTGGTGTAGGACTAGGCAACTGGATCAATGGGACATGATGTTGAGCCCTGATAAATGACAGAGATGGTATGACACATGTGCATGGGGAAGATCTATTCAAAAAATGGACATGGGGTTAATAAAAAATGTTTATACAGGTGCAGGAGAAATGAAGTCTCTCCCATCATATAAAAATCAACCCCCTATGAATTGAGAACTTTTAATATAAAAATTAAGGATCTAATTAGAAAATATAAGTGCTATTCAATTTGGAAAAAAAAAAAAAGTCACATAATCCAAGTGTTAGGATACGGACCAACTTGGTCTCTCTTATATTGCTCTGGATTGTGCAATTGTGTAGAACCACTTGGGGAAAACTGTTTTGTCATTATCTTGAATGTTAGATGTTCTCGTACTCTGTTCCAGACACTTTACTCTTAGGTACATACCCAAGATAGGAGAAAAAAACAGATTGAATAAGAAATTTCAGGATTGCAGAAGGTGGTAACATTTAACTCCATACCTCAGGAGGGGGGAGAAGATAATAATAAAAGCCAGTACAGAAATAAAAACAACTCAAAAGCAGCAAGAATAGAACAGCTTAAAATAGAGTCAAAATGGAAGAACATAAGCCTAAGAAAAAATCATGCAAAAGTAATTGGAAAATTACTAAGAGATCAACATCATAGGAGAGAAAATGATATCTATGCTAAAAAAAGGAACAAGGGACACTGAACTTTTGCATGATTGTTTTTCTTAAAAGTAAAGAATAGCATAAATGGAATAAAATGTATTCAAATACATAGTGTAAAAATACTTCCCTAAAATAAAGAAAATCTTCATGTGAAGCTTGAAAGGCTATTTTTTTTTCCCAGAAAACCGATACATAACTCTAAAGCCAAGAATTATCCTGGTAAAGTCACTGAACTTGAAATATTAATCAAAAGAAGTAAAAAATTTGATGTCATTTTTATGGATGAACTGAATTCATATCAGATCAATTTAAATTGAGAACCAGAGCTAAGAACAATATGGAAATTATTGTTGCAGGAAAAGACATTAACATTATAAACTAACACAATGTGAGACATTAAAATTAATAGAAACTAGGACATTAATGTTCTTAATTAGGAAATTAAGAAAAAATGTAATTATATTGATATCCTCATCTTTCAGAAAAAAAGTTCAACATACTGATAAAAGTAAATACCTCAAGAAATGCAGATTTATGTATATCATTTATGATTATGGTGGTAACCACAATAAGAACTAAGAATATATTATAAACTCTGCAGATATTCTCAAGGAAATGCACACACACACAATCAGTGGGGGGTGATAACAAAGAAAAAGGAAATCATGGCAAATTTCTTTTTTCTCTCTCGCTCCGCACATAAATATACGAATGTATTTATTTATATATTTCTTGTCTTTATACATTTCTTCTGCTAGGACAACATTCTTCACAAAATTGGCACTTGCAAAATCAGTAGTATAGTGGAGTGTATCAGGAACACTTCAGAACCATTAAAACTGTTGCCTGCACCACTTCCTCCTAGGACCTGACAGCTGCACCTCTAACCCCCCTTCCCACCCACGCTACACTGGTCTTTCCATTCTCAAAAGTCCTGTAGCCTCCTTTATCTTGGATATCAGTCTTTGATACAATTCTAGAATCAGAGAGTAGATATAATTGGGAGGGATCTTCAGGTCTGAAAAATCACTTCACCTGCCTGCTTTAATTTCTTCCCTTGTAAAATGGCTTACTTTGCTCCTTCACGAGTTCTAGGGTATGTGTTTTATTTTCCTACTCAATTCTGTGTTCATGGAAAACTTGAACTCTGGTCTTGAAAATCTTCTCTTTCCTATAAAGCATGAAGCACTATCTCTTGCTCATAGGAAAGGCTCTGTATTCAGCTATGATTGAATGAATAGAGGATTGAATGTTAGATTGCATATGTTGGGGCTTTACTGTATGCCAAAAAGTCTGCTAATCGCTTCACACGCATCGATTGCATAATTTAATCTGCTTAGTGAGCCTATTTCTATTTTATGCTTGTACCAAAGCATAAAGAGATTAATAAACATGCCTGAACTGGGATTTGAACCCAGGTAACCTGGCCCCTGACTCAAATACTTTGCTGCATGGCAGAAACAAAGGAATAGCATGTATTTTTCTGAATTCAACTGGTTTGTAGCATGTATTCAAAGATTTAGAACATGGATCACTTCCTTCAGCATGCCCAGCTGCACCTGCACTAGAGAACTTCTCACCCTTTCAGCAGGTAGAGAGGAACCCCCCAGGGGTAGAGACATGCTCAGTGAAGCGGGTGACCTACAATTTGAGGATGGTGTGCCATCCCAGGCACCACTCTTTTTTTTTTAAGATTTTATTTATTCATTCATGAGAGACAGAGAAAGAGAGAGAGGCAAAGACATTGGCAGAAGGAGAAGCCTGATACAGGACTCAGTCCCAGGACCCTAAGATCACAACCTGAGCTGAAGACAGATGCTCAACCACTGAGTCAACCAAACGTCCCCCAGGCACCACTCTTGCATAACAGCTCCTCAGAGAGCCAGGCCCACGTGGGCCTCAACAGGCACAAGACATGCCAAACTGCACCTCCTTTACAGACAGCTTAGGAAGTGAGTGCTTTCAACTCACTAGGTGTAGGAAGGAGTCAGGGATGAAGAGAGCCTGGGGAGAAGTGCCAGTCTTGAGGATCTAGCCCAGGAGGGAGGTTTACTCTTACTTGTGTGTGTCCAACTAGTGAATTATGACACTTGAAATCTTCCAAAGCCTTTGCAATTCTAGTAGAGTCATCATTACGACTGTAGAAATTGTGTTTGTGTCTTCCAGAATGTTTAGTTTTATTTTCACTTAAAAAAAAAAACCTGACATCACTCATTTTTCACTGAATCTCCCTCAGTGGCCTTCCATGCTATCTCTGCCTCCTTTCTGCTCCTGGAACAGGCTGACTTGCAGCACTTACTGTATTATGGCACCATCTTTGTTCTCCAGGTGTCTCCCCAGTAGACTGTGTGCTTCTAGAGTGAGGGAGGAATGTGTTACTCATCTCTGCGTCAGTGGCACCTAGAAAACTAATGTTTGACACTGAGCAGACATCAATGCACTTGTGAAACAAGTAAAGGAGAAATCAGCAGTCTGGTGAAAATGAAAATCTATCCAATGGCATTCAACCAAAAAGAACTGCTGAACTTTCTGGCGTGAAAGCTGGTCTCCTAGTCCAAGGCCCAGGGATTCTCCCTAAAGGTGAAGCCCCTGAATGAATATATTATTTATTTAAATGAAATTTGAAGCACAAAGGAGATTGTGGATTATTCTTTGTGGCATTCAGGTCAACATTTTAATTAGTATTCAAAATGCTGCACAACGTTTTATGTGTGACACATAAAATGGCAAATGGAACAACATACATCTTATGTATTTACTTTATATACAAAATAAAAACAAACCTTATTACCATACAGGAATAATTACTTTGACATTTAAGGACGCTTCATTCTCACACAAATGTGTGTAAATAGCTAGATAGCTAGATAAAGATAGGCCCCAAAAGATCCAAACATTTACATCTCCAGGCTCTCAGTAAGTTACCTTACATGGAAAAAGGAACTTTTCAGATGTGATTAAGGACCCAATATGGGAAGATTGTCCTGAATTATACTGGGTGGGCCCTATGTAATCACAAGTCTCCTTATAAGAGAAAGGCAGGAGGGTTGGATTCACAGGAGGAGGCGAAAGGACAGAAGCAAAGGCTGGAGTGCTGCCAGGTGTGAGTTAAGGAATGAGCAAAGCCCCTAGAAGCTGGAAAAGGCAAGGAACAGATTCTCCCCTAGACTTCCAGAAGAAATGCAGCCCTGCTGACCTATTTGGATTTCTGATCCACGGAACTTTAACATAATACATTTGTATTGCTTTAAGCCACAGTTCATGTTAATTTGTCAGAGCCGTCTGTAAAACCAACAGATAGAAAATGTGTTAGTTTCTTAGGAATGCTATAACAAATTACTTTGAACTAGGGGGCTTAAACCAATAAAATTTGTCCTTTCACAGTTCTGGAGGCTAGAAGTCCAAAATGAGATGTTGGCAGGACCATACTCTCCCCAAAGCGTTTAGAAAAGAGTCCTTCCTTGCCCCTTCCTAACTGGCAGCCCTTGGCATTCCTTACTTTGTAGATGCATCACTGTGATGTCTGCTGTTCCCATCACATGGGAAGTCCCCCTGTGTGTATGTGTCTTCACATGGACTTCTTTTAAGGACACCAATCACTGGGCTTAGCATCCACCCCAATCCAGTATGAACCTACCTTAACTAATTTAATCTGCAAAGACCCTATTTCCAAATAAGATCACATCATAAGATTCCAGAGGATGAATTTGAGGAGAATATTATTCAATCCAGTATAGTCTGGTGGGTAGGTAGGTAGGCAGGTAGGTATATCCATAGATGAATGGATGGATGGATGGTTAGATAGATAGATAGATAGATAGATGATAGACATTCTTTGAAAATACAATTTTCATTGTTGTATAATATTTTGTTCAATGTTTATAGCAGAATTATTTTTTTTTCCTTTCACTGGCAGCACATTGTTAAATTTACCAAAGCAACGATTATTTCACCAGAAGAACTGCCCCTGTTTCTGAGTGCCGTATTCTGTACAGGAAAATGACAAACTGAAACTTACTCTGGGAAAGGCAAACCAGGACAGAGAATGGATTCAAATCATTTCTCATTAAGGTCCATGGAAGGAACTAGAATGATTAATCAAGATAAAAGGACCTTCAAGACATACATGGAGGATATTTTCAAAGACTGAATGCACAACCACATTAAAGAGAAATTAGTCTTATTGAATTTTTCCCCAACATGTCGAACTAAGGCAAATGGATCAAAAACCATTCCAAAGGGAAAAGTGCTACATGGCCTCACCTCTCTGTTTCCTTCCTCTTGCAGATAATGGACCCAAAGCTTCAAATAAGTGTTTCCTTAAAATAATTTTGTCAAAAACCATGGATGGAAGGTTCCTGGGTGGCTCAATTGGTTAAGTGTCAGACTCCAGATTTTGGCTCAGGTCATGATCTCAGGATTATGAGATCAAGCCCTGTGTCTGGCTCCATGCTAAGAATGGAACTTGCTTAAGATTCTCAATCTCTTTTTCTCCATCTCCCTTTGCCCCTCTTGCCCCCAAAACCAAAACAAAACATGAATGGTATACTTTTGAAACCATCAAGAGCTGCTAAGGGTCTCAGATTTCTCCCTTCTTACAAATGAACAGGTTATCCTATTATAGTTTTACGGATGCTTTGGAAAATAAAAGAATCCTGAGTCAGATGCAAAGGCTGGCTTATTTACTCCCAGCAAAAGCAGTAGCCAGAGTGTCATCATTTTCTTGGCCAGTTTCCAGACCCCAGTTCTCACAGGGTGGTATGAAAAGGGCCAGGTGGTGCCTGAATGTGCAAACGGTTGTTTACAGGAAAGAAACCATGCACTTAGGAAACCCCAATCTTTTATAATGGTCTCTGCAATCCTGCCTGAACTTTGCTCTGGAAAGGTCTATTATTGCTATGGAAACAAGCTTGAAAAAGTCATCCACATCAAAAGTTGTCAGTGTCTTCGTTGCTCAGAAGACATGCAGAAATACAAGAAACCCATTGAAATTTGTTTCTGAACAAGAGCCACCCCTGCCTCATTTTTATACCATCTTGATTTTTGGTCAGTTTTCCCAAGAGTTCATCACTACGTCAGTCACTTTGATTCATCTGACTGGTAGGCACTGGGATCAACTCCATTCAGTTTGTCTCATGCTATACTTCATTAAGACTGCTATGAATAAGACCCCAAATAGCAAGAGGAAGTTCAACTTGAAATATTAACCTCTTTCAGTGAGAAGCAGAATGTAGATAAAGATGGGACTGAAGCTGTAGGCTAGAGGCAGATGAGAAAGGATTCTACATGCTTCATTCTGCTTCCAATTTATTCTACTGGTCCTGAAGAATTATCAAAGACATTAACAGGAGACTTATATAGCTAATGTGTATATGAAGGAATTCTCTAGGGTGGCCAAAGGGATAGTAGCTTGGAGAAGATGCTAACAGAGAGAGACCCAGTTCTAATGACATTTTAATAATTCATTCATTTATTTATTTTTATTTTGCATTAAGGAGGGCACAAGATGAGCTGAGCACTCGGTGTTATACTATATGTTGGCAAATCAGATTTAAATACAATATTTTTAAAAATAAAAATATATTAATAATACAGTTAGTAAATACTGAGGCTTGAAGAGGCTAGGCTTTAAACATATTTAGAAAGTAAAATCAAGAGAACCCTTAAAAAAAGGGAATAGGAGAGAAGGAAAACTCAAGCATGACTCCCAGGTTTCTGGTTTGAGGAAGAGTGTGGAGGGAAGTGACATTCCCTGAGACAGGAAAGCTTAGGGCAGTAGTTTTGAAGGGTATTGGCAAGTTCTGATGGGCATGCCAAGTGTGGACATCTACTGGGACATCTAGCAGCCATTGAAGTTAAGTCTGAGGTGGTAGGGGGAAACCATGTTGAAAAGGTCAGTTTGGAAGTTATCAGCACATAGGTTATAACTAAAATCTGATGAGAATTTCTATAGAAAATATAATTAGAAAGGTCTCAGGGAAAAGGCATGGAGAACAGCAGTGTAAAGCCTGCAGGGGTGGCGGTGGGGATGGGGAGGAATGGGGAAGGAGAAAGTTTTGCCACAGACTCTGTAGCAGAGTGCCAGAAGCAGGGATCAGCAGAGTGATTAACAAGAGGATGAAGATGTGTATTGGATTTAGAGAGAAAAAGAGTATGGAGGCCTGAAGGAGACTCGTTCTATGGAAAGGTGAGGGCAGAAAGTGGTTGCGATGAGCTGTGAATGTCATAATTGAGCATGTATTGAGTATGTCTTTCAGTCATTAGGAAAATTTCATGATAAAATGTCAATTCCTTCTAAGAATTAAAGGGAAATCCTTTGCGCTGAGGCCTCCCAGGGCCTCTGATCTTACTAAAGGGAAAGCAGAAGATGTATAATTCATTCGTGTTCTATGTTTGCTTGGCAAGCGTGCAGCACATTCAGTGGGAGGCCATAGTTGGAGAATATAGCAGAAGTAGCAATAAGATGTCTTCCACTAATGGGGGTGAAAGGGTGGTCAGCTCGTGATGCAGAGTTTGTCAAATTTTATGAAAGCAGGAAAAAGAGATGGTCTAGCAGTCTTCAACTGGGTCAGACAATGGCACACCTTGTGTCAATACATAAAAGCTCTAATAATGAACAATTCCACCAAGCTCAAATCAGCTTTTTTTTTTTTTTTAAATGTGTAAGCCCCAGAAAAAGATTTCATAGAAGTGTGTCTGGAGGAGAATAGGAAATGTCACTGCTGCTGAGCTCTATTCAAAATGAGCAGGAGAAAAATACAGACTCAGGTAATTAGGTTTTTAGATCCAGCTCAGACTGTAGCATCTGTTACCCGCCCTGTCTTCTGGGTCTGATGTGTTGATCAGCTGTTCCGTGGTGGAGAGCAGAGAGTCCAGAGCTTTCTTCTCTAAAAGCAGAGCAAGAACATGGGCTTTGAGCTGACCCAACATTTATTAGTTCCATACTATTTGCAAGCTCTCTGAGCTCCATGGATTTTTGTTTGTATTTTTCATTTGTTAAAAGGAGTCTGCAGCACTTTATCAAAGATTATTGAGAAGATTAAACTGCCTTTTAAAATAGTTGAACAAGTCTATGAAATGCTTACAATATTATGCAATAAGAAATTTATTTTTTCAAAAAAAGTTATTTATTTGAGAGGGAGAGAGAGAGAAAGGTGGGGGGAGGGGAGGTGGGCAGAGGGAGAGGAAAAAGCAGACTCCCCAGTGAGAAGGGAGCCAGGCATGGGACTTGATCCCAGGACCCTTGGATCATGACCTGAGCTGAAGACAGATGCTTAACTACCTGACTCACCCAGGCACCCTGAGAAATTTCTTGATTCTATTTTTTTTTCTTTCTCTGCCCCCTCCCTTCTTCCTCTCTCCCTTCTTGCTTTCCTACCTTCCTTCCTTCCCTCTCTTTCTCCCAGTGAATATCTATTCCTTCAGGTAAAGGACCTCTCAGGAACCTAGTGCCACCTTCCCCGAAATTTATATTATTTACATCAAGATCATACCCTGCAGATAATGGATGTGAACTTCAAAGTGCCCCCCAGAGGCAGAAAGGCCTTCAAAGGCCTTGGAATTCTCCTAAGCAGATTGACCCTTACCAGGACTTGATTTCAACAACAAACCTCATCCAAGCTTTAAAGTGACTCAGCTCCCGAGCGCCATATGCACAGTTTTCCATCTCATTAACAAAGAGCTTATTTCTCGTGAACCTTTAAAGAAAAAACAGCTCTTTCCCAAGAAAACAACCTCTTATCACTCCAGTCTCTGAAATTGGATTGAAAATCACCAAGCAAACTGTAAACACCATTTCCCAGTGCAAATGACCCCCATCTGCAGACTTGGCAGGATGGAAAGTGTCTCCTTTTGATATTCCAGCTATCTGGTATTTTCCTGGCATCAAGGTGTAAACTGTAATTTGGAGAGTCACAGCTATTCAATTTTCAGAGGACAGAATTTGGAATTTTTTTATCTAAAAATTTTAGGGAAGGGAAGCTAAACTGATCACTGGCAAGTGAAAATGTACATCTAAATCTCTTCACTGGACTCAGAAGGAGTCCTTCTGTCCTTCCATTCCTTTATGGGGGAGTCTATTCCCTTAGTCTGCACTCAGGAAATAATGTTTACCAATACCCAAATGCATGGTAGATTAGAAGTAAAAAAAAAAATTGAAGTAGAATGAGAAATTATGGGCTGACAGTATATAAAAAAGAAATGTCAGCTAATATTTAAAAACGGGAGTGAAAGCTAAACATGACAAACACAGGGAATCAAAAGCCACAGCAGTTAATGAACATTTGGTGCTCAGAGATGGGCTATGCACCTGCCAATCCTCCCTCCCCAAGGTCACCACTCTGATGCTGCTCATCATGGTGAGGGTTGTTCAGTGCAAACATGGAGAAGAGAGAAATGTACACATGATGCAATCACTGCCTTATTAAGACTAGAATATTTCCATATTCTAGGAAAGTTCCCTCATTTCTCCTGCCCTGATTTCTGTCTTGGTAGATTCCTTTTGCTGGTTCCAGAGTTTCAAGTAGAAGGAATCATACAGAATATATTCCTTTGTGCCTGACTTCTTTGATTCATCATGTTTTTCAGGTTCATTTATGCTGTGGGTATCACATATCCATTTTTTTTTCTAAAAATTTATTTATTTGAGAGAGAGAGAGAGCACGAGCAGAAGGGACCAAGGGAATCTCAAGCAGACTGTGCTCAACAAGAAGCCCACTGCAGGGCTTGATCTCGGGACCCTGAGACCATGGCCTGAGCCAAAACCAAGAATCAGATGCTTAACTCACAGAGCCACCCAGGTGCCCCGTAAATCCATTCTTTTACTGCTAAATAAGTATTCCACTGTGTGAATTTACCACACTTTGTTTATCCATTTACATATTAATGACCATGTCTACGTAAGTCTTTTCATGGACATATGTTTTTATTTCTCTTGGTAAATATCTAGGATTGAGACAACTGGGTTTTATATGGTTGGTATATATTTAACTTTTAAGAAACCACCAGTTTCCAAAGCGATCATACCATTTTACACTCCTACCAGCAATATGCAAAAGTTCTAATTCCTTTGCATCTTCACCCACACTTAGCACTGTCAGTCTTTTTACGAGTTAGCCATTCTAGTGTGTGTGAAGTGATATTCCCATTGTGGTTTTAAGCTGCATTTGTTTTATGACTAATGAATGATTTATAGAGCAGGGATCTGCAGGCTATGTCTAGGGGCAGGACCAACTACATGGAATACATGGAATAAAAACACGGAGACACTTGCGTAAAAGTTAATAAAAATTCCAAGATAACAGCAGCAGAACATTAAACAAAGCAAGAAGCCCTTTTAAGTGCAGGGACCTGTGGACTGCAAAGGGCACATGACCTTGAACCCGGCCTTGTGTATGGGCCAGATCTAGCCCAACACCTATCGTTGTTAGGCTTATTTATAAGCTTTTTTAAAATATATATATTTAAATAGTTAAAAAATGAAAAAAAAGTCATTTTTTTCGTGATATTTGGAAATTGTAGCAAATTCAAATGTCAGCATCCATAGATAAAGATATAATCTAGCCATGCTCATTTATTTATGTATTATTTAGAGCTGGACAATGACAGTATTAGTAGCTGCAGCAGAAACTGTATGGCCTGTGAATATTAAAATGTTTACTGTCTGGTGCTTTACAGGAAGAGTGCGAACTCTTTTCATGTGTTCATTTTGCCATTTGTATATTTTCTTTTTTGAAGTATCCATTCAAGTCTTTTGTCCATGTTTAATTGCATTGTTTATCTTTCCATTTTTCATTTTTTCAGTTTTTTGTTCTTTTATGATTAATGCTTTTTGTGTTTTTAGAAATCTTTGCCTACCTCAAAGTTGCTAAGAACCTTTTCCTGCCTTTTTACTGAGAACTTTATACTTTTATCTTTTATACTTAGGTCTATGATCTATTTTTAATTATTGCTACTTTAGGAGGCATACTGAGAGATAGAAGTCAAATTTCATTTTTTTCCCCACATGAATATCTAGTTGGTTCTGAACTGTTTATTTAAAAAAAATTTTTTTTTCCCATTGAATCAGAATTCTGTTGAAAATCAATTGACCATATCTTTTTGGATCTTTTAAAATGTAAAATGATATAAGTGTGAACTCATGCTGTATTTTCTCTTTACAAAATGATCTGTATTTTCTAGGTCTGTCCACTGGTAGGGACTAAAAACAGTAGCTATCTTTGTAGGAGTGAGCACCGCAACTCAAATATTGGTGTCTAAAAACCATTTTACAGCAAACCAGAATGAATCTGGAAGAAAAAACATAGAGAATCTGGGATACTTTTCATGCCAGAAAGTAGAAAAGCTATGGAAGACCTTTGGAGTCTTGGGGAAATAACAGAACAGCCAATTTCAAGAGGCTCCACTGCCCCAACATGGGCCAATTTGTACACCAAATTAATAATAGATGTAATAGATTTAACATAACAAAATGCATGAAAAAATCCCTATGCTTATACGCGTGCAAAAATAAACACACGCACACACACAGAGAGCAAGTCCATTTATATAAAAAGCAGTCTATCATCATAAAAAAAAAAAAAAAAAAAAACAGATCCAGGGTTACTGGGGGACAAAGAAAGAGTTGGACTGCAGAAAGGACACTGAATATCTATCCTACCAGTGGTGGAAGCATTCCTCATCTTGAGCGTGGCAGTGGTTTCACACATGCGCAATTACCAAAACTCCTCAATCCGAGTACTTTGAATAGATGCAGTTTGTTTTTACATAAGTTATTACTCGATACAATTGACAAAGAAAAAAATTAAACTAGGTAAATTTAGTTGAGAAGATATTTCTGAATTTCTGTATACGCGGCAATTGTTTATCCTGTCCGTCACTGTGAGGAATGTTGACATGTAGAGCTATAACTGTTAATGTGTGTGTTTCTTATCTTAATTTTATAATTTTTGCATTCCGGAATTATGAAGCTATTTTTAGATTCATACGTATTTATGATTGCTGTGTCCTTCAAAGGAATTGTTGTTTGTATTATTATGAAATGGTCTCTATTTTTAATACTGTCTTTTAAAAAAGTGTCTATTTTTTATTGGAGTTCGATTTGCCAACATATAGTATAATACCCAGTGCTCATCCCGTCAAGTGCCTCCCTCAGTGCCCATCACCTAGTCACCCCCACCCCCTGCCCTCCTCCCCTTCCACTACCCCTTGTTTGTTTCCCAGAGTTAGGAGTCTCTCATGGTTTGTCACCCTCTCTGATATTTCCCACTCATTATCTCCCCTTTCCCCTTTAATCTCTTTCATTATTTTTTATATTCCCCAAATGAATGAGACCATATAATGTTTGTCCTTCTCCGATTGACTTACTTCACTCAGGATAATACCCTCCAGTTTGATCCACGTTGAAGCAAGATACATCTATGAAGGCAAGGGAAACAAAAGTAAAAATTAATTATTGGGACTTAATCAAGATAAAAGCTTCTGCACAGCAAAGGAAACAGTCAACAAAACTAAAAGACAACCTACAGAATGGGAGAAGATATTTGCAAATGACCTGTCAGATAAAGGGCTAGTATGGAAGATCTAGAAAGAACTTATTAAACTCAACAGCAAAGAAACAAAGAATCCAATCATGAAATGGGCAAAAGACATGAACAGAAATCTCACAGAGGAAGACATAGACATGGCCAACAAGCACATGAGAAAATGCTCTGCATCACTTGCCATCAGGGAAATACAAATCAAAACCACAATGAGATCCCACCTCACACCAGTGAGAATGGGGAAAATTAACAAGACAGAAAACAATAAATGTTGGAGAGGATGTGGAGAAATGGGAACCCTCTTATACTGTTGGTGGGAATGTGACCTGGTGCAGCCACTCTGGAAAACTGTGTGGAGGTTCCTCAAAGAGTTAAAAATAGACCTGCCCTAGGACCCAGCAATTGCACTGCTGGGGATTTACCCCAAAGATACAGATACAGTGAAATGCCGGGACACCTGCACCCCAATGTTTATAGCAGCAATGTCCACAATAACCAAACTGTGGAAGGAGCCTCAGTTAATACTGTCTTGAAGTCCATTTAGTTTCTTAAAAATATGACTATCCTTCTTATGCTCATTTTTATGGGATTATCTTCTGCATCCTCTATTTGTTTTTTTTCCTTCAAATTGAAAATACATTTCTTATAGGCCACATATAGTTGAGTGTTCCTTTTTGAAATTCTGTTCTGACACTCTTCTATTTTTTATAAGCATCTTAAATCTTTTACCTTTATGCAATTATTGGTATGGTTGTTTCATATCCACACTTTGTTTTGTTTTTCATTCGTCTACTGGTTATCCTTCTTGTTGCAAAAATCTTCTTTTTTTTTCTTTTTAGTATTCCATTTGTTTTCTCTGTTGGTTTCCCACCTATCCTAATCTTGCCCCAAGGCTAACAGTATTCAACATTAACATATCCGTCTGTTTAGAGTCCACATTGCACTACTTCATACTTCACACTTTACACTTGGCATTTCAAATATTAAGTTTTCCAATTCCCATTTCTAATTTCATGTCTGATGCTTCCTGTTCTCAATTCCTTCTCCTTAATTCACAAATATAATAGCTTCAGAAAAAAATATAATTCCATTTACCATCCCCCCCATCCTTTCTCTTATAGTGCATTAAATCATCAGGTGTCTTTTATGGAAGTTATGAGAATAATAAAACATAACAAAAATAGCATTATATATATATAATATATATACATACATATATATGTATGTATATTTCCATTTAATTACCATGTGCTGTACTCTTTATTTCTTCCTGTAGATCCCAGGTTACATCTGGGATCATTTTTCTTTGACCTCAAGAATTTTTTTTAAATCATGTTTTATTTTGATTACTTGAAAGAATTTTTTTTTAAATTATTGAAGTATATTTGACACAGAATGTCGCATTATTTTCAGATATGCAACATTGTAACTCGACAGAAGAGCACGCTTTAAAATTTATTGTAGTGGTATCCTGCTGGCAAAAATATTCAGCTCCTAATTTTTTGAAAATATCTTTACACTATAATTTTTAAAGGATAGTTTTACAGGTTATTGGATTCTGGATCAATGGATTGTGGTTTTGCAGCAATTTAAAGCTATTGTTCCAGAGTCTTCTGGATTCCATTCTTTGTTTCTGGTGAGAACTTAACTATCATTCATACATTGTTCTTGTGTATGTAATGTGTCTTGTTTTCTCTAAGTGCTTTGAAGACTCTTTATTATCAGTTTAACTGAACTACTTACATCTGATTTTATCTGTATTTTTTCTGCCTTGAATTTACTGTGATTTGTGGATCTATATGCCAAGTGGGGTAAATTTTTAGCTATTGTTTCTTCTTTTTTAAAAGATTTTATTTATTTATGAGAGACACACACAGAGAGAGAGGGAGAGACACAGATAGAGGGAGAAGCAGGCTCCATGCAGGGAGCCTGATGTGGGACTCGATCCCAGGTCTCCAGGATCAGGCCCCAGGCTGATGGCAGTGCTAAGCCTGTAAGCCACCAAGGCTGCCCTAGCTATTGTTTCTTCCAATATTTTTTTCTGCCCTATTCATACCATCCTCCTTTCATAGTTCCTATTACATTTATAATAGTTTATATTGTCCCATAGTTTCTTGAGGTTCTGTTTATTTTTAAATCTATTTTTTCTTTGGGAACCTGGGTAGCTCAGTTGGTTGAGGATCTGACTCTTGTTTTTGGCTCTTGTGGTCTCAGGGTGGTGGGATCTAGCCCAGAGTGTAGGGCTCCTCACTCAGTGGGGAGTCAGCTTCCTCCTTCTCCCTCTCCTGCTGCCCTTCCTCCCATTCATGTACACTGCCTCTCTCTCAAATAAATAAATCTTTAAAGAAATTCTATTTTTTTCTTTCAAATTAAGTAATTTCTATGGATCTGTCTTCAAATTCATTGACTTTCTCATTTGTGAAGCCTATCCAAGGATTTTTTCTTTTAAATTCTCTTGTTATATTTCTAAATTCAGGAAATTCATTTGGTTCCTTAGAAAGTTTTTATTTTTCTGCTGAGGTTCTTTTTTTATATTTTATTTATTAATTATTTTTAATGCATTAAAGCTATACTTCTATTATTTTAACAGTAATTCCCCATTGACTCTTCAAACTTTTTATAAAGGTCATTTTAAATACTATATTAGTGATGCCTGGGTGACTCAGTCAGTTGGGCACCCTACTCTGGGTTTCAGCTCAGGTCAAGATTTCAGATCATGGGATCAAGTCCTGCGTTGGGCATCTCTCTGAGTCAGGGAGAGTCTGCTAGAATTTCTCTCTCCTTCTTCCTTTACCCTGTCCCCCATGCTCAGTCTATCTCTCTCTCTCTCTCTCATAATAAATAAATCTTAAAATAAATAAAAAGTACAATATACAAAATCCAACACATGGAGCATTCCAAGATTCCTTTTTTTTTTTTTAAAGATTCCATTTTAATGACTGTCTTTTTCTCTTGATTGTATGTCAAAATTTCCTTTTTTCTTTGCATGCCTGGTAATTCTTGATTGTTTAATGGATTTTGTGGGCAATATGTAGTATAGATTCTGAATTCTGTTGTTATGTCCACTAAATGTTGAATTTGTTCTACTAAGTAGTTCAAGCACTGGCTGATTACACTGAACTTGGATAGACTTGATTTTATGCCTTGGTAGGCCAGATCTTAGGAACACTCAAGCTGTTGCCTTGACCTTTTCTAACTCAGTAGGACTTAATGTTTAAACTCTGCATCTCCTATAAATCTCATCAGGGCCTCATTTTAGTTTTGTTGAAGGTAGGTCTAAGATAGACTTTTCTCTTAAACATGTCTCTTGCTCCTAACATATGACCTTTATGGTGTCCTAGCTAGACATGTGCTGTGTTCATGAGATAATGATTTTATACATTTCAGCTAGACAAAAATATCACTGTCTCCCAGCCCTTCCAGACCACAAGACTATCTGTTTTATTCTCAAATCTATGGCAACCACTCAAGTAAATATGATAAAAATTCTACATACATGTGCAGCCCAACCCTCAGCTAGGACTTGTGAACAGCTGTTCCTATACACAGGCTTCTGGCTTAGCCCTCCATTCCACATTCTCCTCTTCTCCAGTGCTCTTCCCCAGAATGACAGTCATTTCAGTTGTCCTGAACTAAGATCTCTACATCTGTGGATCAGTGGGACCTCCATGCTCTGCTTGCGGATCTCTCGCTGGCAGAAAGCCAGTGCAATTATAGGGCTCACCTCATGAGTTTCCCTTTTCTCATGGTTTGGAGTCTTGCACTGCCTGGTGGTTAATGCCAAAAAGAATTACTTTTTCTATTTTCTTCAATGTTATGATTGCTTATATTGGGAGGGCTAGACCAGGACTAGCTACTCCATCATAGTCAGAAAGCATAAGTCTTATGCAATTGCTTTTATGACTAATGTCCTTTGGATATATACCTTAATTCTAGGTTTCTACTTTATAGAAATGTACACGGGCAAAACATGCAGATATTATTAGCTGAAAGTCCTAAAAAAGTTCTACACCAATTAATATTTTGTTTTACTGGATTAATGTTTTAATACTAAACCTTAAATAACAAGAGTCACATTTAGCCTTCATTATTTATTGGAGATTTTTTTCAGCAGAATCATAAGCTAGTGATGAAAAAAATAATAACTGCTTAGTTCTGAAGTCATTACCAAGGATCTCTGGAGCCTACTTACTGTCTGTTCCTTATGGCCACCTCTACTTCCCTCCAACAACTAGGACTGGCTCAATCTTGATGGAGGCACCAGCTATTTAAGTTCACTGTACTTATTCTCCTATAAATTAGATAGTATATATCTTTCTTGAAGCTCAGGGATGAAAAAGTTAAGGTTAAGATGGGTCTCAATCAGCTGTTACACTCTCATCTAGTGGAAAAACATATCAGTGGAGTTTCTATCTAATGTGCCAAATACTAGGTAGAAGAAGGTGTCCAGGAAAAAAAAATATTTAAAAAACAGAAAGGGAGGGAGGGAGGGAGGGAGGGAGGGAGGGAGATGGGGAGGGAGGAAAGGAGGGAAGGAGGGAGGGAGGAAGAAAAAAGAAAAGAAAGAAAAACAAGTCCCTGTTCTGAAAGATATTACTGCTGAATAATTTCAGAAGACCTAAATTCTAATGTCATATGATGGGATTAATTCTGGAAATATAAGAATGAAGTACTAAGGAAGCTTGGAGCAAAGCTACCAACTGCTTTATGAAAGAGAAGGCAAAGAGATAAAGTAATAGGTATAAATACAATAGATGAAAATTTCACAGTCAAAATTTCTCACTAGTAAAGATACCACTTGCTTTATTTCTCTACAAGTAAACTTACTTTATTGGGGAAACCACCTTTCCCTTTTGGTAGAAGACAACTTAGTCTTACCAATTCAAGAAACATTCAGTCACTTCTGGCTTAATATTGAGTCTCCTGAGAAACCACTAAGCCAATTCAGTATTTTCTTTCCCTCCTCCTTTACTGAAAGTATGCCTCAGGATGATGTCATTCTTAGGAATTGCTTTTTATCTATTTGTTTGGGTCTGAGTAGGGGCTTTACCTTTATTATCCAAGAATTGTGGGGAGGACAAGTGCCCTGTGGTCATCAGCATGTATCTGTGTTGGCATCTTCTAAGATAAAGATTATTCTTCATCATCACTCCATTGCTGACATAAAACTCTACATTTCTGTTTGTAATTGGTCACTATGTTCATGCAGGTCATTCTCTATCTTCCTTAACCCTACTTTCATACCTGTTCTGGCCTACTGGCTTACACTGAAACATTTTGTACCCTTCCCAGAACACATGTATAACAGAAATTGGACATTTGCCTTCTCCAGATGATTGTATAGTGTATGGCTGCCTGTGGACCCATTCTGACGTAATGAAGTAGAGTGATTAATGTACAAACATTGGAGACGTTCTTCCTGAGTTTGATCCTGGCCCACCAAGGACCAACCTCAGTCACCTAATCTCTCCATGCTTCATGTTCCTCGTTGATGAGGTGATTATAATAGTATTCTTTACTTCCTGGAGTTGTCCTGAGAATGAACGATAGTGATACATCCAATGTGTCTGAAACTAGCACAGAGTGAGCATTATATAAATATTATTTATCTTAGCAGCAGCAGCAGCACAGCAGCCTAGACTTTTCACTCAGCAGTTTCTACTCAAGCACCAAGTTGAACCTGGCTCTTAAATCATAAGGCTTACAGTCTTGCAACAATACCTCATGGGAAATTAAAGATAACGAAAAATAGAAACTAGGCAATGTCTCTTTGTGCTTGGATTTATATCAGAGAACTTTCCCAGATTCGCAACCTTTTAACTTCGAGTTGTTTTCTTCAAGTTTGCCTTTCCTCACCAACTATATTGCTTCAGTGTAGAAAACTTATCCTACAATATTTGGTATTTTGTTCTTCTCTCTACACTTATGGGAAAAAGATGCTCTGCATCCTAGAGCACTTAACCTTTACCATTCAAAACAAAAACAGAATTCACTTTCTTTTTTCAAAAAAGCCTCATATGTATAAGCTTTGATTTTAAAGATTTGAATTTCCTATAGAATTCAGAGCCTATTTTTGTCAAAGTTGAATATTAGCTACTTCTCTTCGCAAACCTGCTGTGCAAGTCTATTCTGGGGCAATGGATAGTAGTGACCAAAGAGCCAGATTATAAAGAAACGATTTTTCAAAGGCCATCTGAATATGTTTTACCTGCCTCCTCCAGCTCCACCTTCCAAATTTCTCCACCCTGCTCCGTGTCTTAAGACGCTGAGTTTTATGAACTATATCAATAGGCCCACTTCCCCTCTGACTTCCAGTTGGGTTTGGCCAGTGGGGAAGACTGACAGCCATTGTACTTGATTTCCTTCCTGTTTACTCTCTGCAAGTGAGCTGGGACTCTCTGCTAAAGTCAAATCCTCTCCCACCATTGTGGGTACTCTTTCCCAGGCCTGATATGTGCTCCTTCTCCTTCCCTTTTTTGGATTGGGGTTGCAATTACTGTCCAATATTGCTAGCTTTTAAACACTTCATTGCTTCTATAGGCTTCCTTTTAACCTCCCCATGATGTAAATAGTCTCTTTATTAAATACTTCTCAATTAGCCCATTCAAGTGGGCCTTCTGTTTCCTGCTAGGATATTGAGTGATCCAAAAGGAAAGTGGAAACTTTGGAGGACAAACAAACAAACAAATTGACCAAAAAGGGAAACACAACCACAACATACTGTTTATTATTCCAAAAAACCAATATTAAGATATTCACATTTTCAAATCTAAAAATCAGTCTTTAGATGATTCACTACAGACTTCATTTTGGTAGCAGAATATGAGGCAATATAATCAAGTGTGAAAAATCAAGATAATTCACCAGATACTGAGGAAGAAGAATAAGTAAGATCAAGAACCACTAATATCCAATTGTAGTAAATAAAGAGTGGGGGTGGGGATCAATGGTAAATAGAATAGAAATATGTTCGTACATTATCTACATTTATAAAGGTAACTAAAAACGGTGGAATAATGCTCTTTTGGAGTGGGGAAAGGGAGGTAGAGAGAGGTATAAGTGAACTAAGTCTTCATCTCTCATAGCAAGAAATCAATAGCTTACATTTAAATTTGACAAATGAAGAAAGAGAGGTTTGACTGTATTATACAGACTTATGGAAATAATGACCAGAATAATGACGAAAGGAAACAGTATGGAGTAGTGGCTTTAGAGGGCAAGGCTGTGTCAGAAAAGGAAATTATGGCTTTCCATCCAAACTCCTCTCCATTATTAGGACATGGTTTTGAAAACTGTGTGCATGCCTTATTTTGATTCTAAAATATTAACAACCCTGAGGGGGCTGCAAAGCACCACTTGTTGGCCAGTGTTGGCCGGTGTTGCCCAGTGAGTATGTGAGTCAGGCAGAGGAGAGAGTGGACGAGAATGACTTTTGGAAGCTCCCATTTCCAGTTCCTGGGGAAGGAGGATGTTTTTTCTCACATCCTGAAAAGGCTTGCCCTTGCTGCTCCAGGTTTGCTTCCTCCCTTTGTACCTGAGTCCCAAACCTGGGCACACCTCTTTAGACTATGATAGTGTCACTTCTCAGGGGAGCTGAAGAGAGTGAGGCTCTGTTCCACTTTGTGCCACATGCTTGATGCAGGGATCTGGGGAAAGTGCATCACTTCTGCTCTGATGTAATGACATCATTTGGTTTGTCATTTTTATACATGAGTGACAAATCTGTTTCTTTGCCAGCCACCCTCCTCCAATCTTCTTATGATAGCTGTCTTTTCAAAACCCAGTTGGCATTGTTTAAAGTATGTGGGTATCTCGTAGGCAAACTGTGTAGGTCCCCTCTCTTTCTCGCAGAGCCTTTAAGACTGACTTCTGGAGAATAAAGAAACAGGGACCCTTGGGTCTCCAGTCAGGCTTGAGATGAGAGTATGCGTCTCAAATGAAGAGTGAACAGAAACACAGGCTGCTCTGATTTCAGAACATCACAGGAATTTGGAACCTGCTGGCTTTAGGTTGAATTTCCCTCCACAAAAGGGTGAAGGTAGCGCTGAGCTAGCACTCAGGTACATCCGTGATAACCAAAGCCAACCATGCTTGAATCTTTTCATTCCCCAGTAGGAAATGGCCCATGCTCCTTAGCCCATCACCCAGGGTCATAAGTAATATGCCCCCGGTCCTAATTCCCTCGCCCTGGCTCACACATTCAACTCCTCACTCACAGAATATACAGTCCTTGTTCTCAGCAAATATCCCATGCTCACTCAAGTCCACAACTGTGCTCAAGCCATTTGTTTTCTCTAGAACATCTTCAGCAGGAACACATCCTCCCATTCCTTCAAGTCTCAGCCAATAGGCCACTTTCCCAGGGCCTTTTACAGTGGAGAGACCAAGGTTTAATGAAGAGAAAAAAGTCCCCCAAGGTTACTTAAGTGTTTAGCAGAATTGCAGAAAATAAGACGCTACCTTCCCTGTAGAATTTCTTCCATGAAACTACATTGATATTTGTGTCTATAGTTTTGTGTCAATGATTACAACTGACTTCTGAGTGAAGTTTTCTTCTTCCTTTTGCCTTGGATATCTGGGGTTCTTCATATGCTAAGCCTCCCAGGTCCTGACATACTTCTTTCCTCAGCTCAAGGCTGCTCTACATCATTCTCTAGATGTCTTCTACTCCTTTATTGTCATGAGGGCTCCTACTTTGGTTCTTTTCCCCGGAAACCCCAAGAAACCATGGGTTTCTTGCCCATGGTTCAGCCTGGGAATGATTTTCATTCATCTTCTTCATAGCAGGGAATTCAAGGAACTTTTTAGAGCACCTAGAGGCCAAGAAAATGAAGTGAGTCACTCATTCACAAAGAAGGGTTGGCATCTAACAGAATTAATCTCAGCATCACACCTGAGTCCCACCAAGTTAGGAGAATGCCCACAGGGAACAGAATTGGAGGTAGTAGCAAGCCAGTGGAGAAAGGATTTCTGCAGGCTGCTAATCAGCAGAACCACAGACTCAGAGTCTATCAGAAAATGGCAAGACCATCAAAGGTCTGTGGGTACCATCACTTGATGCTCAGATGGAGGACTGGATCCAGTGGAGGGCAGTCAAGTGCAAGGCAACAGCCAGTTAGCAGGGAAGCCAGAAACAGAATAGAGATCCCTGAACATAGGGATCCAGAACTCTCTTTGTAATTTTATTCTTACCCAGGTATATCTTGTGTGCTTATAATTTTGGGCTGTGTTAAAATGTACCCCAAGTTCCTGGGAAATACGATTCTCTTCTTGGATACAGCCATGGCCCTCATATGACCTCAACTACATGCATGAGAAGAGTGGATCTATAAGTGCTAATTAATCGTTGGAGGAAAACAACTAACATCCTTCCTGAAGGACTGAAGGACATACAGAGACCATATGGTATTTGTATGGCAGGTCCTTCTTTGCACAAGGACCCTAGGCCAGTTCTGAGAACAGGTACACCTTCAACACCCTGGCGTTACATTGTATCATCACCTCAACTCAATCCAGCACTACAGGGGGAGTAAGGTGGGAAATTTGGGGTGTGGAGTGATGAGGCTGGGAGCCAGGGCCTGGGCAATCTAAACTTTGTTTTATCTCTAACTACCAGTGTGGCTTGGGGCAAGATTGTTTCCTTCCTTTCTGAGTGGATTCATTTGTGCAATGGAGCTAAAATCTTTTACAGATTGGATACAGAAGACTACTGAGTTGGATGATGTCTTGTACTGGTGGTAATGTTTAAATTTCTCTAGGTCTGGGTATTTTATTCTATGTATGCTTCAAAATGGATTTGCTGAGGCAGTCCCCACATTGAGACCTCTTGATCTGGGCCCTCTGAGGTCATTTCTATGTCCTCTAAACCCTAGCATGCTCTGCAGATAACCCTGCCCCAAGCTCCCATCAGGAACTTGTAGGTGATGAGGACAGGAATCCTGGTCCCCTGATTGGATAGACCATGTTGCATCAAGGGAAATCACTAATTTCACAGCCATAACTAGATGTAAGGTTACCAACTCCCCCCTATTTGCTAGAACTTTCTCAATTCTAAAACTGAAAACCCTACATCCTGAGAACTTTCTCAGGATCAGGCAAATGAGGATAGTTGGTCACCTAACATGAAGGGAAAAAAGACAGCTTCATTGTCCTGCTTCTAAACATGCAGCAGGGGGCAGCCCTGGTGGCTCAGTGATTTAGCGCCGCCTTTAGCCCAGGGCCTGATCCTGGAGACCTGAGATCGAGTCCCACGTCAGGCTCCCTGCATGGAGCCTGCTTCTCCCTCTGCCTGTGTCTCTGCCTCTCTTTCTCTCTCTGTATCTCTCATGAATAAATTAAAAAATCTTTTAAAAAAAATAATAAACATACAGCAGGTAGCAGAAGCTACTGTTTTCCATACTAGATTTGGTGGTTAAAAAAAAAAAAAAAGTGGAAAATCACATAGGCTGGGCAATCAGCAATGGGTTATTTACTCGATGGAATATAGCCAAGAATGGAGGGAGGGAGTGGGGGTAAGGAGATTGGACTTGATACTACAGGCACAGGGTCATATTTGTGGTGTTTCTGTATGTTATAGTGATGTGCATAGCAAAGCTCTGCTGGAGGCATATTCATCCAACATTTAGTACAGAATGGATTGAACTAGGTGACACTGGTGATAAAGATGGAATTTCAGAGTAGAGAGGATGTGACTCTTCAAGAGTGGAGTGGTCCACAGAAAGTCCACTGTAGGGTCAGAAATAGGACTTAGGGTTCAATAAATATCCTGGATACTGACCAAAGAATTGGCAACTTTCTCCTTGAGGTGATGGTAGTGAAGCGGTAGGATTGGTGGTGGTGGGAGCCAGGAAAGTGATGGTGGGGACCAGAATATGAAATCAGCTAGAAGTGGTCTCTCAGTGACTTCACTGTCTCCCTCTCTTCCTTTACCTCCTTGTCCTCCTCCTCCTCCCGTTCCTCTTCCTCTCCTTCATCAGAACCACTTCCCCATAGTCTGCTCAGAACTTCCTCTCTACCTTCAGTCTTGCTCAGTTTTCGCACCTGTCTACTGCATCCATCCTCTGCCACCATCATATTAGCCCCAGATGGCAGTAGTATGAGCCAGTAGTAATTTAGTATGAATGTTAACTCCTGGCACCTGCTCCTCAGGATTCCTGCTTTGCACCTACTTTTCACTAAAGAAAATGGTAGCTTTAGGAGAGGGATATCAGAGCTCAGAAAGCGGATGGGGAAACACCACCCAAGAACCAACATCTCCCTCATGCCAGTGGAATCCCACCATGAAGGGGAGAGTGGGAGAGAAGTTCGTGCTCACTGCAATGTTTCCCACCTCTTCAGGTTCTTGGCCCACTTAGGTCATGGTTGCTTTTATGCTCTCTGATGATATCAAATGGCTACTTTTTGTTATATTTCATAATTTGTCTCAGCAAATGGATTAGTCTGACAAAAGATTTTCTATTAGAACCAGAAGCTGAAGCATCAAGATGCATTTTAAATGCACCATCTTTGAATCACATTGCATTAATATTTTAAGCATCTTAATAAATAATATTATCTGCCTGCTAGGAATATTGTACTAAATTTTGCTCCCAGTAGCATTAATTAGAATGCTTCTTTTCTACTCCACTGAGTACACTGGACCCAAAATCATTATTTTTTTAATTTAATTTATTTCACGAAAAGTATGTTTTAATTTATCAGTATCTGTTAAATTATAATCAATTAGAATACTTAGAAGTGATTTTTAATATGGTTTGTTTCCTAATGCTAGGGAATGGCCCATGATTCATTATGAAGAATTAACATATAGAATTTAGTAAAATTATGAAAATGTTTTGTCCTCTAATCCATCCTTCTTATTTCCTTTTATTCCAATCTCTCATTTTTGCCATGAAAAAAGAAACTGTGATATCCTGCATCTCACTGAGAGAACATATAAGCCTCCATATTATTATTATTATTATTATTATTATTATTATTATTATACTGTTATTACTATATTATTATACTATTATCATATAATGTGCCTGAACCCACATGAGAATAAGTGACAACATGAGCACGAAGTATGATGATTGGTCAGTGCCAACAGTCAATGGTCTGTTATTCCAAAGAACTCACCTAACTAAGCAAGCTGAGCCCCACTGAGCTCTGTAGCCCATCTTCATTCCAGGGCTATGTAGGTCAGCCAAGGCAAAGAAACAAGTGTCCATCTATGGCTGTCAAGCTGAGGACTAATTGAATAAACCAGAATTTTTTTTTCCAGGAAAAAATAAGAAGTATCTTTATTTTTTGCTACGAAGTTATTTTTAAGAAAACTAAGAATGAAAACAGCATGTGAGTGGCATTCTAATAGTAATTTAAGAATGTGAAGATATTCATATAAATATATCAGTTTAAAATGTTTAAAATATGGACAAATAAACTATAAAAATTTTGTAAAATTATGAAAGGAGGGAGGAAGAGGAAAAGGATGGAAAGGCGTAGACAGGGATAGAAACCAGACTTCCTTGAATAGATCTGGTTCTGTAGATTTGATTTTGAAGCAATGAAACTATTTTATATGATAATAAAATATGAAAGTCATAAAATACTATACCTAAATTTAAAAAAATGAATAAATGAACTAAATTTACCAGCTCCAGTTGGTAGAAAAAAAATGTTAAATAAGAAAGTATTGCAGGCAATTTTAAAACACAAGAATTTGTACATTTCCAGTGGAATTTACTTTTAGAGGAAAAAGAATAACCTATAAAATTTTTGAATATTTTTCAGCAATCATATTGGTAATGGTAGTATCATTCTTATTTCTCTTTATAGAAGTATTTCAGCTAATGATGAAATACAAATAATAGAATCAAGGATTAAAGTATCACTATTTTACAACCCCTAAATAATTAATGTCACTAACACAGGGGGTCCTGGGTGGCACAGCTGGTTAAATGTCAGACTCTTGTTTTCAGCTCAGGTCCTGATCTCAGGGTCTTGAGATCAAGCCCCATATCGGGCTCTGCACTCAGCATGGAGTCTGCTTGAATTTCTCTCTCCCTCTCTCTCTGCCCCTCCTGCTCATGGTCTCTCTCTCAAATAAATCTTTTTAATAAATAAATAATAAACAAATAAATAAAGTCATTAATATAAAAAAACAGTCACCAGAAGTTGTCTACCCCTAATATAAAAAACATAATACCTCCTGTGACTTATAAAAATTAAAAGCTCAAAACTGAATATCAAGCTCCTAGAGTCAACTACAGATTTATAGACATCACAAGGGGCCATCAATTAAATCCAATCTATGGGAAACTTTATAGGACAAATGGCCTTTTTCTCATCAACAAACAAGTTGCAAGGGAAAAAATAGTGGTGGAGAGTGAATCTGCAGATATAAGAGGGTTCAGAAATTGTATCAACCAATTGCAACATGTGGAGATTCTTCAGAAATTTTTAAAAAGATTTTATTTTTTAACCAATCTACACACAACATGGGGCTCAAACTTACAACTCTGAGATCAAGAATTGCAAGCTCCACTGAGAGAGCCAACAGGTGCTCCTGGATCTTTTTTCTTTTTTGATCTAGAATAAAACAACCTATAAACAAAAAAAAATATGTATAACAATTAGAAATTTGGGGGGGTGGGGAAGTAGGTGAAGGAAGTCAAAAGCTTTCAGTTATAAAATGAAAAGTCATAAGGATATAATGCACAGCATGGCGACAAAAAGAGAGAGGGGCAGAGAAGGAGAAAAAGAGAGAGAAAGGAAAAAGAAAGAGAAATTTAAATGTTGACTGAATATTTGATATTGTGGAACCATTGATAATTTAAGTTGTAAAAATGATATTTTGCAGAAGTACCAGATAAAATACAGAATATCCAGTGAAACTTGAATTTCTGATAAACAAAATAGAAACTGCTTTTGTAACTATATTTAATGCAATATGCCCTGTATGTTTTATTTGATAAATCTGGCAATTATGGTATTCTGGCTACATTGAAAACAACAGTCCTTATTTCTCACATATATACATACAGAAATGTTTAAATATGAAAAAGAAAGATCCCTGAAATTGCTTAAAGATACTTTGGAGACAATGAGGTGTATGAGGGTATAGATAGAACAAGATTAACATTTCACTGTTAACTGTTAAATCCTAGAGATGGATATGGGGGTGGGGCAGGCTCATTATATCATTCTACTTGTGTGTCTGTCTTGAATTTTTCAAAATGAAAAGTTCAAGGAAACATAGTCTGAATATTCCCAGGTCTATCAGCACCTGCATACAAACAACACACAGTAACATCAAGGCCCACTTTTTTGGCTTCCGCTGAATTATGTCAGAATCTTCCCTGTTTGTGTTAGCTTCTTTGGGGCTGTTTCACATGTACTTAAGATGGTTCCAGTAGCTTCTCGTCAGGGCAGCAAACACCTATCTTGACTGCTAACACCACTGGCCAGGCACAGTCACTTTCCTGGTAGCTTCCTGAGCTCTCCAGGTGTCAAAGCTGCATTCAGGAAGCTGGAAGATAGGGTTGGGAAGGGCTGTTATACAACTCTGTATCTTACAGTGTAATGTGAGTCCTGAAGCAGCACTCCTTGGACCCAGTCTCAAAAAAATCATAAAACATCTCATTTAGCTCTGAGAGTTAACTACTCTCTTCAGTGAAATAAAAAATCAGTCACTCAGGCTGAGAAAGAAGTAAACAAAGTTCCACCTCCTTCATTGCTTTGTCCCCTTCTCAGGTCTCCTCCACCTTCAATCCCTTCCTGCCCCAGTCCCTGTCCTGGAACTTGTTCTGAGCTAAGCTCTTTGGGAAAGGTTATTGCAAATGAAGGGGTGGTTGCATGGCTCCAACCCTCCTAATATACAGCTGGAGAAACTGAGTCCTGAAATAGTGTGCCCAAGCGACACTGCATCAGAGGCTGATTCTACATTCTAAACGTGTTTCCCTGTAGTTATCAGGTGCTGGGACAGGCAGCGGATTTTCCTACACACAGTGGAAGCGATAAGAAGCCGCTCCAAAAGGCAAAGTCATAGCCCTTGAAGCAAATCTCACTGTCATCCCAGGTCAGGACAATAATTCTTGCACACTTATTGGTAAAAAAAGGTAATATAGTCCTCCTTTAGGGTAGTTGAGGTAATACTGAGTTCCCTATAAACTGGAATCCTGGACATTACATCTGAATCATACCTTTGTGCATCATTATCCAGAAGTGTGCTTCTGAACATAAAACCCAAAGTTAGCTTTGATCATCCAGGTCCTTCAATCTGGGACATGGTAAACAGCTACAAGTTCAGCTGTCTTTGTGGGGAGAGAGCAGAGAAGTGGGTCAGGCAGTGTAGGAAGTGAATATCAGTTGCTATGTAGAGAGCACTTCCTGGGAGACAAGGGCTTTTAAATGCTTCACACCATTTAATCCTGTAATATCTTGCAAAGTACTATACAGTTCCCGTTTTACAAAGCAGGAAACTGAGATCCAAAGAAGTTAACACACTTCTCACACAGCAAGAAGAGCACTTTCTTCTTAATATCTGATACCATACTCAGAACAGATCAGAGATAGATGGCTGTCCCCATTTGGAGATACTCAGGAAAGGTGTGATCTGTATGGGGTCACTGAGACATATTAAAACAGGTCTGGGTTCATAGATTGTGTCTCTTCCTTCTTGGTCAGTGGTCTGTCTACAGTTCCACAAAGTACTCACTGGGGTTAGGTCATCTTACCCTTGGGCTGCAGTGAGCAATCAGGCCATTCTAAAGAGATCTGCTCAAAATATGTTCCATCCTAGCTCTGATTTCAGCAAATTCCCCACTCAGAGTTGTGTATATTCTCCTAAATGTTAACCAAAAGGTACACATTACTCATAAAAGTGGATTCTGACACTCATCTTCCTGCAAAGGTTAATTTCTATCCAAATTTTCCACCTATGGCCCCCTCTGATGATTCAGAAGGTGTGTGCTCATGAATGAGGAGGTGCAAATACATATTTGGAGTTTTAATTTAACAGTAGAGATATAACTCCACTTGAATTAATAAGAACTTCCCTCCTTATTGCTTGTAGAGTCAATGGCATTTTGTATCTTTGCAAGTTAGCACCATCAACCTAAAGGAGATGAGTCAAACATTATTATTCATCTCCTTCTCAAAGTCCTCAGGATATGAGATATAATATTGATTTTTGTATTGACAAATTTATAAAACGATTTTAGAATTTTTATGCCAGGAATAAACCCTGCTTAAATTACCTGGGACCTCTTTTGTGCTAGAGAAGAGGAACCTTGGATACTCTGTTGGAGCAGCCACTACAGAACAGAGAACACAGCTACCACAGTGCTTTTGGGCACATCTGGGTCTCCTGCCCTTAACACTCTGGCACACAACACATGCTGCATTCATGATTCCTGAATGAATGACTGAGGGAATGAATGTAGCAGGGAAAGTCTGCTTTTTAAAGTAAAATAGCACATAAATGAAATGAAAAGTTACTTATGAAAGCAAATCAACCAACCAACCAAATGACAAAATGTTATAAAAAAGTGTGCTGATAGAGGAAAATAAAACAAATGGCCCAAAACTTAATGCTCATGAAAATTAGACTCCAGAATGAAAAATACCTCAATCTGATTCCCTCTGACTTGTAAATACATGGAGTTTCATCTTAGCCTTTATATAATTCTATTTTTTTGGAATTTATATTTATTTCTACTAAATTCCATTTATCTAGGATAAATGCCAAGTGGATCTGTGGTTGACAATTATGGCAAACTAGGGTTGTGGTCTCTGATAACTCTCTTTGAAACCACACACACATACACACACACCTCACCAATTATTTATATAGGACAGAATGGCAAATAAAAGCTCAGTTTGAAAAGGCACATTGATCTGTGTTTGCTTCCTGGCCCTTCACTTACTAGCTTGACTAAAACTAAATGTCTCATTTGTAAAACTGGAAACATGAAATTTATGTTGTAAGAAAGTTTTGTTGTTGTTGTTGTTGTTGTTGTTGTTGTTGTTATAAGAAAGTTTTAAAGAAATAGCTCATTTACCATTCTACCAATACATATACAGGATGCATCCCATATGCCAGGTATCATGCTAGGAACTTACATGCACACACAAGTTTCCTGCCTTCTTCAAGTTTACATTCTAGAGGGAAAGACACAGAATAAAAAGGAAGCAGATAAAGGACAAATAATTACAGACTGTGATTAACGCTCTAAACAAAATAAACAAGGTGTTTTAATAGACAGTGGTAGGAAGACCCATGTTAGATAGTCCTATCATGAAAATCCTCTCTGAAGACATTGAATCAGAATCCTTAGAATTGAGAAGGAACCACTGAGGAGAGAAACTTAGGCAGGGAGAATGGTGAATGCCAAGGCCTTGGGCTGGCAAGGTCCTGGGAGGGTCAGGGGGCTGAAGAGCAGTGGTCAAGGAGAAAGTTAAGAGGTGAGCTGAGAACAGGGTCAGAGTCAGATCATGCAGGGCCTTATAGACCTGGAAGAGCTTAGGTTTTATGCTAAGGGCAAAGTGAAGCTGTTGAAAGTACCAAGCAGGGAAGATGACTTTGTCTGATCCACATTTTTTAAATAATATGGCCTCTGTCTGGAGCATAGACAGTGCAGGGGCAGAAGTAGAAGTCGAACTACAAATGAAGAGGCAAATCATAATAGATGAGAAAAAGAAGATGGGGATTGGAACCAAGAACGGGTCCCTGGAGAAAAAGATAGATGTGTGCATTTTTTGTATATTTTGGGTAGAGGATGGACAGGACTTGATGAAAGGTTGAACAGTGGGAGTATGAGAAAGGGATAATTCTAAGATGACCCCCACGTTCTGCTTTGGGGGATAGTCTGGCCATTTACTGAGGAAAAGACCTGAGGAGGAACAGGTTATGGGTTACAAATAAGATAATGCATACCTTGTATGGAAAGCACTTAACGCAGTTCCTGACATGTAATGTGCTTTCAATGGGTGGTACTAAAAGAAAATGCTTCTATTATCTGATAATTCAGGTCCATTAGTTTCCCTTGACAACCTATTACAATTTAAATAAAATCTTCCAGAAGAATTTTCAGTTTCATTTTTCTGAGCTTTATGTTCACCTTTTTGTAACTAAATGTTTAAGGTAGATATATTCCTAATCTTAAAATCTCCTGGGGTAAAGAAGACAAAATTCCTATTGCTGTTCCATTTTTCATTTTAAATAAACACTGCACACTACAGTGATTTTTGTGATCCATTCTTCCCAATTCTTACTTTTACAAGAAGACAGAGATGCCCTTTGGCCATCCACAACAAGAATAGTGTCTCGCATGGCGGCCACAGAGAGACCGACTATGCTTCTTCTAGTCCAGGGCCTGTGACTGGGGAGGCCTAGAAATAGAGAATAAATGTTGTTAACATGTACTGGTAGATTGCCACTGGTTGGACAATGGGCTTTAAGTACTTTATAATAGGGACAGTCCCTTGGAGCAGACAAGTTGCTTCTTGACTTACAGATTCAGATGGTTACTATAGCAACTTTCCAGCAGAAGGTACTAAATGATCCTAAAGAAGAGGAACCTCATTAAATTGCATACAATTGTTGTTGGGCTATGACTGGGTGCACAATCTCTCATTAAAGACTTATGACCACCCGGTGGATGGGTTATGTCATTATCACCTCCACCATGCTGATGAGAAAATTGAGACTTATAGAAGAGTGACTTGTGGCCCAAAGTCAACTGTACAAAATTAGAGAGTTGGGATTTAGAATCCAGGTTCGAGTCAAAAACCCAGAAGCTTAATTCCTATTCTGTATGAACTTCCCAAAGACATGTGTGGTTCCCCAGAATGATTGTGGATCTTGCCAGGATACAAATTCTGGCTTAATGTAAAGGAACGTATTCTAAATAGCAGAGCTGCCCCGCAGTGGAGCAGACTATTTCCCGAAATGACCTGCTCACCAAGGCTGGTGAAGGTGCTCAGATGGCTGACCATGTCAAAGCAACTTCTACAGAGAAAAGGAGTTGAGCTAAATGGCCCATGACACAGAGTCATACAGAATAAACAAAGTCAGTCTCTGGGGGGAGGAGTGTAGCCAATATGCTCGTTTCAAACGACTCAATGTTGGGTTACAATTGTAGAAAACCTCAGAGCTTTATTACTTGTTATTTCTTATTTCTCTTGGCTGGCTTTCTCTTTCTTAATCACCAGACTTGACTCTAAATAGCATTTAGCTGTTTGTTAAATTTTAATGTAAATCAAGGTGCAGCCTGCAATCTACTCTACTGATAGAACCCAAAAGGGCATGTCTACTAAAGACAAGTAGGATCTTTGGATGAGTACATAATCTCTCAGGGTAGCGAATTTTAATCAGATAATACACTTCAGTGCTTTTTTTCTTTAAAAAGATTTTATTTATTTATTCATGAGAGGCACAGAGAGAGAGGCAGAGACATAGGCAGAGGGAGAAGCAGGCTCCATGGAAGGAGCCCGATGTGGGTCAGTATCGAGCCCCACACCAGGCTCCCCATGTGGAGTCTGCTAGTCTCTCTGCCTATGTCTCTGCCTCTTTCTCTGTGTTTCTCATGAATAAGTAAATAAAATCCTTAAAAAAAAAGCTTGGACTCTATCTTCCAGTAATTGGTTTTACTCTAGCCCTTTCTCTTCTTAGCCACATTGGCCAAGTCACTCAATTTCTCTGGCCCCTAGTTCCTTTATTCTTAGAATAAGGGTAATGAAAATATCTATCAGATAGAGTTGTTGTGAAGATTATATAATAAAATCTAGGTACTGACCAGAACATGGTAGCACAACAAATCTTAGCTACTACTATATTCCATTGTCTCTCACACTTGTGTATTTATGCTACTTGTGTGAGAACCACATACTGGCAGTTGGCTCTGACATGCTTGATGCAATAAAAGCACTTCAGTGTGGCCCAGCTCTGCTCTGACACCGATACTGTAAGTAGAAACAGGTGCGACACCCAGGGTGAATGTTCCATAACACAAACCCAATTGGAAAGTGCTAATAAAGGAAAGGATTGTTAATGGCACCAAAAGAACAAAATCCATGGTAGCAAAAGCAGGTAATATAACCACAATAAAATTAAGAATTTCTATATTTTGAAATATGCCATGATTAGTGTGAAAATACAAGCCTCATTCTAGGGAAATATAATTCATACTAGATGAGAACTAGCACAGAATTCTTATTTAGAATATGAAGAACTCTCAGATATTTGTATTATCTGGACAAACGGTGATTAGGCATCTACTGTGTGCTAGGAAGTTTTCTGGATAATGAAGTGGAACTTAAATTCTAGGGAAGGAAATATACATGCAAAAAAACTAAGTATGCAAATGCATATATAATAAAATCTTCAAAGATGCAATGAAGAAAGTTATAATACAGTAAAATGTCAAGATTGTTGGACATAGTCTTGTAGTCTCTCTTTTTTTTTGGGGGGGGGGGACATAATCTCTTTCCAAAGGGAAAATTGAAGGAGTCTTCTCTAAACAGATGATATGTCAATAAAAATTTGAATGAAATGAGATCCAGTCTTGCAAACCTCAGGAGGAAGGACATCCTAGGAAGAGAGAACAGCAAATGCAAATGTCCTAGGGCAGGAACATTCATTACATAGTCAAGGTATAGTGAGGAGACCGCAATGGAGTTAGCGCTAGAAATTGACAAGAGATGACCCTAATAAACTGAGACAGGTATTGGGTCATATTGTGATCCATATGTCTTGGGAAGGCATCTAGATTTTATTCTGAGTGTAATGTGAATCCATTGGAGGATTTTGAGCAGAGAATGCACAATCTGATTTCTATGGTGCCATTGCAGAATCATGGGCAAGAAATGATGATGGATATGACTTCAGTGTTAGCAGTGGAGATGAAAAAATTCAACGTTTATGGGATGTATTTGGAAATAAAACCAATAGTGCTTCCTAATGGATGTGGGAGATGAGAAACAAGGAAATCAAGTGTTTTGAACCCAAGGAATTTGTTAAACAATGATAACACTTTCTAAGATGGGGGGCGGGAGTGGGACAGCGATTTATTTCAGAGGACGGGCTATCAAGAATTCTGTTTAGGCAAGTTACTTTGGAGATGCTCAATAGAAATCTAAGCAGAAATGCCAAATAGGAAAGTGAAGGTATGAGATCTTGGAAGAATGTGGGACAGAATGAGATCACATAGGGAGTCTGTGGAGCTGAGAAGGGAAGAGAAGGTGAGAGATAGAAGCAAGTAAAGTGGAAGTAATCAGGTTATGGGAAGAAAACTGCTTTTGGAGTGGAGATGGAAAGCACTTGAAAGAAGCTAGAATGTTTCAAAAGCGACAATCAAAAGTTACAAACACACTTATCCTACCTTTATATCCTTCAGTTCATGGAGATCAGTGAAAAACAGCACCCACTTGAGAGGAACTCTGGATAGGGCAAAGCACTTTGGATAGACCCAGTTTTGAGATACAATAAGACAGTGAATAGTCTTAGAAGATATTTTAAAAATAGTGAATTTACTGGTGACAGCGAGTGAGGAGGGCAGAGGAAAGCTGTGGGAAGTTTGAGGAAGGATGGAAAACATAATGGGAGGACAGAATGCACAGCCATATGGGATCAGAGTCATGGGAAGGGTGGATGATGACCTGGAGGTCTTAAACTTCCCAGTCGAGTGAGTAGCCATGCTGTTACTTCTGACGGTGTTATTGGGGGAGATGGGTAACTCATATTAACCCCAATATTCATCTTAGGACTGGGCTCTAGGTCTGTTTATGGTGTCCTGCACAAGGCAATAGGTGGTTCTGATTTGGGAATTAATTCTAGCAGGCCAAAAAAAAAAAATAATAATAATTCTAGCAGGCCTGAAATTAGCCTGAGATGTTTATTGTTACCTTCATGAGACTGACTTATGATCAAGATACAACATGTATGGATTAATAGTATCACTAGTAAGTATAGGCCATGGTGAGCTTGAGAAGAGTTTTAACCAGCTCGTGAGCATTGTTTATTGATAACAGCAAAGATGGATGGTTTACACTTTAATTTTTAAAAAAGATACTTTATTGCTAAAAAAATGCTAAACATCATCTGAGCTTTCAGCAAGTTGTAGTCCTTTCATTGGTGGAAGGTCTGGCTTTAAGGTCAATGGCTGCTGACTGATCAGGATGGTGGTGGCCCAAGGCTGGGGTGGCTGTGGCAAGTTCTTAAAATAAGGCAAATGTGAAGTTTGCTGTATCAATGGGCTCTTCCTGTCATGAACTATGTAGTATTCGATGCTGCTTGATACCATTTCCCCCACGGTAGACCTTCCCTCAAAATTGGAGTCAATCCTCTCAAACCCTGCTGCTGATTGCACAGCTAAGTGTGTGGAATAGCTTAAATTCTTTGTTGTCATTTTGAAATTTCACCAAGAGTAGTTTCCATCTCAAAAAATCACTTTCTTGGGGGGCACCTGGGTAACTCAGTCAGCGAAGCATCTACCTTCAGCTCAGGTCATGATGCCTAGGGTCCTGGGACTGGGTCCCTGTCAGGCTCCACACTCAGCACGGAGTCTGCTTCTCCCTCTCCCTCTGTCCCTTTTGCCGGCTCATGCTCTCCCTTACTCTCTCATAAATAAATAAATAAATAAATAAATAAATAAATAAATAAATAATAAATAAATAAATAAATAAATAAATAAATAAATAAATCTTTATTAAAATAAAAGTAAACCACTTTCTTTGCTTATCCATAAGCAGTAATTCCACATCTATTGATGTTTGATCATGAGATGGCAACAATTCAGTCTCATTTTCAAGCGCCACTTCTCATTCTAATTCTCTTGCTGTTTTCACCACATCTGCAGGTACTATCCCTGCTGAGGTCTTGAACACCTCAAAGTCATCCATGACGGTTGGAATTGGCTTCTTCCAAACTTCTGTTCATGTTGATATTTTACTTCTTTCCACAAATCACAAATGTTTTTAGTGGTATCTAGAGTGGGGAATCCTTTCCAGAAGGTTTTAAATTTACTCTGCGGAGATCATAAGACAAATCGCTATGTATGGCAGCTATAGTCTTACAAAATGTACTTCTTCAATTGTAAGACTTGGAAGTTCATATTAACTTCTTATTCTTAATCTATGGGCTGCAGAATGGATGTTTTGTTAATAGACATGAAAACAACACTGATTTTGTTGTACATCTCTGTCAGAGCTCTTGGGTAACCAGGTGCACTGTCAACAGGCAGTAATATTTTGAAAGGAATCTTTCTTTCTGAGCAGTAGGTCTCAACAATGGGCTTAAAATATCCAGTAAACTAGGTTGTAAACAGATGTGCTGTTATCTAGGCATATCTAGATAACATTTATATATCCATTTATATATCACAGAAAGAAGGGATTTAGCATAATTCTTAAGGATCCAAGGATTTTCATGATGGTAAATGAACACTGGCTTCAACTTAAAGTCATTAATGGCATTAGCCCCTAACAAGAGAGACAGCCTGTCCTTTGAAGCTGGGTACTGACTTCTCCTCTGTAGCTGTGGAAGTTCTAGATGGCATCTTCTTCCAATAGGAGACTGTTTAATATACATTGAAAATCTGTCGTTTAGTGTAGTCCATTTCATGAATTGTCTTAGCCAGATCTTCCGGACAACATGGCTGCAATTTCTACATCAGCACTTGCAGCTTCCTTCATCTTACACTTTTATGTTATGGAGATGGCTTCTTGCCTTTAGCCTCATGAGCCAACCTCCACTAGCTTCAAACTTCTTCTGCAGCTGCCTCACCTCTCAGCTTTCATAGAATTAAAGACAGTTAAGATCATGCTCTGGAATAGTCTCTGACTAAAGGGAATGTTGTTGCTGGTTTGACCTCCTATCCAACCCACTAAAACTTTCTTTATATTAGCAATATGGCTGTTTTTCTTTCCTATCATTTGTGTTCACTGGAATAGCTCTTTTTAATTTCCTCCAAGAACTTTTCCTTTGCATTCATAATTTAGCTGCTTGGCACAAGAGGCCTAATGTTCAGCTTATCTCAGCCTTCAATGTAACTTCCTCACTAAGCTTAATCATTTCTAGCTTTGGATTGAAATGAGAGATGTGCTGTTCTTCCTCTCACTTGAACACCGAGATACCATGGTAGGATTAGTTAATTGGCTTAATTTCAATCCTGTTGTGTCTCAGGGAATAGGGAGGCCAAGGAGAGGGAGAGAGATGGGGGAACAGACAGTCAGTGGAGCAGTTAGAACACATGCAACATTTACCAGTTAAGTTCACCATATTATATGGGTACAGTTCATGACACCCCAAAACAATTACAACAGTAACATCTAAGACCATTGATCACCGATCACCATGGCAAATATAAAAATGAAAGAAACTTTGAAATATTGTGTGAATTAACAAAATGTGTCACAGAGACACAAAGTGAGCAAATGCTGATGGGAATATAGCACTGAGAGATGTGATCCATAGGGATTTTCCATTTGGGAAAAAATACAGTATCTATGAAAGGCAATAAAGCAAAGCACAATAAAAGAAGGAATTCTTGTCTTGTGATAAATGTTAGAGTAGTTTGTAGCCTTGGGGAGTAGGGATAGTCTGTGAAGGTCAGGGAGAGAACTTTCTGCTCTAGCAGTTCCCACATTCCAAATGCACAAAACACTCAAGCTGAGGGCACTTTAATGCATGAATGTTATGACTTATGAAAGATCTTAAAATGTACAGAATAAGGTGTCATTTATAAGAATTTTGAAGAGAACACTACGTGTGATATATACAGATGTAGACATGCCGTAAAATACAAAACATATATATTTAAACCATTAACACCAACTCTAGGATAATGGTTATTTCTGGGGAGAGAGGGTGAAAGATTTGGTCCAGAGAAGTGGACTTTAGTTATATTTATTTTAAACAGGACACCTCGTCTCAGTCCAGTTAGACTGCTGTAACAGAATGCCATGGACCGGATGTCTTATAAACAACAGAAATTTATTTCTCAGTTTTGAAGACTGTGGAAGTCCAAGATCAAGATTTCAGCAGATCTCAGGTCTGGGGAGAGCCCACATTCTGGTTCACAGATGGCTGTTGTCTTGCCATGTCCTCGCATGCCCTAAATACTATCACATTGACGGATTAGGTTTCAACAGATGGATTCTAGGGGGACACAAACATTCAGTCTATGGCACATATGATACAAAAATGTCTAAGAGTTAACATTTAGTTGATCTTGGTTGTGAGTATATACATGACAGCTACACATCTGTTCTATTTTAATATTTTGAAAAAATTCGTAATTACAAACTTTAATTTTAATGAAAATGATAAGAAATTTCTGAGGGTCAAAAGCTGAAAGGTAAACTAGTAGCTGGTAGTTCTAATTCACATTAGATGGGGCTTCCTTTCCCTGGTGCCTGAAGGAGCAGCCCTCCACCCCTGCTTCTTAAGTTCTTCTGCTCCTCAAGTGTGTTAAGCCCAGATGGTTATTTTCAGACCTCCTGGGAGGGGTCCATTGCCAAAGGACTTTATCAGTGGTCAGGAAGCCATTTCTTCTGTGTTTCTGAGCCTATCTTGGGCCACAAAATCATCTCAAGCAATGTGGTTTCAGGACCTCTGGTTTTATACTAGGAAAGCTGAGATTTTTGGCAAAATTGAAGAGTGCCAGAATTGGAGTCTTCAAGCCTGACTGCCGATTGAGTGGTCTTCCTTCCTCCCTCCTTCCTTCCTTCTTCCTTCCTTCCTTCCTTCCTTCCTTCCTTCCTTCCTTCCTTCCTTCCTTCCTTCTGTAAAACTCTTGATTGAATGCTTCTGCAGAGAAAGCTCTTTAATTCAAAAACAAGAAGGTTATTTGACAATTAAACAGAAGAGATAACTTCCATTTCTTTCAACCTTTTACCATCAATGTGATTAAATTTGCTACAACAAGGAAGATGGAATGATGGATGACAAAGAGGAGGCTCATTTTGGATTTCAGATCTGGAGCAAGCAAGATATTACCTTCCAAACACCTATCTGTAATGTGGTTGCATTGAAAAGGCCTGGCAAGTATATAGATAGAATGATTTTTTTTTTTCATTTTATGGGCTTAAAAAAAAAACCCAGATTTACTAATGTATAATTTACATACCACAGAATACACTCATTATAAGTATGTGTTGGTGAAGAGATTTAGTAAACTTATCAAGTCCTGCAACCATCATCACGGTCTGGTATTAGAACATTTCCATCACCCCCAAGAGTCACCTCCAGCGTGGCTGCCGTCAGCCCTTGCTTCCACTGACTATTCAAGCCATTGCTGTCCTGAGTTCCACCTCTGCAGATTTGTCTTTTCTTCAACCTTCACATGAATCATGTGGTTTAATCCATTTGTATCTGGCATCCTTCACTTCCCATATGCCTTTCATGTTCACCCATGTTGCTGCATGAACCAATACTTCAACCCTTTTTATTTCTGAGTAGTATTTCATTGTATGGATGTTGAGCCCATTCTGTTCATCTATTCACCAGATGCTGGACTTGTGGATTCCATCCAATTTATCACTATTATGAAAACATGCTCTGAACATTTGTATAAAAATCTGTGGGAAGGCATGTTTCCATTTCTTTTGCGAGGTACCTAAGAGTGGAATTGTATGTGAAAATTTAGTTTTGGAAGAAACCATGAAACTATTTTCCAAAGTAGCTATACGATTTTACAGTTAAACCAGCAATGTAAAAGGGTTCTACTTCTGCTATGTCCTTGCCAAGACTTGGTATTGCCAGTCCTTTTCATTATAGGAGTTCTAGTGGTGCACTCTCCATGTCCTATCTACTATAACATTCGGTTTTCTACCATTTCTGGACCTTGTCATGCACCTTCACAGACCTGTACTGTTTTTATTTATTTATTTGAGAGCTAGAGCAGGGGGATGGGCAGAGGGAGAGGAAGAAGCAGGGAGCCCTACTCAAGGCTTGATCACAGATCCCAGGACCCAGAGATCATGATTTGAGCCAAAGTCAGACACTTAACAGAATGAGCCACCCCATGCCCCTTGCATATTGGGTTTTTCTTTGCTTCCAATGCCATTCTTAGTCCTTAAAACTCCTTATCCTTGAAGACTCTAAGTTGTGATGGCTTCCTGATGGCTTCCTGACACCCATTGACGCTCTTGGATATTACTTAATCTGTGCTCCATCCTCAGCATTCCACTTATGGCATTGTATTGTACCTAGGGATTGATCTATCTGCTTTCCCCATAATTATGTCAGTTATTTGAGAGAAAGGCACTCTTATTCCCTTTGTACTCACACTGGGTAGTATCTGGAATACAGTAGATATTTTCTATATTCTTAATTAAGGAATAAGTTAATGAGCATTTTAATGAACAGATGAGTGAGTGGTTGGATGAGGGATCAGAAGATTATAGAAATGAAAACATTTTAAAGAAAGAAGAGCTTTGAGACAGTGCCAGTCCCAGTCAGCCTCTGCCTCCTGGGACAAGGGAAGCTGATTGCAAAGGTGATGGGAGAAAACCTATTTATTAAAGTAGAGCAGCAGACATGCTTGCAATGAGAATGTATCAGACTGGAAAGATTTTGATCACAAGAGCTGAGAGACAACGTTCTTTCATCAAGAACTTTTCACTTGACAGTAGCAATTTTTATCACAATGTTTTCTGACCCAGGGACACGTAGAGGGACTTGTTTTTGTGAGTCTATTTCCTCTCAGTGTATAGCCCTTGACTTTTAAACTACTTCAATAAAAGAAACCTTGATACACTGGTGTCATTAACAATGGCTTTCCTCTTTAAATGGAGTTTTTAGCTCATTCCTAAATATGAACTTATTGAAGTTCATATTTAAAGCCAGATGAATCTCTCAGCTGCCCCTCTTTACCAGAGCTTCAGGAACCATTAAGTCCATCACTGGGTGAGAAGAGTAAGCCTAAGTTCTACTTCCTTTAAAAATGATCTATTGTGAAGGAATAAGAAACAAGGCTCGTGGCACAAGACAGTTCTGAGAAGTGCATAGAGATCTGTCAGAATAGAATCCAGAAGAGGTAGTGAATCCCCAAGAGAGGAGATACATCCCAAAATGCTGTTAGAACATTTTATATAAAACATAAATTACAATTTCCTCCAATATATTTTATACCGATATTTTTTATTTGATGCCATGGCAGTTCTATGAGGTAGGTAACAATTATTGCTACTATTTTACAGCTTAAGAAACTAAGGTCAGACTGTTTATGCTACCCACAAGCACTAGATTGTGGTGGTGCTTCAAATAAGTGGTGAAGCTAGAATTTAAAACAAAATATTTTTGTTTCCAAAGATTAGACAAACATTATCTCAGCTTGAGTTCGAAACAGACATTACAGGCAGATGCCTTTTTACTTGATGGTTTTTGTTCAAGTACTTCATAGAAAACAAATTTTGCATCATAAAGCACACCTAATCCTCCAGAGGTGGCTATTCCCATTTTTATTCATTACCTTGTGTAACACAAGGAGAAGCTTCACTGAAATTCAGTCTCTGCCCCCAGGAAGTTGCAATGAAGAAGTTGCTAGTTATTCAGTGACTAAGAAGCTTCAGAAACCTGCATATTTTTTTTGAGACTGAACCCAGCTGTTTGCCACTTCTTGGGTAGGAGATACATTGAAATGCATTCTGGAGAGGTCACCAGAATGTTCTATGAACTTGGGGCTCTTTTTTCCATCAGAGATCTTCAATCCTTATCAGTAAAAGGAAAGGGTTTCTTGGAGATAACTTCCACTTCCTGGGGAGATATAATTCAAGTAATGACCCTCCTGGAAAAAAATGTATCACACGTGAAGAGTACATGTTGAAAATAACCCATTAGTTAGTTGACAAATCTCACAAGTTATGGAAGAAGAGAGAATTGGTCCACTCAGACCACTTGCCTTACTGCCTTGTAACAGAACCATAGAATTTCCACTGGGGTTTATTATTGACAGTATTTTACAGATAGGGAAACTGAGACACAGAAAAGCTAAATTGTTTGCCTAAAGCCACATACTCGTCATTGAGCTATACCAGGTTATAACCAAAACACCATCTTCTTCTAAATATAAAAATCGGTTTCATCAAATTAATTTGTACTGGGAGCCAACTACATGCCAAGAGCATGAGTTTTGAAATTAAAAAATTTGAGTTTGAATTCATAGAGTGGTGGCTATTCAATTCTGTGAAGCGTAGCCAAACAACTGGCCTTCTGCTGCCTGATTCCTTGGCTTATAGCCAAGGAGTTGGAGTTGGATGGAGGGAAAGAACAGAAGATGGCCATGATGGTAAATAAAGTGATATAGGCTGATGTGTCCAGGATAAGGTTCCAGTTCAAATTAAGTGTTAAATAGTCAGGTTTTTTTTTTTTTTTCCAAAGTCTTAAACATACTTATTGATTAAATTGTTAGCTACCTGTTACTGGCCATGGAAGATGAAAAGGTATTCCTCATGATTGATTCTTTTCAAGATGACAGTTAATGATATGATCCAGTAAAGGGCAAGTCAGGGAATGACTTATTATTATTTCCCACTAAGAATTTGGGACCACCCAGAGCCACTTCTCAGCCCCACAGTTCTAGTGGAGTAGAATCAGTCTGACTCAGAGCCCTCTATTCAGTTTTCCCAGGTTCATTGTAGGGGGTGTGGCATTAGTTGGGAGTGAGAGATGAAAACCCAAGAGCCATCAGGGGGAAAGGCCATGCTCTTTTCCACAGCTCTGACTCTGGATATAATAAAGAGCAGAAAGCACAGGGTAAGCAAAGGTGGCCCTTCCTTGAGGAGGTTGTACCTTCAGTGGGAAATTAGGGCATGTGTGTCAATGTCCTCAGGCCATTGTAACAAGTGAGTGGCATGTGGACACTTGAACCCAGGGGACATACAGTGGGATTCTGGGAGCTCAGCTTTCATAGACAGAGACCAGAAAAAGACCTAAAAATGTCTTGCTTGCTCCTGAGCTCTTGATTCCTGGAAGCCAGCATGAGAGCCCAATGAACGAGGAGGCCGTGGATGCTAGTGACTGAGGAGGCCATGCTTCAGAGGAGAGAAGTAGGGGCTGTAGAATTGGACCCATTGGATGTCAAGTCCCCAGTTCCCTCCTTATAGTTCTGTGGCCATGTCTCCCTGAGGCACAGTATTCTCCTTATGTGTGAAACTAGGGTAAGAACACATACTTTGGTGTACAGTAAACAAGATAATGTATTTAAAGTTAACGAGTGTGTGGCACGTAGTAGGTAGTTAATAAATGACTGAAATTAATGATTCTGAAAGAAACCAGGTGGCAGTATGTGGAAATATTAGACTTAAAAGAGCCAAATTATAGGAGAAGCCTGATTCCACAGGCTTCAGAGGCTGACATCCAGCACCGGGACTGGATTGGAGATGTTCTGACACAGATGGGGAATCCTGGATGCACAACAGCACCATGAGCCACTGGGCAGAAGGAAAACAGTGATCCCGTCTCCTTCCTCCTTCAATCTCTTTAATGAGACTCTGAAACCAAAATTTACCTCTTCAAACCAAAGAGCTACTCAATATACCTTTCCCAGTAAAACCCTTCCCTTCTCAAAATTCTTTAGCAGATTTAAGCTCTGAAGAGAGAAATAAAGAATATTTAGGTCTAAAAGGGCAATTACAACAAACTTAACCCTTCCCATGTTTTACGTACAGGGAAACTGGGCCCTGGAAGGAGAAATGACCACTCACATCACACAATGGTAGGTTGGAATTAGAGTTCCTAACTTTATCCCAACTACTGCAGAGGCCACTTTAAGAATTAGTTTTTCTATAATAAGTGGGATTAAAAAAAATTAGAGGAAGGAAGGCAGGAAGGCAAGGCAGGCAAGCAAGAAAGAAGGAAGGAAGGAAGGAAGGAAGGAAGGAAGGAAGGAAGGAAGGAAGAAGGAAGAGAGGGAGGGGGGAAGAGGAGGTGCAGGGAACTTAGGTACATCTAAGGAAAATTTGTCAAATCTAAGGATTTTTTTCAGCAGGCTTCCTGCATGGGAACTTCTAGAAGTAGTGAGCCCTCAAAGCTGCTTGGCCTTCCTCATCTCTCTGATTCCATCTCCTGTAAGCACCCCAACCATCCTCTACTACATCAGCAAATCCTAGAACAGACTTTGCCTCCTGGCCTTTGCACTTAATGATGCCTTGGAGTGTGTACCTGGATTCTGACCAATGGAGTTTCATTCCCTAGCTCAGGTATCCCATGGGACTCTGGGCTTTCAGCCTTGGCACTTTTCATACCAAAGTGTAATGGTCTGTTTGCTTTTCTGTCTTACCACTAGACAGTGAGCCCCTGGAACACAGGGGCTGTGTCTTACCATCTTACTCCAGTTCATGCTGTTTAACTTTAAAAAAAAAAAAAATCTTGTTTAAATGACTGAGTGAGGGGCACCTGGTGGCTCAGTGGTTGAGCATCTGCCTTTGGTTCAGGTCATGATCCCGGAGCCCTGGGATAGTGTCCCACATCGGGCTCCCTGCATGGGGCCTGCTTCTCCCTCTGCCTGTGTCTCTGCCCCTCTCTGTGTGTCTCTCATGAATAAATAAATAAAATCTTTTTAAATAAATAAATAAATAAATAAATAAATAAATAAATAAATAAATAACTGAGTGAGTCCATGTTAAGCATGAAGGGATATTTATTTCTGCAATGTTCTTGCTCAAGCTTTGTAGGTATCTTCATAAATCCTTCATCCATAATGCAGTGCTCATGATATTATAAAGTCCTATCCCTAGAGTGTATTCTACTCAGATTATTCTGTTAAATAAAACAATATTTATAAGTCATGAGTAAATAGTATTTATATACTACAGAGATTGTTATTAGAAACCTGTCACAGGAGGTTTCTAGTATAGTGAAACAAGAGTTTCAAGTGTAGCAACTGTAACTCCACTAGAAGATTCTACAAGTCCATGCTGGACCTGTTCACTGTGTTCACCTTCCCTCTCTTCCTCTCCCTCATGCAGGCTCTGATCCTCCCATGTCTCCTCTCCTTCACCCTGGAAGCCAGGCCAGCAGTAGAAGCCAGTGTCCTAGAAGGAGCTCCACCTTGAGAAGTTCTGCTTCCATCGGGGGCTTCTCGACCCTGGAGTGAACCCTCAAAGAACAGACACCCAGTCTGTCTGCTGGCTCTTCCTCAGAAAACTTTCCTATTTGCTCTGTGATCTTACCATCACTGCCCAGGAAGAGGTGGGCCAGGCAAGCAAAGAGGTCTCCAAGGCCCAGAAGAGGTTTGAAGCTTCTGTTTGGCTCACATTCACCCATTCCATCATTTTTAAGAAAACTTTCCACAAATGAGATGCTTATGGAAGCATATCATAGACTACTATCCAAACACAGTAATTGTTACTATTTTTCTACCATATTGTAAATCCCTTTCTGGGTGGAGACTCCAGCTTATTAATCTTTGAATCCTTAGGACTTGGCACAGCATCTGGTTCACAATAAATCCTCAAAACACACATTGAATGAATGAATGAATGAATGAATGGTTAACAGCTAGTATGAGTCATAAATAATCATATGATTTAATGTAACCAAAACCCTTAGTTTGGCACTTAAGGCCTCTTATGACTAAAAACACTCTGTGGATATGTGGACAAGGCTCATAAAGCTATTTTGAGGATTTGTAAAATTCTTTTTGATAAAAAGATTAGATTTGATAATCCTCATTATAGTTAAATAAAATAAAAATTGAAAATCACCAGAGGAAAGAGATAAAGAGTATTTTGTGCTCTTTTATTCAAAAATATGTGTTTTCTGATGCAGAACGTCCCAGATTTTAGCATTAATGTGCTCTGGCTTGCAGGGGCCACACGTGGCTGGTTTTGATGGGTTTTCTGGAGCAGCTGAGTGTGGCCACAGGCCTGTGCAACTCATTCTTTTGATTATGTCTCACTGTAACGAGCACAGGGACTTACTTCAGAAAGGACAAAACATCAAGATACGAGAGGACTGGGTTTAGCTTCCTGAGCTGCACAGACAGGAGTCTGGACCTTTTCTGCCTCTCTGGGCTTGCCTCACTGGATTCTGGGGCTGAGATCACAGATTTGCAGTGGCAGTAAGAAATATCCTCAGGCTGTCTGGGGGCCGAGAACATCCTCACATAGCCCTGAGTATCCATGTTGGAGGAAGAGTACACCCTCAGGAAGTTGCTGGACAAGAGAGAGTTGCGGGGGACTGCCCGGGTCAGACATTTCAAGGTTCATGAGAATCATGAACAAAATCTGCAACCGGAAGCTCCTGCCTGAAGCGCCCACTTTCTTGCTGATTTAAACGGCAGGGTAGTAATTACAGGTTCTTCGCAAGCCTCCTTAGACCACACTGCGTCTCTGTAGGCACTTACATTTTATTTGATGACAGTGACATTGATGAATAATAGTTTCCACCCCTGCAAATGATTACTGATTCTATAGCTGGTCTAGTAGAAATTTTGCTGCAAAATTTAACACTTTACACCAGGAGAGAAACATTCTCCCTTGTGTGCAGTTTTCTCACTGGTGATCTTGTACCAGATTTTCCCTCTTCCCAAAATCTTGGGTATTTTGCTAGAAAACTCCATTTGTCCTCTCTCAATCTGGGATACAGAGATCAGAAACAATACCTGAGGTACACTGAACATGTACTGCATGCCAAGCACCCCATGGGTGGTAACTCATTTGATTATATGCATTCCCAAAATAATTTGGGTTGGTACAACCTAATTTTACTGCCTCACGGTTATCATTGATCCTGATTGTGGCACAGAAAGATGCTACAGACACAGGCACCCTGTATGAATTTAAGTAACTCATCCAAGATTAGCATAGATAGTGATGGAAGGCGGCTGAGATGAGGATCCAGGGATTCATAATCCGTGCACTACAGTCTAAGAGGAGGGACAGGGACCCGAAGCAGCAGGGAGAGCCCAAGAAGCCAGAACTCCTGGGGCTGAGTTTCAGCTCTGCTGCTAATGACTTGCTGTGACTGGGACAGACCCTTGTGCCTGTTGGCTCCAGCTGCCACAGCAAAGCACCACAGAATAGGCAGCTGAAGCTTAAGACAACGATGTGTTGTCAGACAGTTCTGGAGGCTGGAAGTGCAAGACAAAGGTCTCGGCGGGGTTGTTTTCTTGAGGCCCCTGTTGGTGGCTTGTAAAGGCCATCTTCCCCTGGTGTTCTCCCGTGGTCTTTCTTCTCTGCATGTTCTCTGCTGATGCCTCTCCCTCTTCTTGGGAGGACCTCAGTCATACAGGATTAGGGCCCACCTATAAGACCTCATTTATCCTAACTACCACTTAAAGACCCTGTCTCCAAAGAGAGTCTCATTCTAAAGTACTGGGCTTAAGATTTCAACACAAGAATTCCAGAAACACAGGCTAAAATCAAGGCGTCAGCAGGGCTGCATTCCCTTCAGAGGCTCTAGGGTAGAGTCTATGCCTTTGCCTTTTTCAGTATATTTTTCCTTCTTCAGAGAACATCACTTTAATCATGGCCTCTGTTACCATATCCGCTTTCTCACTCTGACCCTGCTGCCCCCTCCTTGTAAGGACTCATGATTGCATTCGGCCATCCGCGTAACCCAGGAAGATCTCCTGATATCACAATCTTAAGGTAATTACATCTGCAAAGCCTCCTTTACCATAAAATGTAACATACTTATTTTATTAAGTGACTATTTGAGACTCATTTAATCCTATCTTATAATTAATGCTGTTTTGCTTTCCTATTGCTGCATAACAAACTACCCCAACATGTAGTGACTTAAAATGACAGTTGCTTCATTATATTGCATGATTTTTATGGATTAGGCATCCTGGCAAGCTGTGACAGACCAATTCAGCCACTTGTGGCATCCATTGAATTCTCTGGTGGTAGACAGGTGGCAGCTGGCCTGCTCTGCAGATCCAAGAAGTCTCCTATCTCTCCTGCCTGGGGCCCTGGTGAGCTGGCTGAGAGCGTGGTTCAGATGAATCCCTCTCCTCTCCCCATGCCAGCTCTGAGACTCTCCTAGTATCCCTCTACTATGGTAGATGGACTTCTTACCTGATGACTCAGGGTTCAAGAGAGGTGCCCAAGCCACTGCCAGTCTCTGAAGCCTGTGCTGAAAAATTGACATAGTCAGTTCCACCATATTCTCTTAGCCAAAGCAGTCACCAAGGCCATCCAGATTTAACAGGCGAGGATGCAGACCCTCCTCTTGATGGGAGTAGTGTCAGAGAACTTACAGCTTTCTTTAATCTGCCATAAACACTAACAAATGTGTCTTTTTGTCCTCTATCTGGAAAAGATTAAAAGCATATAGTCAGAAAGAGGAAAGATACTGTTGTAGGCAGAGCTGTTAAATATTGCGGTCATTATCCTTGGTGGACGAGCAAACTGAAGAGGAATGAGACGTGACCGGAGTCATGAGGGGAAACAGAGAAAACACATCAGATGAGACCATGGCAATGAAAAAGCGCTAGAGCCTGGAGCTAGCAGGTGCAAGGTCAGCTAGCCAAATGGCTGGTTGGTCCTTGAGGGCATCACTACTCCCAGCAAAGGATGTTAGGAATGTCCATCCATATATGCATTTATCCAACTTAACACTTACTGAGCATCTACTGTAAACAAACACTGAGCCAGTCATTAAAGGTATAAAGATCAATCAGACAAGATCTGCCTACCAAGAGCTCCAAGTCCCTGGAGGAGAAAGACATGGCAGTCCTTAAATACAGCATCCTGACTACAAATTATATTTCCAGTGATAATCCTGGGTCAGCAAAAGTAGGTTGCACCAACCCAAATTATTTTGGGAATGCAATGGAGTGGATAAATAGAACAGTTATACATCTATTTGATTTTCCTTGCAATTGCTACTTAAAATACATCCATCCAAGGGAACTTAATTACTGAGTTTCTTCCATAGCCTGGAAAACTCAGATATCAGGAATTACTTGTTTGCCGTGAATATTGCTGTTTTCCAGAGGAGTCTCAGGACTCCCCTATTATCAAATATTGATGGAGGTCACATAATGTCCCTGGCACGGTGCTGGGAGTTTGTGTTACATAATCAACACAGCACCAATCCTGGAGTACTTCTCATCGCATTCAGTGAGAGAGAGCAGTAATGGCTCGCCCTTTGCTCTAATGTTGATCCCACACTGTTCAGCAAATGAAAGCCCGCTGTGTGCCAGATAGAGCTCTGGGCAGCAATAGTCAAGGTAGACTGAGCTCTTTCCCTCATGGGACTTACAGTCCCATGGGGATGATGACAATAAAGAAAAAACAAATAAGTAAATAATAAAATTCAGAGGACATGAAATGATCGGGAGAAGAAAAAGCTGAGGATGAGGCCAAGTGACTGAGACAGAGTAGAGAAGGAGAGGGGGTCTCTTTTAGATAGTATTGTCACTATTTTTAAATGTCCTGGGTCATTGAAACATATTACATGCCTAGCCCAGTGCCTGGAACACATTATATAGTTACTATTCCGATGTGTGACCATCACCACAGCCCTGCTGACACAGCGTCACTCCTATACTTGCCTCCTCAGAGAGTAAAAGCACGATGAAGACACACACCAAGGCTAATTAGACAATAAATAGTAAATAGTTGGTGAAATGTTGCAGCCAGCAACCAAGAAATAGTCTAACTCCGAGGCCCCAGCTTGCCTGAGAAAAGACAAGACAGAAATAGATGCCCCAAATCTTTTCATCTAAGATTTTTCATGGACACTCAGAGAATGCAGCAGGAAGGGACCCCACATGGAGAACAATTAGATCGTCTTCCCAATCTCGTTGCTGTTTTATTTATTTGCTGGTCTTGAGGATGAGAAGTATTTATGGAGCAGAAACACCTATTAGTTTAGAATTTCCAGGGCATACTTATGCACTTGTTTTAGTAATTAACTCCCCAGAAACCAATGTGGGACTTAATTTGGGGAAATTTTGTACTGCCTGGTTTGGCCAGTTTGGTAAATAAATGTCAATAGCAAAGAATTGTCTATACTGGGAAGGAGAGAGAAGGGGGGGGGGGGGGGTGGGAGACACACAGACAGACAGAAGGGGGAAGAAGGAAGAGAGAGAGGAGTGTGTGTGAGAAAGAGCGATGAGGAGAAAAAAAAAAAGAGAAGGAGGGAGGGGGAGAGAGAAGAGAGGCACTTTCCTGTGAGCGGAGAGTCAGAACTTCATCCTCAAGTCAAAGGCCAACCAAGAGAAATAGCCAACATATATGGACCATGTGCTCTGTGCTAGTCTTAGTAGGTACTTCATGAACATAATTTCATTATATTCTTTCAACAACCTTGAAAGGTAGTTGCCATTACCCAGGAGATAAACTAACTTGCTCAATGTCACACAGCTAGTGACAGAGCCTAGACTTGAGTCCAGGGCTGTTATTTGACTGGGAAGTATTTCACTACGTATTGACTGCACTCCAATTCTTTGAAAATTAGCATTCTCCAATGAGCTTTTACTGTATAAAAACCCACCCTAAAACTAAGTAGCTTGAGACAAGAACCTTTTGCTCATCTTATCATTTGGTGGGTCAGCTGACCATTCTTAGCATCTGGGCCAGCTCAGCTGATCTCTGTCGGGTGCATGTCCCTTGGCCAGTGGTGGCTCAGAGCCTGTCCTCTGTTTCACCACTCAGCATCTAGCAGGATGGCTTGGGCCATTCCCATGGTGGCCTCGGAGTCCCCAGTGCAGCAAGGGAGGAGAGCCTCAATAACCAAGCACTGTCAACCCTCCCACCGGCCAAACAAAGTCACATGGACAAGCACAGTGTCAAGAAGGAGGAAAGACTACTCGAGAGTATGGAGGGGAAGGAAATTTTTTCATACAATCATAACACTGTTTGGGGCAGACTGTTTATTTATTCATTTACTCAGCCAACCTCAGTGAGGTCCTTTGTAGCGAGGCTTACTCTGGATCAAAAAGAAAGATGAAACAGACTTTGATCTAGAGCTTCCTATCGAAAAGAAGAGATGAGTACACAAAAATACGGACAATGTGGTCAGCACTCGGTATCATGTTAGGGAAGTGAACAAGTTACTCAGGGAGTCAGAGAGCCAGGGAGTTATGGCAGGAAAAGCTTCATGAAGGAGATTGCATTTAATCTGGACCTTGAAGGATGGCTAGGAGTTGTTCACACTCAGATGTCAGAGAGCAGGTGTATTATTAGCCTGAGGCTGAGCAGCAGCTTGGCTGAAAGTGAGACCTGAGCCCTTACTTCTCCAGACTCAGCGGGTTTCTGCACTTGCATTGTCGGCTCATGAGCTGCAAGTTTATGAGGCTCTCTCCTTCATAGAAATTGCTCAGGCTCTTGTTCCACTTTCCAGCTCCATTATCTTGGCAGAGGAATAATATCTAAAGAATTAGATCGGTGAGAATGGAGAAATGGGAAGGAGTACAGTGTTTCAGGAAGCCCATGACCCTTGAGTTCTCAAATTCTGTCCCAGAGCTAGAGAAGGAAAAGGATAGACCAGGGCAAGGTGTGTGGGCGGGTAAGTGCTGCTTCCAGAAAGGAGGAGGTAAAAATCAACAGAAAGGGAATGCTTGCGAGATGCTGGAGGCAGGAAAGTCAAGAGTCACCACTAACTCTGAGATTTCTGAGTCAGCCACAGAATGGCAGTGGTGCCATTGACAAGACTGGCAAGTGAAACGGGAGCCCCATTTGGGATTTGTTAGGTTTGGGGTCTTTGTGCGACACACAGGAGGGACTGCGCATGCGACGCTGGACATTTAGACTAAAACTGTGGGAGCAAATTGGAGGCTGGGAAGGGAAATCATCAACGAGGGGCTGGGTACTAAAACCCTAGGTCCGATGAGATCACCAGGGAAGAATTTACCATAAACACAAGAGGGGGGAAATAGAGGATCTTTTATGTAGCAGAGGCGAAGAAAAGGGAGAGAAAGAACACAAAATCTAGCAGTTAATGGAATGGCATCACCATCCACACATCTGCCTAGAATCAGTCAGAATTTTATATCAAAGCCTGAGGGTTGAGGCCCCATGGGTGGAGGCCTGGAGGGAAGTGGTGACTGCATCATGATAATGATCCCCACCATTTTCAGAATCCCTTCTATTCTAATCGTGCACAGCAGCACGGTGCAATGATTAAGAACACTGACTTTGAAACCAAAACCCTGGGATTCAAATCCTGGCTGCACCTAATTAATGATCGCCTCTCAGACCAGTCACTGAAACCCTCTCAGGTTGCTTGTGTGTAAAGTGAAGATAAAAAAATAAATAAATAAAGTGGAGATAGCTTCTAGCTTGACGAGTTATGGCAGGGATTACTGGTGTGACTAAGTTAAGTCTTGAGAACTGCGCCTGATACAGAGTATTATGAAAGTAGCCATAAACTTAAATATTTATGGATAGATGCCCATAATTTATAGGTGGAAAGAAGAACATTGAAATGTTGTGTCATTTGATGAGTTTGGGTTAAAAAAAAAAAAAAAGAACAAATTATTGAGTACAGGACTGATGTTCTACTCAGGAGGTGTGGACAGGTAGAAGCTCTGGGAGAATCAGGACCCAAGCAGAGTGAGAGACTCAGTAATATGGGAAGGGATTGCACACTGCACACACCCCAACACCCTGCGGTGTGCAGGCTGGAGATGCCACGGCCCTCAGGCTGAAAGCACATGTCAAGGAGAAAGTGGGCTTGTAGCATCAACCAAAGCCTAGAGCCCGGGTCCTGATACCCCCAGAGGGTGGGGAGGAATTAGTCACAGGGCAGTTGGAGGTCCTGTGGCACAAGAGGCAGCAGGACTTGATCATGCTATAAAAGAAAGAAAGAGGATTCTAAAGATAATTCCACGTTCACTTGTGTTCTCTGCTTTCAGCTGCCTGGAGCACTGGGCTGCCCGTACTTTTCTATCCTGGGAAACTCCGAGAACACATTCCAAAATTTAATAATGTGTATGCTGGAGGGAGTGTATGGAAATGTAATGCCGAATGAAGGTAAGAATTGATACGTAATGTCAGTCAAAATTCCTGAGCACTGCTCCCTAGGACCCCATCACCTCTGTGAACACACAGGTGTGTGTGCCAGTGCTCATGGTGTGTGCACGCACATGCACACACACAGTCTTCCCTTCTTTTCCTTTTTCTTTTCTTTTTTCTCCTCATCTTCTTTTTAATTTGTGCACTGGTGCCACATGACCTGTAGGTCAGGCTCGCCTTCCTTAGGATGACATTCAAGACTTTTCATATCTGGCCCCACCTTCCTCTGCTCCCTCATTTCTCATGACTCTCTCGACGCTAACCTACAACTAAATGGACGGCTCCTCATTTTTTGAGCATGCTACAAATGCTTATAATTTTTACCCTTAGTAATTTGTTTTTTCAGTAAGTCTGAAGCAAATCAACTAATTTCTCAATCTCTGTTTCCTTTTTGATAAAAACTATCTTTAGCAGATTTGTAAGAAAAAATACTTTCAATATAGGTAAATTATTTTCTTTCAGTGCCAAGCACATTACAAGCACTTAAAAAACAGAAACAGTTGTTTTATTTTTATTATTTCTTCTGTTAGCAAAATTGTTGTTATTTATAAGAGATTTTGCGTATTATAAAGATTATGGAAATATAAAGAAATTAAAATGCCCCCAATTCCATCTTTGTGAAACACTCCATTTATTTCCTGGATCCGTGTATCTACAAATCTATGAGTTCATGCTATGTATAACTGTGTTTCCTGACTTTTCCACACAGCTTTATATCACAAACGTTTCCTTACATTCCTAAAATTTCCTAAAAATACATTTTGCAGCTACGTATTATTCTACTTCATGGATTTGTTTACTTGATCATCCCCAGTTCTTAGCTATGTGGGTTCTTTTGAAAATATCTCTTTATAAATTAAGCTATGATGCACATATTGCTAGAAAAAACTCTTCTGAACTTGGATTATTCCTTTAGGATGATCTATAGAAATTGAATTAGTGGATTAACACATATGAACATTGGAAAGCTCTTTACACATATTGAAAAAAAATTGCTTTTGGGGAAGTGAGACTGGTTTTACACCCACTGCCTACTCCTGATGGGCTTCAGTTTCCTCCTGACCACCTCTCCTCCAGCCCTGTGGCTCTGGGAACCAGTAACCAACAGCCGTGGGTTTTCCAGGGAGCAGACTGGCCTTTCTGGATGCCTGGACAATAATAGCACTGACTCAAATACTCCTGGGGTCTCCCACAGGAGACAGAGCAGGGACTGGACTCCAGTGCCCCCCAAACTTGACCACAAAATCCAGCATTCTTTGGCTACCTGCATAAGAAGAAAATAAAAGCTCAAGCTCTGTGCCTCTTGAGCAGCAGATCTTGCAGGAATGGGGAGGCGAGGTGCTTACTGAAAGGAGGGTGCTCACCACAAAGCCTGGCGAAGAACAGAGACCAATCCAGTCTGTGCCGAGGTGTGGACCCCACTGCTGTCATTTCACCCACTTTCCCCCTCATTACAATACTAAAAATCAGGCCCAGGGGTGGAGACTTTTTAACTTGTTAATTAGACATGTGATGCGTGATGAAGCATCTCCTTTTAGTGCACAGGCGCTAAGAAGTCCCTGCCTCTGCACCCTCAGACAGCACTCTTTTCCCACCTAAGTTTCTTTAAAAATTTTAAAAAACTTCCCCCTGATGTCTCCTTGGGGAGTCTGCCTGAGGAGGCTTCCTCTTCCTTGTGCTCCAGTACAAGCCCCAGTGAAGCCTTGCTTGTGCTTGTAAAGGTTGGCTCAGCCTTGTTTCTGGCACTCCTGGGTCCAAGGACCTGAGTCTGGGAACACACAGACGTGCCAGGAAACCTTTGTCTCCCACGATGAGACAGTGGAGCGCAGGCTCTCAGCCAGATCTCTTGGATCAAATGTCACATTGTCTCTGCACCACAGCCTCCCCATGTGTACAATGAAGAGAGCCATGGCACCCGTCATGGAGGGTTTGAGGAGAGGATTTTGAGAGCTACTCAACATACAGATGACTAGGACACCTGCATCTTTCCATTGCTCTGCTAATACTCCTGGAAACTGCCACAATGGAAGGACTTTCTAACAGCACGTCCCTGCCATGATAGCTGCAGCAGGAGAACAAGGTCATGAGCAAAGTAAAGGCCACAACCGATGAACACGACTCTGCCTGCAGCTGGGGGTGCAGCCTTGGAAGGGGAGTAAGCAGTGGAAGGTCTGTGGGGGGGGCGGGGGGGGGGGGGGCTTGTTCTCATGCTCTCTGTTCCATGAAGCCAAGCTTGGATTCTAAAATTAAACTCGTCTCCACTACCCCAAACTGCCATGTGCATTTGAGTGTCGCTTGCATTAAGGAACAGTTCTTCATCTGATCTCATTGCCATGGTTACACCTCCAAGAGCAAGAAATGTATGGCTCTGCTGCTTTTGTCAAGTCAGGCCTACTTTTCTGTGATTCAGGCCCAGGGTTGCCAAGTCGCTGCAGGCTAGTCTTGGGAGGGGCTCACTGAGGCAGCCGGGGAAGGACCAGAAAGCCCTTCTGCGGGAAGGTGGCACCTGGGCCCACGATGCAGACCAGTTTTCCAGCACAGTGGCTGACTCTGACTTGTCACGAGCCCTCCGATGTGAGAATTGGTTGGTGGTTTGGACAGACACAGGGTCAGTTAGTGCACACGGGTGGTGCTCCTGGCCATGTGAGTCCATCAGCCAGGTCCAGAAATCCGGGTCTGCCTAGGGCCGCAGCACCTGCCCAGAGTCCAGCAAGGAGACAGACACATAGACGAAATGCAAGAAGAAGACATGAAAGGGTTGGTTTTGGGGGCTCAGAAAGAGCTCTCTACCTGCAATCAGGGGAAGGGTGGATGTAAGCAAGTGTGCATGCTTCTTTCGTCCACACTCCACCCCCCACCCTATGGAGAGAGCTTGCCTTCCAGCACAGCTCAGAGAGGGGGCAGCAGAATGACTTCAGCTCAGGCAGCTGCAGACTTCTGCTGTGAACGGTCAGTGTCCATGTCATAGTCTTTGAAGGCCACGTACAATCTGTCACATAATGTGCTCCTTTTCCTCCCACAACACTTGGAAAATGTAAAAACCATCCTGACCTCACGGGCCACACATAAACAGGCCTTGTGCCAAGCTCCCCTCTAGCCTCTTGTTACTCAGGGGGACCTCTGAACCAGCAGCAGCCGCATCCCCTGATGGGCTCTTACAGATGCAGAAACCCGGACCTCTCGCCAGACCTACTGAAGCAGGATCTGCCTTCTTAACAAGATCCTAAATAACACTCTGGAAAAATCCCACATGAGTTGTTGAGAACAAGTGTTTCTCTATAATAGCAAAAAACACAGAAACCTGTAAGTATGGATGAAGTGCCCCTTTGGCAGGTCTCCTGTACCTTTGTTTGAGCATGCGTTACACTCAGCCTTGTAACAGTGTGTGTATGTGTGTGTGTGTGTGTGCACACGTGTGCCCCTCTAACTACATGGTGAACTACTGGAGGGCAGGGAACCAGAATTTGCTCACGTCTGAGTTCTTTTTCCCTTAGATTTCCATGTGGAGAGAAAGCACAGTGCAGAAGGGTTCTGTTTGCCTTACTGAGCAATTGCTTCCTACCACTTGCTGTGAATCTCCCTAAATCTTAGTTTCCTACTTTGTAAAATGGGGCTCGGAATCCCTTCTTTCCGGGGCCGTTGAAAGTATCCAACCATGTACAGAGAGGGTCCTCCTCTTGCCTAGGACCTAACTGGGCCTTTGTAAGCAGCAGCCCTTTAGGAGTGACAGGTCTCGCCAGCAAGCAGAGTCCTGAGGTCTGTGGCATCATCCTGGGAGGAGGACTCTAACATTAGGGGTTGAGGAGCAGCTGGGACCCTGAGACACCCCCAACACACAAGCACAAGCAAGATGTGGCCCTGCCACATCTCCTACATGATGGGTCAGCACTCCTTGACCTTGGAATAGAGCAACTGAACCTGTAGAGTGATGCTCTCAAGTCCTTCCCCACTGGGTAGGAATTTCAGGAACATAGCTCTCCAAGTACTCAGCGTGGATATGTCACACGATGGAACCAGGACCATTAATAATTACATGACAGTAGCAGGGCTCTAAAAACACCAAGAATCTGAGGTGCTAAGCACGGAGGCTGCTGGTGGTGACTTGTTGGGGATGAGCGCCATCTCCTGGAAACAATTAGAAACGCTTTAATAATTACCCCCAAATCCCGTCCTACACATACATGTAAGCCAGTGTTCCTTAAAGATGTTTCTTCAAAACTCCTATGGGGAGAGGGGGGGAAAGGTGAGTATCTAATCCTAATATATGATTAACTATTATTAAGGTTTATAAAGTATAACATCAGTAGCATATTATGCATTATGTATAAGTTATAGCAGCAATTCAATCAATCCATCCTTCAAACAATACCTATTGAATTTATTTTGGTCCTGCTATGTGCCAGGTAAGGTCCCAGGCATTTGGAAAACTCTCAAAAATAAAAAAAAAGATGAAAATACTTATCCTCGGACGCCTGGGTGTCTCAGCGGTTTAGCGCCTGCCTTCAGCCCAGGGTGTGATCCTGGGGACCCAAGATCAAGTCCCACATCAGGCTCCCTGCATGGAGCCTACTTCTCCCTCTGCCTGTGTCTCTGCCTCTCTCTCTCTCTCTCTCTGTGTGTGTGTGTGTGTCTCTCATGAATAAATAAATAAAATCTTAAAAAATACTTATCCTCAAGTGATCAGATAATAATCAATACACATAATTAGTGAGAAAATCATACAGTATGTTAGAAAATAGTAAGTGCTGAAGAAGTGGAGAAGAAAATGAGCAAATTGTGTGTAGGGGATTGAGTGGGGAGGGTATTTGGGGGAGGTTGAAAAGATGTTACTTAAATAGGATTTGTAAGTGAGAGAGGTGAGCATGTTGGTGTCTGAGTTTCTGGCACTGGGGTCAGAGGGAACAGCCAGAACAAAGGCCCGGGAGCAGGAGTGTCTGGCACATTTATGGAACAGAGGAAGCCTCTGACACTGGAGTGGAGTAAGACACGGGGAGTGGGAAGAGAGGAAATCAGAAGGAAACTCAGGGGTAGATTAGCATTGGGTCTTATGGGAAGATTCTGACTGATGTTTTAAAAGCATCCTTCTAGCCATGGAGAGGAGACTAGGACTGTGGACAGGGATCACGGACAACAGCAGAGCCTAATTAAGGGGCTATTCCATTTTTCCAAGTGAGAAATTAGAGTAGCTCAGCGCAAAGGGATCGTTGTGGCGATGGCCCTACAATAATATATATATATATATATATATATATATATATATATAGAGAGAGAGAGAGAGAGAGAGAGAGAGAACTGAAGCTGCCTCTTGTCTCAATATCTATCTATCATCTATAAATATATATTGAAGATTTTATTTATTTACTCATGAGAGACACACAGAGAGAGAGAGAGAGAGAGAGAGAGGCAGAGACACAGGCAAAGGGAGAAGCAGGCTCCATGCAGGGAACCTGATGTGGGACTCGATCCCAGGACCCCAGGATCATGCCCTGGGCCAAAGGCAGGCACTAAGCCGCTGAGCCACCCAGGGATCCCCTACCAGTATATTTTTTAATGAACAGATGAGATCAAACTATGTAATTAGAAGCTCTAGGATTTTCTTGCCATATGGTGAGACTGTGTCACATTGGAGATCATACACTTAGGAAAGGTAAGTTCTAGAGATCAGAGGCTGCAGAAGGATTTTACAAATCTGTACACTAAGTGTTACACAAGAAAGGGGTTTCGTGAAGAACGAGATTTGAGTGCTGATGACACAGGCTTGTTTCACAAGGACTTAAGCAAACAAACCTATACCACACGAAAGGCATTTAAGGTGTTGAATATATTGTGACCTAACCCTGAATTTCCCCTTGGAAAAATAATAATTCATAATTCAACATTCACTAATTCAGTATCGGCGGTGACTTTATAGAACATAGCTGTCCTGTAAGTAGTAACTGGCTGTATATTTTCTAAATGCAAATATGAATATGTTCATCCATTTATTAATGTTGTGATATGTTGATTGGAGAATGACCCTAATTTTTCTCTTCCTTTGCATTACATCTTTTCTTTCTTTTTTTTTTTTTTTGCATTACATCTTTTCAAACCCCTCCTTCTAGAGAGAGTCTATTTTGTTCCCTCTCTTTTAAAAAGATTTTATCTATTTATTTCTGAGAGACACAGAGAGAAGCAGAGACATAGACAGAGGGGGAAGCAAGTTCCTCATAGGGATCCCGATGTGGGATTCGGTCTCCGGACCCTGGGATCATGCCCCAAGCCAAAGGCAGATGCTTAACCACTGAGCCACCCAGGAGTCCCTATTTTCTTCCCTTTGACTCTGCCCTGGTCTTTGTCTTGCTCTGGTCAATAGAATGTTAGAGAAGAGATACAGCACCACTTCTGAGCTCAACCCTCAAGAGGGCAAACAGCTAGTATTCTCTTTCCCCACACATAACCCTGAGATCACCCTAAGAATGCATCTGTGAGACCGAGACAGTTGTTTAGGCCACCCTAGCCTGCCACCTGCTGTACGTGGGAGAGAGGAACTGCTAGCACATGCTCACCAAGATCCGCAGAACCATACCACTCCACCAATCTGTGGGGTCGTGAGCAATAATAAGTGGGTGTTATTTTAAGACTCTGCTCTTGGGATGGTTTGTTACACAGCACTACTGCGGCAATAGATTACTGGCACAGACGCTGAGAGACACTATTGGCTTTGCCTGATGTTTTGTCTGTGACATAACTTAAGGTGATGCCACAAGGAGACCAGAGGGTCTGAGACAAGAGGCAGCTTCAGTTCTCAAGTACTTTATGGGAACCACGTTTTTGTACTTGTCAGATCCGGCCTTCTGGAATCATTCCTCAAGCTCGGGCCTCTATTGTGGCTAAGCCCCCACCACATAACAGAGGTGGATCATGGTGGTTTCATCCTAATAAATGGACAACTAGCTTGTTTGTTTTGAGCAGCTAATGTTTGTGCATATAGTCCCACAGAAGTCTTATTGTTTAGACAAATAACGAACATGCTTCCTCGACAGTGAACACTTGTTCAATGGTCCATATGTGAGCAACCTCGGGGCACTTGCATTATTGACAGCAGTGAGTTGAAGGAGTCCAATTTTGTTGGATGTCATGATTTTAACTCATGCTTGTTTCCCTTCTGCCCAAAATCCTGCAAATACCCCAGTTTCATGATGTCATTTTAGTGAAATTAGATTTGAATATTTTCAAATTGTGTAATTCATTGTATTCAGCTTTAAGACAGACCACTAAATAGTGGATTCAAGCCACCAACAGGATACCTGGCAGTGCCAGTCGCACATCACACGTGGCCTCCTGGGATCTAAATATGATAGCTAATTAGATTCCCACACTTTTTTAAAAATTAAATTCTCTATTTGGCTAGGGTCAGGCAATTTACCTTTAGTCCACTAGTGAATTATTAATGTCTGGTTCCAAGTTAATATTCATGGAAAGACTTTAAGTACTATACAACTAAATATAATTAAGAGCTAAAATGTATTAAGTATATTTCCAAGCCGTGGTAATAAGGTGAGATGGTGATCGTGTGACCTTTTAATGACATCATAGAGTATTGTATAACAAGCCTGCCAGAGCCACCTTTCTGTATCAGGAACATAACTGTCTTTGACTCATTCACTGATCTTAACTGACCAGGGCTCTGACATCTTACAAAGTCAGATGTTAACCCACAGAAAATTGATAAAAATTGGGGCTTTGTATGTGTGCTTCTGAAGTCTATGACATTTAGAGGAGAAGGATGGGCACCAAGGGGCTGAAACATACAAAATTTGGAAAGCCAGGATGGAGAAGCAAGGGGTTCCCAAAGAGGAGGCATATCTGAGATGAGACAGAATCTGAAGGGTCTTCCTGAGGGTGTGAAATTCATGCACTGACTCCCTGTATTTCTCATTCCTTCATGGTTTCCAGGTCATACGGGGATCTCAAATCAGTATTGGATGAGTGCAATGTGTTGAGGGAAACACACAGAGAAGACAAGATCTAGGTGGGAGGAATCACAGAAATAAAGCTCCATATAAGCAACACTTTGCTCAACTAAGTGGATTCCAGGAGGGGCCATGTAGCAGAAGACCACAGCATGCATCAGCACCGTAGTTTCTCATCTGAGGAAATGGGAAGATTTTATTTCTATATTATTTCAAGCATACAGAAGGATTCATTAGGTTTCTTAAAGAAGCTACCAGGTGAAATAACTCCTAAAATAAGAAGTTGTAAGGTGTATTAGTTATCTACTGCTGCATAACAAATTACCCCCAAACTTAGAGGCTTAAAACAACACACATGCACCCTCTCACAGTCTGTGCGCTGTGAGTCTAGGCGTAGCCTAGCTGAGTCCTATGTTTCAGGGCCTTCCTTGATGCTGTGATCATGTTGTTAACTGTGGCTGCAATCTCATCTGAAAGTTCAACTGTGGAGGATCCGCATCCACGATCCCTTGTGTGCTGGCTGACAGGATTGGGCTTCTTGCGGAAGTTGGGGTAAAGACCTCAGTTCTTTGCTAGTTGCTGGATGGAGATTGCCCTCAGATCTTTGGCAGGTGGGATGCTGCCCTATGGCAGCTTATTTCATCACAGCAAGTAAGATGACAGGTGGGACAAAATGCCAGCAAGAGAACAGTTTAGCAAGACAAAGTCACAGTTGCATGTAGCACAAATCATAGAAATGACATTCCATCACTCACCTTATTCAGTTCTTCAGAAGCAGATCATGAGGTCCAGCCAACACCCAAGAGCAGGAATTACACAAAGGCAGATGCCGGGAGATGGTGAAAATTTGGGGCTTTTTCAAAGTCTGACTACCACAAAGAAAGGCTCTAGTGAGATGGACCCCCTCATATTCTTCTGATAAAATTGTAAATGTGCACAACTTTTTTAGAGACCTCCTTAGCAATATGTGTCCAGATAGCAAATGTGTATGCTATATGGTCCAAATATTCTAATACCAGGACTATTATAAAGAACTGGTTAAAAATGCACAGCAAAAAAATCTGAAGACAAAGATCTTCTTCTGATCCTATTTGGACAAATGAACATAAGAAGCCACATAAAGGAGTCCCATTTAGGTAAAACCATGGCATGTGTAAATCTGGGGATGTTCAGCAATAATTGAAAACAAACTTTATTCACTTAAACTTGTATTTTAGACACAATCACATGACAGAAAATACAGTCTTCCCCCAATCTCACTAATGGCCACATAATATTCCATTATATGGATCTTATAGAATTATTTAGCCCAAACTTGTGGAAGTAGTTCAGTTGTTTCCATCTTGCTTTTACAAATGTCCTTGTAAATAAGCTTGCTCACAGATTATAGTTTATGTGGAGAATAAATCCCTAAAGGTGGAATTGCTTAGGCAAAGAGTTTATATGCCTTTAATATTATTAAATGAAGTATGTGGTAACAATATTCACACACATGGACTTCATGCAGAGTGACAGGAAACATCTACTCATGATGGCAGCTTGAGACACTTGTCTCTTTCCCAACTACCTTCCCCACCCAGATTCCCACCAGGAAGAGACTAAAGGGAGACCATGCCAGAGGGCTCCAAAGACCACTGAGCAAACAAGAATCCCTCATGACATGTGGGTGTCTGCGTAAAGTGTAGGGGGACACCTTGTTGGTGCTTGGATATTCCTTAAGCCACGGAGTCTGCTGATCCACACTGGTGCTACCAGGCTTGGGCAAAGGCCAGACCCACAGAAAGATATAACCCTCCAGCCAGGAAGGGGCCATGACGGAGCATCACGTTCCCCTCAGCTCTCAAGTGAGAGGGGGCTTGGATGCTCTAGGATTCTGCTGCTTGCACAGAGGAAATGGGGAGGAGGTGAGGGCAGAGGTCAGCATCCTGCCTGTCCTGAGGAAGATGGGCCAGATAGGAATCGGATTGAGAATTCACACCAACCACTCCATGGTACCCCAGGTCCCATGCAAACCAGGCCCAAAACAACCGGTCTGCCCACTCCGTTTCCACATCTACCAGCAATGGCATCTGCTCCTGTGACAAACAGAAGACTGGAGATGCCTCCTCAGCCCCCACTAACAGGACAAAGCATATGGTATAAAGAGAGTCGGGGAGAGGGACAGAGTGGGTGGACCTGTCCCTCTTCTATGCTCTCACACACTTGTGTTTGCAATCAGTGCTTCTGGGAGGAAAAAAAAAAAAAAAAAAAAAAAAAGACTGGCATACTCATGATATTAAATAGGCAGGCCTCAGTAGGATAAAGGGTGATTATTTTTTCTCCCCACTGTCCCTTCCCTCTGCCTTCTGGGTTAGGGATTTTCTTGTCCCCTGCATGAAGAATCAGGCAAGTCACAAAGTTCTTCTTAGTCACACTCCTCAAAGGAGGTGTCCTGGGGGCACTTCCACACATAAGAACAGGCTCATCCTGATAATCAAAAAGACTCATCTAGAATATTAATGGAAGCCTCAAATTCTTACCCAAATTTGATATATCCTAGTGTCCTGTGCAGGTCTGACCCAAGTTTAAAAGACTTGATGGGGTGAAGAAGGGCACGACAGGCATATATATGTTTTGTCCTGCTCAGGGGGGTCAGGAGGCACCTACAGTTTGCACCTGTTTGTCACAAGAGCAGATACAGCTGGCGTGCATATACACACGTCTGTCTGCGTATATGTATGTATGTATAGCGTGTATACACACCTGTGTGTCTGTGTATGTATATATAAACTCTTCCAGCAATTCTGCCCACTACAGTTAGAAGTCATGGAAGGAAAAAAGAGGCAGGAAAGGTCCTACCAGGCTGGTACAGTCATGACCTGTGATTAAGCCCTCTCTTTTGGGGGAGTGTTTTTGTGGGTTTTGTAGGGATTCCCCTACTGAGGACATCTACCTGCTGTTCTCTTGAAATGGGAGACACCTCTCTTCCTGGACATGGTGTGGTCCATTTTGCTGGGTCACATGGCCCCCACGTCCACTTCTAGGCATTCCTCCAGACATAGCTCTTCCGAGGGTTCATACGGGTCCACTGGTCCTTGGGGGAAATTCACCCACTGGACCCAGGAGCAGCAGGAGAACAGATGGCTCCCAGGACAGTCTTGGCTTCCTCGATTCCACTGCTCCAGGCATAGCCTGTAATCTTGGCTATTAAATCTTTCAGACACGCTTCACACCCCAGTGCCATTTGCCCCTCAGACTCCAGGGAACACAAATAAAGCTCTCTGAGTAGACCCTGATGCCAAAGCCTCTCCCACTAAGATGTGGAAGGGTGCTCCTTCTTCTTTTCCTGGGACAAACAGGGAGGGGGGCATTGGTGGCATTCAAAACCCCCTCTGAGCATGCCCCACTCCAGTCTTCTTACAGTTGGAGGTTACAGACAGAGGTGGGTACCCTACTTCACAGAATCTGGCTCATGATCTCTGAGTGAGCCCCAAGCAGGTGATCTCACACCTGGCTCTACATGGGGAGGTTTTCTGTACCTCTTCTGCTGCTCTCAGCTTGGGGCTCTGCTAAAACTGACCAAGACCTGATTTTAGCCTCATGCTCACCATTAATACCTTCTTCACGACAGCTTGCAAGGAGGACTAGAGCTCTAGATTGGGAGTAAAATACCCTTGACCCTGTATGTCTTGTTATCCTATTATATTCCTTTAAAAGAATAATCAATGAACTATTTGTCTTTCAATAAAGCAAAGAAAAATAAGCTTTATTTTACAAGAGACAAGACTCTGGGTGTAACTATAATTCTTTAAATGTTTAAGTCAATTAAAACTGTCAAATTTTGTAAAGGTTGCTGTAAAATATTTTTTAAAATACAGGTAAGCTTGTATTTACTAGATAAAAGTAACATAAATTGCTAGAAAGAAAGGATCCAGGATGTTCTATCCCAAGTCATGAGTTGTTTTAACTCAATATTTTTGGATGCTAAGAAAATAATTTCATTTTGTATATTCCATAATGTAAATAGTTTATTTGCTCATTTTTATAATTATTAGAACTTTCTAAATGCTATTCAATACAATTTTCTTTTCTTTTACAACCATACAATCTGAGTTAAAAGATGCCCATGGCCTGAGGTAGGTCTCAGGCTACTACTACCACCCAAGGGACTCATCACAATATTCAGAGCAGAGTCAGTCACCCAAGATTGCTTTCATTTTGAAATGATTATGCTTGACAAGGTGGTGGCCTCTCCCAGTGGGCCTGAAGGCAGATGGCTACTCTCCTCTGCCATGACAGGGCGTTAGTGTACTTCCTGTGGAGCATCTAAGTGAACACCCTTAGGTCCTGTGTAGCTGCCCTGTGAACAAATCATGAACAAATTAACATCTGATTCAGACTCAGTGTTGACTCTTTCAACTGGGGGACATGTGTCACAAGATGCAGATCAGAGTTTTAGCCAGATTTCCTCTGAGCTATTCTCTTCAAAGCAGTGAGCAGGAAAAATTATATTAAATCTCTTCTGGGAAGGGATGTTTTTATACAAAGCTATTTACAGCCTCATTCTGAAAAGAAATGAGAACTTAAGTAATTTTCTGGAATGAGATTCTAATGATCTTTAACCAGGATTTTATTTTTTTTTCTTAAATTTAGTTTAATAATAGCTGACCATTTCAATTTTGCGGAAATTATGCCCACCAAAGTGGAACCATTCAATAGAGCTTTTAGAGACCTCTACCCTTGAAGCCAGTTCTTGAGATAAAAACATAAAGCTCATAATTGATGTGTCTAGAAACTGTTGTTAACAAGCTTTAACCTTTCCCTAAGGCTCTCTGAATCATGTTGATGCCATTTGCTTGGAACTCAGAACACAATGGGTGCCATTTTTTTACACCGAGGGAACCAACCACCATTTTGTTTAAGAAACACTGTCAGTTATTTAGTAATTGGGTAATAAAAGTAACAGAGAGTATGGAGGAGGCAAAGAGAAACGAAAGGTTAAGAAAAGGAAAGGGGAGAAGAAAATCGTTCCTGCTCATGGGAAATCCTGACAACTTTCTCACTGAGGCTCATCACCCTTTGTGTAGGTAGAGAATGGCAGGAATGGAGTGAGCCAGGAATAAAGGAATAAGAAATCAGAGGAGTCCTCACATCAAATCACAATGGGCTGCATGGACCACTGTGAGGACCGTGTGGGCTCTTACTGGGATCCCGTGGAGGAGAGATTGTGAAGATGCAAGATGGGAGGCAGGGAGGCCTATTAGGAGGCTGAGGCGGATGTAAACAATCCAGAGAAGAGATGGTGATGGTCAGACCAGAGGGACAGCCCTGGAGGCACTGAGAAGTGGCTGCCCCTTGTACTGTGATACTAGTGACACCAGCCTAGGTCATTTAAAACCAGTAGCTGCGTGGACATGTGCTGCTTGCTGAGAACAAGGCTAGAGCTATTCCGGAGTTCCAAGTTCACTTTATTGCCAGTGTAACAGTTGATGCTTTTAATCAACTAGCTGGGCGTAGTGGGCATAACGTTACCATAAGGATGTTGTGAAATGCCATGCTTACCCTTTGCTTTGGTTAGGTTTTTTTCATTTTGCTTTCACTTAAAAATTAAACATGGGTCTCTATTTCAGTAACTCCTCTGTCCCTGGTTCCCTGGTATAATGTTCAGCCTTTTCTAAATAAGGTTTCAAATCTGTCTTTGGAGTGACAATAAGAACAATAGCAACCACTACCACCAAACCGTGGACCCAGTGCTCCTCCAAGCAGTGAGGGACACCCCGGAGGTGGATGCCATTATTATTTTATTATACTTATCTCATCTGAGGAAGCTGGGGACATAGAGGTAACTTGTGTGAGGCCATAGATCCTCTCCTGAAGAACTGGAGATCAGAGCACTGGACTGCCATGCCCCGCTACCTCCCAACACAGCCTACCTTGTATTTCTACACTTGTAATGTTGAATGAGGACAAATTATAAATTGGAAAAAAATACAGATATATATATATATATATATATATATATATATATATATAGAACATAATATGGGAGAATTTGATAGACACAATTATAATGCGAATTTCAGTGTCCAATCTGTTTCTGAATGTTATGTCCATGGGAGGAGGGCAGGGCCCGAAGAAAGACAGCAGGTTCAGTTCTGTCTTTATGGTGTTATCACCTAGAGCAGAAAACTCACACCCGTGCACCCAAGAGTCCAGCCCCAGACGAGGAAGCTAAGCCTCATACGAACAGCAGATAGGGTAGGAATTCAGACACCTCCACGATCATTTAGGTCAATACATTTGCTTATGAGCACCACCAGCTGCCACTCACGCATGGTGCCATAGGGTTAAAATAAGAGTGAAATAGAGAAACTCAAAAGAACAACCCTGGATTTTAGAGTCAAGGAGACTTGTATGTGAATCCTGGATTCAACACTTGCTCCCTAGATCGCCTTCAGATTACCCCTTCTGCCCACCCATACCACGAAGATACCAACCCCCTGCCTCCTAGGCTTGTGGAGAAGTGTACAAGAGAGTCTTCTGTCAACTCAACTCCACCACCTGCCTCTTTCCTCTAAGGCTAAGAGCTGTGGATCCAGAATCACCTTCCCCACACAGTTCCACGTCAGAATTTCCATGAGAGGAACTCCCTTGGGATTTGGAGTGTGGAGGTGAAGCAGCAGCCACCTGCTGGAGACGCATGAAGATGAGACACAGTGGCTTCATAAATCTCTCCATGAACTCCCACTTTGGTCCTTAGACATGGTGGCTCCTCGGACTCCCCAGTAAGCACTGGTTTCCCCACCTGTCTTACTACTTCAGGCTGAAGTCATCCGTAACTGTTTCTGCCATCCTCTGCCTGTGGCTTTGTAGACCTCTCTCCCTCAGCTCCTCTGACTTTCGCAGAAGCCCTGATTCCTGTCAAGCTCACAGTGGTTCTCTGGTCCTGACTGAATTCAGGCTGAGGCACAAGGCTCAAATGAATTGATACACAGAATTGATAATACAGAAAGTTGGCTTCAAGAAATGGGTATAACCAAGTCCTTTGGTAGCTCAGAGCGATCGTGAAGAGGACATTTTAGGCAGTGATTTGTACCAATGATTTTCTTCATCCTTGAGTGTCAGAAGATTCAACCTACTTTTCAGAGTCCAAAGATACTAAGGGTCTGGAGAAAATGCAAGTGGGTTTGAGGCCTGGCTCCAGACCTTTCTTGCTATGTGGTTTTCACCGAGTTACTGAACCTCTCTATGCTTTTCTAGTTAGTACAGTTAGAATGATAATATTTGTTTTTGAGATTTTGAGAACATATGCATGGAACACTGTGTACAGACCTGGCATGTAGTTGGGATTCAATGAAGGTTGGTTACCTTCTCTCTACCACTTCCACAGTGAAATGAGGGGTGTGTTCATAGACCTGGGAGCCACTCAGGGGGGCTGGAGCATCAGGTGTGAAAGAGTGTGAAGAATAGCTCTGAGTCCAGGCCAGAGAGAGCTTTGATCACCCATCTCCATCTTTCTTCTGTGAACAATGAGGAGTCTTTGAAAAAGAGTCGCAAGTAGAGTTGACAACACTGTCCCATTTTTGTTCTGGGAAGATCCTTTTGGCAGCAGTATAGAAGATGGCCTATAGAGGACCAGGTCAAATATCTGGAAGGCAGGAGAGGTTTGAGGGGTCCTCAAATTAAGGAGGGGGCAATAGGGATAGACAGGAAGGAAGGAATTTGTTGGATACATAGGTGGTCTATCCACTGGATTTTGTGTCAATTACAAATACACGGAACCAAAAGTCTAAGGCATAGGTGGCATCTTCCAGAACAGAATTCAGGATGCAGGCTACTAGAAAGGGATTTATTTCCTATCTAAAAAGGCTGGAGATAGTGTATAGTGAAGCTATAGTGAGGCTGAAGCCTGGGCTGCAACCTGAGCTCGTTAGGTCATGTCCAACAACCAAGGAAATCACAGGAAGAGGAGAGGGAGCTCCATGGCATTGCACAATGTGGGATCAGAGATGAGCCCCCCCCCCCCCGCTATAATATTAGGCCCCTTGGCAGATCTCTGAGGCTACCATTACCATTTTGCAGATGGGTAGCCTGAGGCCCCGAAAGATGATGGGGCATTTTGTCTTACTCATCCATGTTGGCTAAAGGAATAATCGAATCAACAAATCATCCTTTCTCTTAATCCACACTTCTGCCAGCCTGGCCCTCTAACCTCAGTACCTTCAACCTCTGGCCGGAGTCCCTGCCTCCAGAACCTTCCCACTCAATGAGCAATGCTCACCACTGCCAGAGGCTCCGAAAGACGTTTAGTTCGAGAAAACACATGGGGGCCTTGTGGCCTCCACTATTACAGTTTACGCATATTGTTTATGGCGCCATTTCCAGGCAGTAGGTGCTCTTGTCCCCATTTGGCAGACAAGGAGGCAGAGGCAGAGACATTGACTACGTCACCTGAAGCCACTCTGCCGCTGAGGATGAGGAGTAGAGTCTTTGCACCTCGGCACTTTATTCCAGATCTGGCCTCCTTACCACTGCCTGCCTGCCTATGGGATGGGCTTTCTAGTAAAGGAGAAGGAGGCACAAATCATTCGTCAGCAGCGACATGAAGATGTCAGCACCAGGGCCCAGAAGACAGATGCTTCCTCCAGCCTGGTGGGTGAGGGAAGACGTTCTGCTGGAGAGGAGGAGGTACGAGGCAGGAGTGCTCAGGTAGAAAGCAGTTGGGAATCTTCCAAGACATCAATACGATTGTGACACTCCCTTGCTTAGACCTTCTAGTGACTTCCCAAGGCAAGCAGCATACACACCCAGCTCGCCTTCCAAATCTGGGCTCCTCTTACTTCCCTGATACCATCATCCTGCTCTCTTCCCCTTGTCCACTACTTTACCCCCTCCCTGGCCTTCTCTGCCCACTGGCCTGCCCATCTGATCCCAGACTCAGGGCCTTTGCACTTAACCCTTCTTATTACTCGGAATTCTCTTCCTTACTTCTCCTCCTCCTTTGCAGCTGGGGCCCCTCCAGAACAATCTTTCTCCATCACTCTAGCTAGTTGTTACCAAAGCTGCTCTTTATTTATCATCTTCAAAGTGCTTATTGGTACCTGAAATGATCTATCCATAATCTATCCATCTACCTGTCTCTGTGCCTTTCTCTGTCCATCTGTCCATCCGTCCATCTATCCCCTCCCTCCACTGGAATGGAAGCCCCCTGAGTGCAGGACTTCCTCCCATGTGTTCTGATGCTGGTGTCTAGGTCAAGCTCCTATAAAAGTCAGATGAATGGCCAGCTGCTGGTGGGGTTTCGGAATGGAGACAGCCAACTGCTCCAGGAGAACCTTCTAGAGGAAGGAAGACCAGAGTCAGAGCCAACTCATAGTTTGGAAAAGAGAAGGAGATTCATGCTGGAGGTTGCCCCTCCTTTTCCTCTAAAACAGCAATTCAAATGAAAAGTAGGACACCCCGATGAACTGTTCTAAAGTACAAGGTCGGAGGAATGTCAGACAAAGGGCCCAGAAACCTCGCTTCTTGTCCTGACTCTCCAAGTAGTTTATCCCAGGGCTTCCTTTCTCCGGACCCACCTTAGTTTGACTGTCCCAGGAGGGGGCAGGTGGGAGCCTGGTGGGTCCCAGCACCACCCTTCACTGGCAGACTCCAGATGACACACTGGTGACATCCTTGCCCAGGCACTGCCCACGTGAGAGGCCGGGCTGCTTATTCGAGACGCGGCCGGCCAGCGTAGGACAGGTGTCTCAATGACTGCAGGGTCCATTCTGAGCCTCCGGGAGGACGGCACAGCCTCCTGCCTGGGGGGCGCGGCTGGAGGGGAGCTGCGGCGACGGGGATGCGCGTAGTGGCTCCCTGCGGCCAGCAGGTGGCGCCGCCCCCCAAGGCACCGCGCCTCCCGGCCTCAAGGTCCTTTGAATGCCCTTGGAGCCCCACGACATGCAAAAAATAGCCAAGGCTGATGTTTAGTAAATATGTTCGGGTGCTGGTGGGGCTCCCAGGGGATGAGAAGGGATTGACACACACCCGGATACGGGAAACCGTGCAACTTGGAAAGCGGGCCGAGGAGAACAGCCATTCCCCTCGAGTTCTTGCAGCCAGTGTCAGCGGGGAGCTGGGCCCAGGGGTCCCCACATCTCCACCCTGAGCCCCCCGCCCCCGCCGTCACCCCATGTGGCCTCCTCCCACAGCCCTGAACTCAAGGCCACAGGGATGTTGCAATCTTCATTCTTGGAGAGAACACAAGACAGTTGTTTCTCTGACCCAGGGGCTGTGGCCTGTGGGGCCTGCAGCTGTCTCTCCAGGAGGCGAAGGCAGGCAGGGGCTAGGGAGAGGGCCGGCCGGGCCATCCCGTCTGAGATCTACTCTCATTCTCTGACAAATTCAACAAACATCCGCTGAGCCCTCAATCCGTGCCAGGCTCCCGAGGCAGAGCCGACCCTGCCTTCAGGAGCTCCTGCTAGAGCGGGCAGACCGATGTGCACAGGCACTGCAGGTGGCAGGACAGCCGGTCTGCAGAGGGGAGCGGGCTCCCTCTCATCCTGGTGGGGGCCCTGCTGTTAGGAAGGGCTCGTGGAGGAGGGGACCCATGAGCTGAGAAGTAAAGGAGGAGCCAGGACTGGGGTTCCAAGCAGAGGGAGCTGCAGAGGCAGAGGCATGGGGGTCATGGAAGCGAGCCTGGAGTTGGGGGGCTGTTTTGATATCGCCCGGCTTAGATTTTAGGCCAAGAGGTGGACAGGACAGTGGTGAGGAGGCGTCGGCAGAGGTAGGCAGCAAGGAGGACCTGGAGGGCTGTGTGGCCCGTCATGAGGAGAGCAGGACATGGTCGCCAGAGGGCTTTAGGCAGGAGAGAGGCCTGGCGACAATTCAGAAGAATGACCGTGGCCCTGGCCTGGTGCTGAGCTGAGCGGGAGGCCGCGCTGGGAAGGCCTGAGCCAGGCTGACAGATCAGAGCTTTGTAGCTGAAGCCCAGCGCAGGGCTGAGGCCAAGAGGACAGAAAGGAGGCCGAGGAGGGGGCGCCCCCGCAAGAGGAGCCTCTCTGCCTGCAGCGATGTCAGCCAGAGAAAAGAAGCCCCCTGGGTTGGTCAGATAGCATCCCTTTGATAAAGGCCCAGAGAAATCCTCCAGATGTCATTTATGTGTAAATCAGCCTGCATTTTCCCTGGCTAACAGCAGAGGATATTTGAAGATCTTGTCAGCCTCTCTCTTTGTTCCCGGATCTTCTCTGATGAAATCGTTCGGAAATCCCAAGTTTGATGTGACTCGGGAGGGTCCAAACCCCAGCTGATGTCGCTTTCCATTTCTCGGGTGTCGCTGGTCTCCTTGAAGCGTCAAAAACAAACAGATGAGCGGAAGCCAGAATCAAAAAGGCAGAAACGATGGGATCGTGAAGCAGCCTGGATCACGGATGGGGTGATCTTGTTCCCAGTTGTTTTTACTTACTGTTCACACCGATTCTCTGAGCTGCGCCCATCACCGCCCACGCTCGCCCCAGGGCCAGAGGCTGCTGGGACTCGGGGACACCAGCCAACAGCCCCTGGACACGGAGAAGGGCTCCTTCCGAAGCCCGTTGCTCTGCGTCTGCTGGATGCATCTGCTCCCTGAACTCTTTTCAAAACCACTGCATGGCTCAGGGCTGCTGGGCCGCCTGTGCGTCCCCCAGGGAAGGGAGAGCAAGTGTCCCACCCCCAGGCCGGCAGCTCCGGGGTGCGTGGCCACGTCCACGGCTCTGGAAGGGTCGAGCCCTGAGCCAGGCCCCTAACAAAGGGCTCCGTCCTTGGCAGGATCCCACCCGTGTCCATGGGCAACCCGCCACTGACGGAAGTCCCCAAAACACTGGGTGATGAGAAAAGGAAGATATCATCTCTGAAAGGCCTGATTCGGGAGCTCCTCTGAGATCCAGCAGGTCCCCCTGCCACATGCTACATGTCAGGCCTATTGCCCGATAGGCCCTGATTTACTGCCAACCAGCTATGCAAACTTCAACCAGTTACTTACATTCTTGAGCCTAAGGCATATTTTTTCCCCAGATCAAAGATGCGAGCGTTTGATGGATGGTCCGTAAGCTCCTTCTAGCTGTGGGAGGCTCGGATTCCCTCACAGTACTTGCACTGACTCATTGAGCAGAGAAGATTGGAAGCGGGAATCCATCAGCCCCTGCACAGGGGCTCACGCCCCAGGAGGGACAGAGCGATGAGGCTCTAAGTGGAAGAAGGCTGTAATGCAGAGGGACCAGGGACGGGGGACAGGGACTTACAGAAAAGGCAGTGAGTCCCTCTTCTGCGAAGGCTCAAAAATGCTCCTGGGAAGCGACGGGCTGCAGGCATCATCTGGGAGGATGAGGAGGGTCCTGATGGACCCCAGCGCAGACATGGCCCACGCGCAGGGCCAGGACACAGGCAGGAGCCGTGTCTTGGCAAACTGATGAGTGATTCACTCAAGCTCTGAGGATGGAAGGGCAGATGAGGTGGAAGTCGAGCCTGATGTTTAAGCCCAGAGTCCAGGTCAGGAAGGGCCTTGAATGCCTTGCTAGAAGTTTAGCATCAGCACCAGTTCTGCCAGAAACATGCAGAGGACAAGAAGCCCAGGCCCTACACGTGAGAGAACATCTCTGCATGTTGTAGGAAGCTCAGAGTGAAACTGAACTAAGGCTTTATTTCAGCTCAGAAATTCATTTTTATAAGATCGGCAGCCCTAGATCCAGGTTCAGTACTGACTCAGACCATCAGTGAGCTCCCAGGGTCCCATCCCAACAGTCCATTCCATTCCCTTCCAGGGAAACTGAGGGGCAGAGTAGTCTTGAGTCTGTACCAGGAGAGAGTTGACCAATGGTCATGTGGCTGGGTTTCAGAACTCTGGAGAAAGTTCCAGAAGGATCCAGGACTCCTTGATGCTCACCATGGCCAAAGGTTACCAGGGACTGAGACACTCGGGGTGGTAGCCACAGGTGGTCCAGAGGATGGGGACAGGAGACCAGAGCAGGAGGAAATGCCACGCAACTCTGGTGAACTGTTCCCAGGGAAAGACTAGGCTTGGTGAGTTATGCACCCTCTGCCATGTAACAGGGTGACTTCAAATGAGTCAGCCTTAGTTTCCCCCTCTGTGAAATGGGGCCAATACTATGTCTCTGCCTCTCTCTGTGTGTCTCTCATGAATAAATAAATAAAATCTAAAAAAAAAAAAAAGAAAAAGAAAAAGGGAAAGTGTTCAGTAAATGAATTTCTTTAATAGACAGTTGCCAGGTGTCTAAACATATGCCAGGCAGTGAACTAATTTTTAGGAAGGATCTGTGAGCAAGAAGCGCTCCCGTCTTCAAGGGGCATACAGTTGGGTGGGAAACCCAGGTAAGGTGCTGGCGGTTAGGGCACAGCACGGCAAGGGCTCTGGCAGGGGTGCCCCCAGGATAGCAGGTGCCACGCATGGGACACCTCGCCCCTGGGCTGGAAAGTCAGGGGGCATCGGGTTCCACCTTCCCCCCCTGCTCTCTTTGAAGAGCCCTCCCTGGCCACTCACGTGTAGGTCAGGAGCGACCCACGTGCCCAGGCGGGATGGTGAGGGAGATGGGACTGGGTGAGAGAGCTTGGTCCAGGCAGCTGGGAGCTGGCGATGGGTGGAGCACAAATTATGAGTGGGAAGAAGTAGAGGAAGGAAAAGCAACCTCAGATCGTGAAGAACCCGCACCCCACGTGAAGGAGGGTGGAGAGGCTCCGAAATAATGGTGTGTGATGGAAGGGATGCAGGTGGCACAGAGACGGAGAAATATTTGCTCTTTGTTTTTAATTTTTTTAAAGATTTACTTATTTATTTTGGAGAGAGTGTGAGCGAGCAGGGGGGAAGGGGCAGAGGCAGAGGGAGAAGCCGACTCCCCACTGAGCAGGGAGCTTGATGCGGGCTGGATCCCAGGACTCCGGAAATCATGACCTGAGCCCAAATTATGAGTTGAACACTCAACCAACTGAGCCACCAATATTTGCTCTTTAAATGCATTATTCCAGGCCAAGTGTGGAGCACAGTCAGCTGGAGGCAGGGAGATGAGATGCTGGCTCCTGTCCTAACCCACAGAAGATGGCTGGTAGTGATGACAGCGCAGGCTTTTGACCACTCACTGTGCTGAAAGCATTATTAAGCAGTTCGTATGCATTACTGATTTCAACCTCTCAGCAGCCTGTATCAGCACAATGATCAGCCCCAACTTAAAGGTGTGGGGAGGAACATCCTACAGTGTCAAATAAATTGTCAAAGGTAGCACAGGCCGGATCTCCAACTCCAGAACCCACACCGAGGCCCTCAAGCGCTGATCACTGCTCTACCCTGGGGCCAAGAACCACAGCAGTGGGGGTAGAACAAAGCAGTGAAGCGAGAAAAAGCCAAAAGAACCTGGGAGACTTGGTGGAGCCCTGACTGAGGAAGTCAGAAGCACACACAGCTTCCCGGCCCTTGAAGATTCTAGGCGCTGTGGTACCTACTGTATTAGTTTCCTGGGGCTGCTGTAACAAACCCTCACACAATTGGTGGCTTAAAATAGCAGAATTGTGTGATTGGGTGATGGACATGAAGGAGGGTACATGATGTGATGAACACTGCGTGTTATAGACAACTGATAAATTATTGAACACCACATCTGAGACTAATTATGTACTATATGTTAGCTAATTGAATTTAAACTTAAAAAGATAAAAAAAATAATTAGAAGAATTGTATTCTCTCAGTTCTGAAGGCCAGCAGTCCAAAATCACAGTGAAATCAGGGTTGATCTCTTCTGGAGTCTCTGAAGGAAACTGTCCCATGCTTCTCTCCTAGCCTTTTCTGACTCCCAGCAAGCCCTGGCATTCCTTCACTTGTAATTATATCCTTCCAATCTTTGCCTCCATCTTCATTTGGCCTTCTCCCCTTCTCTTCTCTTCTCTTATAAAGACACTTGTCGTTGGATCTAGAGTCCACCTAATAGAGGATGAGCTCATCTTGAGACCTTAACTATGTCTGCCAAATAAGGTACCATTCATAGGTCCAGATGGAATATCTTTTGGGAGAGTACCACTCAACCCACCAAGGTTAAGAATCATGCCCACCAAAGTTGTGAACAGAGAAGGAGGAAGATGTTGTAGGTAATCTCTCACAAGCTCCATTTTTCATATGCTGAGATTGGAGTGTTTTGAGATTTCTGAATATTGATATCTAAAAGGTGGTTAGATAAAAAAAAATCTAAAGCTCTGTGTCACATCAATGCTGGCACTCAAAAATATTCAGTAAGTGGGCAGAGGAGATGCACCCAGGGAATACATGTTGAGACAGAAGAGACAGGAGTTCATATAAGAGCCCAAGAAGAAGTGGCCCAAGGGCTTGAGACTGGCCTGCGGAGTCACAGAGAGGAAGAGAAGAGTGGAGGTAAGTGGGAGTGGGCTTGGTGATAAATGCTATGGGGCAGTCCAAGGAGGTCCCCAGAAGTGGCTCAAGGACTTAGCTTCACAGGACTGTTTGGGGCCCTTAGTGAGCACAGCTTAGAGGAGGGTAGGGGGTAAACTCCAGATGGCACAGACAACGTTTTCACCAAGTTTGATTGTGAATGGAAGGGAGAGATGAGGCTGTGTTCAGAGGTGGATACAAGACAGAAGACCGTGGAGGGAAAGGGACAGGTCTAGGGAGGGGAAGTATGGAAAGGCCAGTGACGGAGGAGATAATCAATGGGGTAAGGGAAAACTGAAAGAATCAGATCTGAGACATCACAGGAAGAACAGGGCATTTTTTTTTTTTTTTGGCTGTAGAGTGGAGGTTTTTAAAGGATAAGAATGACTGCAAGTAGTCTGTAGGTGTGAAGTCAGGAAGCAGAGGGAGATGGTACCCTGCACCACCTATTTTCTCTGTGAAGTGGAAGATAAGGTTATCTGCGGGGAAGGAGTGGGAAGTGGTGGGTAGGAAGTCTGAGAATCATCAAGAAGATTTTAAATAGCTACTATGGGAAACAAAGTTGACTTGGGAACAGAAGGATTTCTTGGCAGCATCAGGGTTGGAGACCATGAATGTTCTCTGGCAGCATTCTGCACAGTTGTGTGAATTTCCCCAGAGGTCCTAGTGAGGCGCAGAGATGGTTTCATTGGAGCAGAATTAGGGATATCCGGGAATATCCAAAAGAAAGATAGTGGGACAGAGACTAAAGGATGTCTATAGAGAAGGCTGAAGGAATGGGCCCTAAAACCCACCCTGAAGAAAGGAGGAGAGAAGGAAGGAAAGAAGGAAGGAAGGAAGGAAGGAAGGAAGGAAGGAAGGAAGGAAGGGAGGGAGGGAGGGAGGGAGGGAAAGAAGGAAGGAAGGAAGGAAGGAAGGAAGGAAGGAAGGAAGGAAGGAAGGAAGGAAAGGGAGGGAGGGAAGGGAGGAAGGGAGGGAGGGAGGAAGGAAGGAAGAAAATCCAGAATAGATCTGACAAGAGTAGAGGGTCAGCCACTGGTACACAAGGGTTACAGATGGGGCCAGAAATGAGCAGCCAAAACACAAGAGGCCATTAGCAAAGAATTATATGTTTAAACTTAACAATTGGAGGGACAGAAGCTCCAGAAGACGGAGGTATCTAAAAGTGATAAACTGGGGCCTCAAGAAAGATATATAATCTTACGTCAGGTTCCCTAGAAGCAGAGCCTGAGGCAGGGATTCTTGCGAAAGTGATTCATGGAGGGGTTGCTCTCAGGGGAAGAGAAGTGAGGAAAGCGACATAAAGCTGAGGAACAAAGCTAAGCAAGGATGTGATCTTGCCTGGAGGCTAGTTTCAGCTCTGGGGCACAGACTGTACCAACCAATTGGCTCCAACTTGAGGCAAGGGACTGGCCTTTTGTACTCCAGTGCCAGTCAGCTGTTGGTCACTGGCATAAGGTGGCCCCATCTGCTCGAGGGTGATCCTGCAGAGACAGGAGCAGCTGTGAGTGGCTGATGGCCCACATTTACGGCACCCAGGAGTTACTGTCATCTCAGTGTGAATACAAGTCTAGGAAAGGCACCTCCCAACCCTACATGCAGTGGTCTGGGGAGTATCAGCAGCTACCATGAAGTAGTGTCCTCAAGGATGATATTACAGGGTTCAACATTTCAGGTTATGGAATATTTGATGATGAGTCCAAAGGGGCAGGAGAAATTGTTTCCCACAGATCACTGGTTCTGTGAGAAAGGGATGAAGACTTGTAGGACAAGGAAGGTAGAATGTTGAGAAACACAGAGTAGGTGATGTGTCTGAGAAAGGCCAGGTGACCCAAGCAGGGACTCTAAGCTCAGATAAGGAACCGAGAGACAGAAGGGCCTGTGGGTTCAGCTGGTGTAAGGTCATGAGCCAGCCTGGTGGGAGAAGAGAACTGGGCCTCCTAGAACATACCAGCCTCATCTCAGTTTGGTCATACCCTCCTCATGAGCAGGGCAGCAAATCCATGAACTGGCTCCAGGACTACTATCCATGATTTCTCCTTCCCAAGCCCCTCTCTCGAACCTAACCCTCCTACCTGGACCTGCATTCATTTTCCTGCGTGGGAGACAGATCCTTTGGAGGGATGCCTCGATTGTTTGGCCCACAGAAAGAAAAGCAGCACCCCGTCTCCAGCTGACTGACTTTCCAGCTCATCTCGAAGGCTGAGCTCAGACAGGGCCTGTCCTCCGAGGTCAGTGTGGACAGCTGAAAAATGTGCATTCGGGTCTCCACAATCAGAGGAAGCAAGAATTTGGCCCAAGGATCCATCCCTCCGTGTACCAAATGACAAGAGTGTCATGAGGTCTGCCCATCCAGGGTGCTTTACACTCCTGGAATCCAGCCAGGCACGTGGGGAGGGACAGATGCGGGTCCGCTGCAGGTGTCTGAAGCCTGGTTATCATTTTTTTTCTTTTTTTCAATACGTGAACCTGTCTCTAGGATCTGTGAGTGAGCGACTTTCTTGACCATGACAGAGCTCCAGGTTTCCCAACTGGTGAGCTGAAGAACTGGCATTGTTCTTGGCCTTGGAGCACTAGGGTACTCTAGCATGTTTTGTAGAACACTAGGGTACTCTAGAATGTCTTGCAGAGCACTAGGCTACTCTAGCATGTCTTGCAGAGCACTAGGCTACTCTAGCATGTCTTGCAGAGCACTAGGCTACTCTAGCATGTCTTGTAGAGCACTAGGCTACTCGAACAAGTCTTGCAGAGCACTAGGCTACTCTAGCATGTCTTGCAGAGCACTAGGCTACTCTAGCATGTCTTGTAGAGCACTAGGCTACTCGAACAAGTCTTGCAGAGCACTAGGCTACTCTAGCATGTCTTGTGCTATTTGAAGCATACTAGGTGGCTTTGGACAAATCCCTTGCTCTCTATAAATACCATTTGCCTCGTCTACATGGTGGGGGACGCTACCACCAGCCTTCCAAGGCTTTGGCATCAGATCTTCCTAGCAGTGCACGTGTTCAGGTATTGTTCCTGCTCACGACTGGGACCCCAAGGGGATTGTCCCAGCCCCAGACATCTTTGTGTCACTAGCCCTGTGGCCAGAGGCAGGGTAGCCTGTGGTAGAAAAGGAGAACTCTTTCCCTCCACAGGCATGACTGAATTTGGTCTTCACTGGACTTTCCAATTCTGGGTCCAGATTGGCCTAGTCTCCAAGCAAAACGAGCTTGTGGGGACACCGCTACAATTACCCAGAGTACACCTCATGATCAGCCACCTGGGAATGTGCAGGATCTTTCTGGAAACTTCTTTCCCTTTAGAAGCAACCTTTGGACCTTTTGTGCAGAAATTGTTAGAGAGAGCTCATGGAAAGATAGAGATCCTCTTAGTTGCGTATCTTGCCCTCTCCTTTTGGTTTATTTGAGGCCAACAGATGACTGAGTGGACGAACAAATGGGAATTCTGTACTGGACATCATGGTGATAGGAGGCCTCTGTAGCTCCTCCGGCTCTGCACAATGTGGAGAAGCATGAAGAGAACCCCAGGAGAAGTACCTTCAGAATTGGTGAGCGATACCCCTGGTTCCTGGTTTGGGGCTGGCCTGGTGGCCCATCTGCCCTGAACTACCAGTACAGGCAGCTGCCTGACTCTCCCACAGGTGGGCCCACCTCGACACTGACTTCTAGTTCTGAGGCCCCAGAGAAGTGTCATGAATTCCTATGAATCTGAACCTAAGGTGGCAGGAGAGCCACAATCTCAGACCCATGAGTTGGGTGAGTCAGAGGCGACTGAACTAGCACTGTTTCGAGAGGGAGCTGGGAAGGACGTAGAAAACAACAAAACGTCAATTCCATCTCACACTCAGGAAGCGAAACCCTTTGCAGAGACTCCGCAGTGGGAGGGACTTCTCAGTTCTTCAAGACAATGATTGGGCCCTTGAAGTCCCAAAATAATCCCAGCCAGGATCTTAGTTTGCCAGAGCTGCCCTCACAAAGTAGCACAGACTGGGTAGCTTCGAAAAACAGAAGGTTTCACACAATTCTGAAGGCCAGAAGTCAGAGATGAAGCCCTCTGAGGGCTTGGTTTCTCCAGAGGCCTTTCTCCTTGGCTTGTCCACAGTCACCTTCCTGTGTCTTCACAGGGTTCTCTGTGTGTCTCTATCCTAATCTCTCCTTGTAAGGACCCCAGTCCTAGCGGATTAGGGCCTACCTCCCTATGACCTCATTTCACCTTAATTACCACTTTAAAGACCCTGTCTCCAAACACAGTCACATCCTGAAGTCTTGAGGATCAGGACTTCAACATAGACATTTCGGAGGGACACAACTCAGCCCATACCAGGCTTGAGCGAGCTGACACAGTAGGGTGCAAACAGGAAGCTACTTCATTCTTTCCCATCAATCCTCATTAAATGCTATCTATGGACACCCCTCCACCCCCTCCCACACCAGCCCTGGGCGAAGTCTCAGGCTGGTCCCTGCTCTTTCACTTGTCCTCAATAAATAAAATAAATGTGTCTATTTCAGTCTACAATGAAAACTCTTCCTTCTCCTCCCCACATTTCCAGAACCCACTCTCTTTCTCACCCTGCCCCCCACCTCATTCCGAGTCAGGTCCCCATTCCTGTGTTTCTGCAAATTTCAAAGGGTCATGAGCCAAGCTCTCAGAGCAGGTTCATCACGGCTCTCACCGGGGGTGCTAGGTGGTGGGTGGGCAGGGCACCCCACCCCTTTCACCCATGAGTTGCAAGCAATACCCAGAAAATTGAAACTCTCCAAAGAAATCTTCCCTGTACATTCTTCCATCTGCTTTTTGACTAAGGACTGAAAAACTAATTTTGCCATTTATTCCCTTGCCCTGTGTCATTGTTGGGCATGTATTCCACGGGTGTCAGCCTCTGGAGTCTCGGGAGAAAGTCTCAATTTAATACCCTATGAGATTTTTTTCCACATAATTTCAAAGTCAACAGCTGTCTTAGGGAATCTTAGAGATAGAAACCAAGTCCCTGGAAGAAGGGACTGGCCCTAGGGTGCCTGGGAGGGGTGAGTAACAGAACCAGGCTTACAGTCCCGATGGCACACCTCCCAGGTTGTGGTCTTCCCAATGCATCACAGTTACACTGGACCTGAATCAACACAGTTTCAGATCCGTGTTTTCCAAATTGAATAATGCATCGTTAAAAATACGTTGGATATGTTTTAAAAAATGCCTCCAACTCCGCATGTCACAGAAACCTTTTGTCTCCATTTCCCTAGGAATGCTATTGTCTAGAAGGGTCGGATTGCAAAGGGGAAAGAAGGGAATAAATCATTTTTGAGGTCAAGGAGAAGAGCTTGGCCTGACAACAAAAATCCATGCCTTCTGGTTTGTCCCCAGCTTTACAGGCCACTCCTGGGTTGAGAATAATGTGAGCTCTCTCTCCTCCCTCCCTCATTCCCCACACCTCCCCCAACAGGAGGATGTTTAAATTCTGGAAGTGGAGCTCCCATCTGCTCACGTCTTCTCCTATCACCATGGTTACTGGGCCCAGAGTGGTCTCTGTGGAGACAGAGGCAGAACAGTAACCAGGGACAACTCTACAGCAAAAGGCTATAAAAGTGAGCATCATTTTTTAACCCCCAGTTTAAGTTGGCATGCCCATACTCCTGCAATTTTGTTTTTTGAAGTGGCACGTCAGATTTTAAAGGCCTTTGATCCAAAACAAAAAATAAAATTTGATGTTTGGTAATACCCTACAACTCTATTAAAAATTCACTCTTCCAGCGGTGCTACCTCTGAACACAAGGGTGAGCGGTGTGGGTGGCGGGAGGGTGTTGGCCACATCTCAGCCCACCTCAGCTGAGGGGCCACCACCACTTTCCAGGGTGCAGGTGGGGGCAGGAAGCGGAGAGTGGTGGGGGTGAGTTCCTGAATCTAATGCAGAGGACAATGGGAAAAGCTGATGACACTTGTAATTCCTGACCCCTGGTGATTTGATTAGATCTCCCAGGATAGCCTCGATGACATTCAGGTTCTGTGCCCAGCTGTCTATTTTTTTCCAACCAGGTGGGATTTTTATTCACTGAGCTCCAGGCTCACTTGCTGTAGGGAGAGAGAATGCAGATGGCTGAAGTGGTTTGGGAAGACTTTCCATTTAGGGGGAAGGAAAATCAAAGGGGCTTAGCTTCCAGACTGAGCCTTTGCTCTCTGGAGCTTGCATGGCCCTCTCTCTTTCTGAAATGAGTGGGGCAACAAGGTCCTGGGTTAGAGCAGAGCATCTCAGTCTGGGTGCACTTGGCACCTTCCGCGAGTATGTCAACAGTGCCCATGTCCTGGCCTGATCCCCGGACATTTCATCAGGATCCCTGAGAGCAGAGCTCACTGGAGTTTTCAGAACTTCCCAGATGATATTAATCGGTGGCCAGGTTAAAGCCAGTGGCCCCGGGGTGCTTCAACATGCCTTCCATCAATGAGCTGTAACCGCTAGCAAAGGGGCAATGGCCGGGGTGGACACACACAGGTGAGGCCTCCTGGTCGGCCAGCAGCTCCACACCTCCAGCGTGGGCACGGCCAGGGCTCAGTGGGCCCAGAGGCACAGCTCTGTATTCAGCCTGCAGGACCATAAGCCAGCCGTATGGTCTTAAGAAAAGCCTTTTCCATCAATACTACAATTTGTTTGCATCTAAAATAAAGGGTGCGATATTTTGAAAGTGTTAAAATGCAGACTCTAGAGCCTATGTAACTAGATAGCTCTGTGACCTTGATGAAGTTACCTAACCTCTCAGGGCTTCCATGTCCTTACCCGCAAAATGGAAAGAGTAATAGTTTGCAGCTTGAAACACTGAAGACTTCACTGAGCTAATTCAGGTAGAATGATTGCCAGTGTCTCTTTAGGAAATACACGGTAGATGTTGGAACTTACTGCAAATCAGAGAGGTTGGATAGGTGATTTCTGAGGGCCTTTCTCGGTCACTGAGGCAGGGTCCTGAGGAACAGAGTGTGCCTGTGGCAGTGTGTGAGAGGGAGGAGAGAAACCTTCATGTGCAAGATAGTAAATGGGGTGCCCAGACTTTTGGGAGCAGGGGCTGGAGCTAAAGAGATATGGATGCACCATCAGACAGGGGAATAGGGAGAGGCCATGAGGGCAGGCCCTTAAATAACAGGATGCAGAATTTGAGCTCTCCACGCACACAAAGGACCCCAAACATTTCTCACTGGGGATTTCAACCGCAAACAAAATCTTGTAAGGAATCTGATTGTCTACAACCAATAAAAGTAGAGGTCCTTGATTCGCAGCTAGAATTCTAGGATGGGGCTGCTTCCTGGGCCTCCTCGTACCATGGCTGGCTCCGAGCAACCTTCCTGGTGCTCCAGGACTCTGTGGAGCACAGTTCGTAGCCACCACTATAAGGAACAGAGGTCTTGGGAAATGGGGACCAACTTTGTTTATTTTAACCGCCCCCTGCACTGTGCTACGTGCAGTCTGTAGCCACCAAGCCTCGATGTCCCTCTGAAGTCAGACACAGGATCTTGAACTTTGAACCTGAGCAATGAATGTGTTTTCAGGCTGATTTCATCACGTGCCCTATATCCCCTTGGAGCAGTTAAGAAGCTTACCTGAGTTTACTTATGATGGAGGGCAAAGGAGTATTATTTGAATACTGCGGTAATGATACTGGGTAACACCCAATCCCAACCATCTCATGGGCTTATTAAAACAGTTATGTCACATTCACAGTGGGCACATCCGCTGCAGCACTGTTGGCATCTGCCGGGTTTGGCCGAAGTCGGCTGGGATTGGTCGAGCTTCACCCTGACTGTGGGTTGGGTGTAGACCTGCTTCACGTGTCTGCAAATTCTGGGGCCAGCAGCTACCTGGGTGTTTTACTTCCTGTGATGAAATAGAGGGATAGAAGGAGCCTAGGGTAGCCTTGCCATGACTCTAAAGCTTCCAATCAAAACAGGTGCCTGTCACTTCCACCCACATCCATTCACCGGTGCTCGCCATATGGCCAAGGTCAAGGTCAGTGAGGCAGACAAGATTCCGCCCACAGGGAAGCCCTAGCAAGAGAAGGAGGGAAAGGAAAAGCAATCAGCAAACTGTCCCTAGCACAGGTGACGATGGTGGGAAAGCTAAGCAGACACAAACCCAGAAGCCTATCAACTCTTCTCATGCTCCAAGCCCATATTCTCTCTCCTGCAGCCGGCCTCCCTGGGCCACCCAATTGAAAGGCACCCCTGTCTCTCTGACTATCACTAGGCTTGGCTTAGCCGCCCCCCCCTTTAGCTATCTCCTGAGTTGGCTTGTAGGTGGATCCAACACTGGGTTTCCCTTGCTGCCATGCCCAGGTGGGCACATCACTGCTCAGTCAACATCCACTGCTTGCTCTACAGATGAAGGAAGGATCCAGGAAACCTCTGTGGCAGCTGAAGCAGGAGAAGTTCAGGGGTCGTCGCACTCTCTTTCTCAACCACCAAAAGCTGCCTTTAAGTGTGGTGACGTGATGGGAAAAACAAAGCCCTTGGCATCTGGATGCCTGGGTGGCTCAGTGGTTGAGCATCTGCCTTCAGCTTAGGTCCTGGGATCGAGTCCCACTCGGGCTCCCTGCAGAGACCCTGCTTCTCCCTCTGCTTGTGTCTCTGCCCACCCCCCCCATGTATGTGTCTTTCATAAATAAATAAATAAATAGATAAATAAATAAATAAATAAATAAATAAATAAATAAATAAAATCTTTACAAAAAAAGGCCTTGACATCTGGAGCCAATCAGGTTCAAATTATAGCTCTACCATCCACCAGCTCTGTGGCTTTGGACGAGTTGCTCTACCTCGCAATGCCTGTGATTTCTTATCTGTAAAATGGGAATAATAGTAATTACTTCGCAGGATGATTGTTGTTTTTCAAACACAGTACGTGGAATCGTGACTCAAGCCCATCAGACTTGCTGTCCTCTCTCCCTAAGCCACTGTCCCTGTTAACCTGTGTGGTTTGCTTCACCACTTCAGCCAGGTCTCTGCCCAAATGCCACCTGGTCGGAGACCATGCACTGCTATGACACACTACCTCCCTGCCCGGTTTGCTTCCCTGTTGTACTTACTGACACAACACTCCTTTGTTCATTTGCTTGTTTATATGCTTAATTATTGTCTATGCACCTTCCCAAACATGATGTGGACTCTGTGGAAAATTGGGACATTGTTGTTTTAACCATTTCAATAATCCTTGTATCTCCATTGCCCATTATGATGCCTGGAAGCCGTTGATTAGACATTTCTGGAATGAATGAACTCTAAGGATTGAATGAGATCATGTCTGTTAGAATGCTCCCACGGTGCCTGGCACACCATGCACACTCAATAAATGGCGGCAATGCACTCTTCTGGTCTATCCCAGCTCAGAGCCCAGCCTGGGTCTTTCTGCTCTGGGTCCAGGAGACGCAGCTAGCCAGAGGAGGGCACTGAGCCTCTGGGGCAGCCGCCTGCATGCAGACTTGGGCACACACTTAAGGAATTTTCAAGCAGTTAGCTCTCTTCCTCCATCCCTACAAACAGAAGGGCCTTGGTCTTGAGGGGGCCCAGAATATACTCCATCATCTTTATCTCCTTTGAGGGCCCTGGACACATCATCATCCAGATTTACCATGTGAATTACATGCATTCAGCTCATTCCTAAATGCCTTCCTCTGTGTAAAGCAGAAAAATCAAGCCGGAAAATTGAACTCTAATTAAACACATGCATGATTCCATTTGTTCAATTAGAAAAGCCCCTATAGTAGAATGCATTGACACGAACTGTAAGCCTGAAAGTATTTTATACCCCCCCCAAAAAAAAATCCCTTAGTGGTGACTCTGGCCCCTGTCGTATGACACTTAGAACCTCTGAAAAAGTAAGATAATTCTGTAAAAATGAAGGATTAAAGCACGGACAGTTCTGTAAATGGAACTTCAGTAAAATTTAAGTTTTAGAAGCCTGCTTCATGGATATTTTTCATATTTGGGGCACTTTGCCTAAAGTCAAGAAAGCGAGCCTCAAAGTTTCATGATTAAAAGTTCTATTGATTCAAGGTTAGCCGAGCTCCTGCATGCTGGGCGGTGGCCTGGATCCTGAAAAGACACCGAAACAGTGCCTGCCCTCAAGGACCCATCCTGCCGGTAGCCCCCAGCCATGTTCATAAATGAGGTCACCTACTACTGCCTTGCCACAGCCCAGAGGAGGGAAGAAGTGCGGTGGGCTTGAGATAGGGGGGAAGGTGGAGGAGGGGCGAGGAGGAGAATCTTCATGGGAGCCTCTTGAGCTGCACATCTTAGAGACAGCAGGTATTCAGCAAACAAGCCAAAGGGGAGGGGTGTGCTGGCAAAGGGCCCAGCACTCACAAAGGCAAGTGGGGGCCAAGGGGAGCAGGGAAACTTGGGTCAAGGCCTGACCATCCTCCTCAGCATGCTAGGGAAGGACGGGGGCTTCCACATGAGATCGTTCTCTCTCTGTCTCTGTGGAGGGCCACACCGAATATTACCACACGTGATATCACAGGAAAAACATTTTTTTAGCTTTATAATTTTTTTTTTACTAGAGTTTTGAGAGACGGTATGCATTGTGCAGCTTCTGCTCCTAAAAGTTCCTCTGTCAGGGGCTGTGCCTTTCGACCCTGTGGAATGTGAATGAAAGAGAGTCTGCAGACCTTTAAGACAATACCCTTCTAGTTTCTCCTGGGTGACCTTGCAGGTGCATAGACACACAGTCACATACAGATACACACACATATACACATGCACGACACACGCACATGCAGATACACACATACACACATATGAATGCATGTATACAAGCAGACACACACAGGTGCACATCAGACACACACAAATGCACACACAGACACACACACACATACAGGCACACAGACACACATATAAACACATACACACACAGATTCACACACCTCGCTTCCTCCCTAGTTCCATCTACGCACGTATTTCTCGATGTTTGCACTCTGCCATCTGTTCCTGCCGTTCTCATGGTGAAGTCCATCTAGGGTTCTAGACCGTTCATTCAGGACAAAGTTGGTGCTACTGACCTGACCCGGGGGATGTGTCACCCCCCGGACCGCGCTACCTCTCCAGCCCCGTCTCTGACCGCCCCTGTTCAGTACTTTCTGCTACAGCATCAGGCAGGTTCTGCTTCTGGTTCTCTGCACACATGCTCCCCCATTTCTTACCTCCTCACCTCTTTCCCCAAAGCCCTCGCTAGCCCTCTCTGCCTGGCTGGCTCCTGCTCAGCCTCAACACTCGGCTCAGGCTTCCCGTCTACCTGTCCTGCCCCAAGTTAGGAGACCCTGGGCTTCACTCAGCCTCGCTCCACCTGCTTCCCAGGCCCCTCTCGCCTCCCCCACAGCCAACTCTCCCTCTAGGCTTGGTGCCTGGGTGCCTTAACATTATTGTTAAGGACAGAAAAAAAGGTTTTAACTTCTCTGAAAATCAGAAGAAACACGGAACATAATGGTGATGAATGGGAAGTACTGAATCCAGCCCCTATTATATACATATTCATACCAATGCAGTCATAAAATACAATTTAAAAAAAAAAAGGTCTACAGGAGAAGGACCCATAAAAGCAAAAGTGCCAAAAGCCTTAGAAGCCCTAACACAGCCCTACCTCTCCCCCACCCACCCCTGCCCCTACCCCTCCCAAGGCTCTGGGTTCTTGAGACGCTGTTGGGCAACTTTGCTCCCCGCCACCCCGATTCTGTGTCAGCACCTGGATACAAGCTCACTCGGGTGATGAAGAAACTAGGACCCCTGGGTCAGGGGAGAGCAGAAGACTGCTGTCACTGGCCTGTGACAGAACAGGGCCATTGAGTCCTGGGAAATCAGTCTACGGGACCCCAACACTCTACTTTAAGAGCTGAGGGAGGGGAAGGGAGGACAATCTGAAATACTGGGGAGAATCTAAATAACAGCAGACACCCAGGCCTAGTTTGTTGCTGGGGCTGAGAATCAGTGAAACGGTTCTATATTGTCATCGTGCAGAAGAATGTTCTGACATTCCCTCGAAAGTAATCATGTGAGAATGCAGGATTCCTGAGGCAGTCCTCAAGACCAAAGGAGCTAGACAAGCTTCATAAACCCTCAGGAAGAATGAGCAGTGGATAATGTATTTCATTTGGTATGACTTCTGAAAGATTGGGCTCCTGGAATAATCATCACTGGTAATGAAAGTTCTCCTCATGTCTGTAGGCAAACTGCTTAATAACAGACTCAAAAGATGCACCTACATTATTTTTAGTGGGGGGCTGGGGATTCCGAATGCCTTACCGGAAACGATTTTTTTTGTCAGCTTCCAAAGTAGGAGATGAATGGTGGCCTATAATAAAGTCAGGAAATGAAAGTTTTCCATCACAGAATTCTGGCTTGGAAAGCTGGGAAGCCCCCGAGAGAGCACTGTGTGCCCTCCCCCAGGCAGGGAGTGGCTGGCCCCAGGTCTCCCAGAGAGGCACCCAGCAGCCATTGCAGGAGGATAAGAGAAGAAATCATGAAAATATTCAGTGATAGAGCTGAGAAGGAACCTCCCCATTTAAGCAGCAAAGTTGCATGTAGATGTCTCAGAGAGTGGGATGTCTTTTTTTTTTTTTGAAGGATGAATGCAAGATCTCCAGCTGAAGTGGACATCAGTGTATGCAAGCCCAGAGGCCCTCTGGAACAGGGACAATGGAAAAATACAAATCACCAGGTGTCGGAACCATGGGGACCATGTTAGTGTAGTTGAGAGAGAGAGGTAAGGCTGGAAAATGAGGAGGGGCTCCAGAGCCCGTTTGGAGCCTCGCTCACGCTCCTATGTCATGAGCAGGAAGGCATTTAGCAGACTTGGAATTTCCTCTCAGTGATGGCCCGAGATGTCATATTTTATGTGCATGACAGAGATGAGATTCATTCTAAGCGAGGCGCAAATATATCTTTATTCTGAAGAGCCTTGCAGTACTCTCTTGCTGGAAGATAGGAAGCAAACCTCAACTCAGAGGGAAGGGACAGGCCTCTTGAGGAGGAAGGGACTAACAATGTCTCAATAGACACAGTTTGTCAACATTTCAGCGAAAAGAAACATGAAACCTTTTCCCCCCACGGTGGAAAAATCATTATGATACTAAATTCTTTCGCTTGAGCTTTGCTTTCTGCCTTCCACTACAGCATCAAAAATTACCTGAAATTTCAGAGGGAGAAATCACAGCGAAAAGAGAAGGAAATTGCCAAGAACCACTCACAGTGAATGAGTGCCAGGGCAGTGATTAGAACTCAGGACTCCTAGAAGGCCCATGAACCTAGAAAACTAACGTCCAGAGATGCAGAGTGTGAACATGAGGGCCAATCCCCTCTCCACTGGGGTCTCGAACTGAGCTTCGATTCCATGCTCACTGGGGTCTGTCAGATGTGAAGTCTACCTTATAGGATAACTTCAGAGGAAGGCAGGGAACAGAGTCCACAGGGAATGGAGAATTGGGAGAGGGGTGGCATGGTTCAGAGTCTGAATGTCAAGCTCTTCAGGGGTTGGCAAGCAACAGACCTGAGATCACTGCACGGAATATGGTTGCCTGTGCCTCTGAAAGCCAACCTCCAGTTTGCCAGCTTTGCCAACCGAGGTTGGCTGTCACCTGACAGCTCAGTAATGGGTGAGTGCATTTCCCTGTCGAGTGCCCCCTCACTCTATCGGCAAGTGAAAATGCAACGCCCGTCTAGTTTTCTTTTAGACATTTTGTCCAGGAGCTATACTCACTTTGGTTCAAATGAAGGATGTCCTGAGCTAAATTTCCTTCCCCTATTTGGGCCATAGTTGGTCTCAGAACTATTCTGGCTTTGCTATTTATGGTTTATTTGTGTTACGAGAAAGGTGGCTACGTGTGTAAAGCAGATGCTCTTGTGATGTTTTAGAACAATGTTGTTGGATCATTCCGCCGTGGGTCCTCAGATTAAAAACCCTTCAGATAGAGTCTCCATGAACAGTAAAATCCTGGGAGGACAAGAAGGATGGAAGCAACCCCAAACAACTAGCAGAGCTGTGCATGCAGAAACAGCGGCCCCACAAGAAGCAAGCACACAGGAAACAGGCCCCTCTATTACCTCTACCACTGCAAGATCGTGATAGGAAAGAACCTGCTTCTGAAATTTAAGGAAAATGAACAAATCCTGGGTTTTTATGGAAAAATTACCCTGATGCTCAAAGACAACATTTGCAGCTTTCGTACTTACAGGGTGTGAAGCTCGCAGGAATCATGTGGTTTCTGTTTTTGTTGTTTTAGTTTCCCTGTTCCATATGGGAAAATGATCAAAACAGGATGGTGCATCCTGGAGTCTTACACTGGCCATTGTAATGGGAAGAGCATTTGAGATTGGGTAAATAGACAGGCTGCTTCATCCTGGGAATACCGTTACTGGGGCAGCCTCAAAATACATAAGATTTTCAGAGATGGCTGTGAATCTGGGCCTTTTCACACTCTTTCGTTTTATTAATTTAATTATTTGTATCATCTTGAAAATCAATTTAGTATTGAAACTATTCCCAAGAAGAATATGATATGCAAAGCATTTTTACTCCTAAAAAGTACAATCCACTCTCCTCTCCCTATTGGTAAAAATATTTTCCTATCTTCCCAGAACCCTGCCAATCTCCTGAGTTGAGCGCTCTCTTAAGATTCCTTTGTTATATCTCTTGTGCTTTTAAATTATTGAGCAGTATCGCCTTCTCCATAATATCCTTGTCCCAATTTTACTAATCACATGTGGTTACTCTGTTCCGCTCCCTGACTTCATACACATCCCTCAGTCTTTTTCTTGGACAAAATCTCTACCCTCTGGGTGTTCCTTGTCTCCAGTCCAGCAATCCTTTGTACGAATATTTTGGTTTTCTCGTAATTTATAGCCTTTCCTTGGCAATGTTGATATGAAACAACTCCACAACAAGCAAATCCTAGTATGCTTCTATTTCCCCAGAAAATAGCATGGCACATTCGATAACCTGTGTGAAGTTTTGCATTTCCCAAAGTCCAGCTAATGATTTTCATTGCCTTCTGACCTCTTGGAAATTTGGAGTTCACCCTAAATTATAGATAACTTTCCTTATGCCATTCGATGAGTTTGAAGAACTCTTGACTCCCAGCTATTGCCACACAGTGGTGCTAAGATCATGGGTATTTGATGAAGTATCTGTTGGGTATTTGACTAGAGCATTTAGACTCCATGTCCTCTGGTCGTGTCACACACACCCTGATATTAAACAATCCACTCTCTGGTCTGGGTTTTTGTTACTCATGGCTCCCTCCCCTCTCTTGCTGCCAACAACTCTATGTCTTCCAATCAGAACAAACGCCATCTGGGCATTTAAGTGTGCAAACACACACACACACACACACACACACACACACAAATACAGACATACACACCACCACCACCACCTTTGACCGTGCTGTTTGCCTTCTCAAGAATCAAGAAAAGCATTAGACAAATGACCAAGGCTCCTTGGTGCTCTTTCCTGCAATTAATTATTTTCCACCTTTTCTCTGCAATCAGGTGCTCTATTGAATTCAACCAATATTTTCTGGAGGCTGTACTGAGTATGGAGAATACAGATTTGAACAAGATACTGCCCCTGCCTTCTGGTTATCCACTGTCTGATAAAGGAGGCAATTGGGTTTTTTTTTATTTTTTTTTATTGGAGTTCAATTTGCCAACATTTAGCATAACACCCAGTGCTCATCCCACCATGTGCCCACTCAGTGCCCATCACCCAGTCACCCCAACCCCCCCACCCACTTCCCTTTCCACTACCACTTGTTGGCTTCCCAGAGTTAGGTGTCTCAAAGGAGGCAATTGTGTAAATAATTGAGAAAGCAACATGATCAACAAGAGAACTGAAATATTATATGACTTCTCTGAAGTCACAAAGCCAATGACTAAGGGAAGATGACTAGAATTCAGGTTTCTTGTGTTCTAGCCAGAGACTTTACCAGAAAGAAAAATATGCCTCGGTTCTCATTACGATAAAGCGAAGGATGACTTAGTGAATACATTTAATTACCCACATTTGTGAGGAGCTTTAAAATGTCTCAAGGAATAGACATGCAAGAAAGAATTGGCGGGTGGGAGGAAGAGGAAGAAAAAAACTATAAAAAAATACAACGATGTATTCTATTCTATTCTAGCATTCTATTTTAAGAAGACGGAAACCAAATAGTGTTTGCCAATCCATCTTGCTCCAAGCCTCTAAAGGTGGCTCGAAAGTCCTCTGGGTCAACATGACTTCTGGAAGCGAACTGGGAAATGTGAGCAGGGAGAGGGTAGACACTGAGCATCCCAGAAATAACAGCTCCTGTTGGAATTTCCAGTCTGGGAAAGTGGTGTCTTTCCATAAGAATCAGAAGAAGCAGGGATCAGACATTCAGCGTGGTGTCCCCCACTTGACCCTGGCAGAGAAATATCAGACAAATCCTAAAAGGCACAAGGGAATGAGAATTGATTGAAAACGATCGAATGTGATGAAGTGGAAAAAAAACAGAATTTCTAGTCAGAGTCTTAACTCCTCCACCTGCTAATGTGCAACCTCAGTCATGTCCCTTGTCTCTCAAGTACCTCAGCTTTCTTGTGCATGGCAGCAGAATAGCAATGCTTTCCCTGTTAACCTCCCAGGATGGCAGGGGAGTGAGGAGGATAAGAGAGTACGTGCTGACCACGGAATTTTGAAATGCTCCACACCACTGAGAAGTTCTTAAAAAACTATCACACCAAGCAAGAACTCATGTGTCGTAGAATCTGAACCTACAGAGCTGGGAAGACTGTTTTGTCTCACCATGGCTTTCACTCATTTGCTCGCTCAGCTGCTCTGTCATTCGATCTTAAGCCTTCACGGTGGATGGACCCCAAGCACCCTGCCAGCTATGGACTCCAGAGATGAGGGAACCATGGCACCTGCTCTCAAGGAGCTCCCAGTCGGGTGGGGGAGACCATCCCTCAGATAATCAAATACTGAATGAAAGGCAAGGAAAGAACGTTGAAGCAATTCCCTCAACTGTGTGAGGCGGGGTGATTGCTCCGATGAAGCAGAACTATAGCTGGGTCTTTTTCTTTTTAAAGATGTTATTTATTTATTCATGAGAGACACAGAGAGAGAGAGAGGCAGAGACACGGGCAGAGGGAGAAGCAGGCTCCATGCGGGGAGCCCGATGTGAGACTCGATCCCAGGACCCTGGGATCATGAACTGAACCAAAGGCAGTTGCTCAACCGCTGAGCCACCCAGGCGTCCCTATAGTTGGGTCTTGAAGGGTGTATAGAGTTGAGGTCAGGCTTAGGATTTGAGGGAGGGGCAGGGGACAATTAAGTTTTGGCAGAAGAATGAGCACATGGTGTGCTTGAACTGGGAGACTGTGAGGCCCCTTCTCTCCACTGTGGGGGAACAGCCTCTGGGGGAATCTACCAGAACCTCCTGGAAGGCTTTCTGCTCTCTCCACCTCCAATTCTGCCTCAAGCACTGAAAGATGTATGGTCTTCCATTCCCCCACTGGAATGGGAAGCATAGGAATTGACCTTCTATTATTGATTCAAAGGTACCATGCCTCTCAGGACATTAGGATGGCAAAATTATTGGGGGAGAAGAAATATCAAGTCTCCTAGCATAAGTGACCCTGGAGCTAAACACCTGTGAATGTGTTTCTGTACATTTGGCTGTATTTTTATCTACATACGAAGCTAAGTAGCACCAACAGCCCAAAAGAAAGAGGATGGAAACTCTCTGGTGATATGTCAAAAAGCCAAGCATCAGATTTCATACCTGGTTCTGAACACAGGCTTCTCAGGTGGCTTAGTTCCCTAACTTCAACGTCTTTATTCAGGGATAGACCTACAATTTCCATGTTGCATTATTGATGCTCTGAGAAGTCCGGGCAAAGGGTGGCTCAAGTAGTAAGTGTGTCTGAAACCAAGCTGTGTTCAAAGATCGGGGCTTCCAATCCTGTCTCTGACTGCTCCCACCTCCCTCCCTGCTTCAGACCTGTTCTCACACCACAACTCTGTGCCCCCTACACACGCACACACACCCCTATTCCTGTGGCTTTAACACGTCTTTACCTCTTTAGGTCAATCTCTCCTAACCCCGGCCGCCACCGCCACCCTTTTGCCAAGAGCCAAACCTTGAAGTCCTCATTACTGCATCCCTCTTTCTTGCTATCCCGTTCAATGTCCCATCGAACATGCATCTCATTTTCCTGTCCCCATCTCAAGCCTTGTTTTCCCAAAGGTCACAGTGGGACAGCATCCGCCCACCCTCTCCCAATCCACCTTCCACACAACTGCCACATTTCCCCTCCTCAGACACAAACAACTCCACGCCTCCCTGTTTCTTAAGAAGTGACTGGCTTCGTGTTGTCTGATGTCCAACCTCATTGGCTGGCATCCGGGTTCTCCTTGGCTTCACCCTGCCAACCCTCCATCTCACTCTACTCCAGCACATCCAGGAACACTCATCACAGTCTTCATCTCCTTCTATCTCATGCCTTGGTTATTTCCACTGTGGCTCTGTGCAATTGATACTGTACTCATTGAGGATGTCCTTCTCCCACTAGAAATACCATATCTTACTCTTCCTTCAAGACTCAGCGAGAGCTTCATGTCCTTGACACATGGCCCCAAATCATGGTGAACTCCCCCATGGTACAAGCTCCTGCTGCTTTGCCAAGTCACTGGAATAATTTCTTAGTTATTTCCTGTGCTTATATGTCAACTTATTAACAGGATAATAAATTTCTCAAGGACAGGAATCATAAATTCTAGGTGTGTCCCACTAGGCCTGGCACATAAAAGACATTTAGCAAATGCTTTTGAATCAAGGAATTTTTATGACAACCAATCTGAAATAGATTCAAAAGAACAAAACAAAAGAAAGAAAGCATAATTTATCCTATGATTAGATAATCCCACAATTAAAATAAGTTAGAAATGATGATTATTATTAATAGAATTATAGCAGATTAAAAAAATAGTAGGCTTTAAAGCTCATTATTGTGAATGCTGGAATCAAATCCTGGTCTCAGTGTCTGCTCTGGGGACAATCCAAGCTAAGACAACTCCAAAACCCATACTAATGAGTTTAGATTTTACCTGTAGATTGAGAAAACCAATGAAGTATTTTAAGTAAGGAAGTGGCGTGGTTCTCTCTCTCTCTCTCTCTCTCTCTCTCTCTCACACACACACACACAGACACACACACACAAACGCATATACAAATTATATAGATATATATGTTCATTAAAAAATAATAACTATCATGGAGATGGCTGGGAGGAAGAAGGATTGTAGAAGCAAATAAGAAGAAGAAGAAATCCCGATTAAGAATTTTTGGCCAAAGTCAGGGTAGGTTCAAGGTGGTCATGAAATAAAACACTAAGTTCCTGACCTCCTCTGGCGCCAGACTCTGTAGCTACAGCTGGTCAACTTTGCCTATTGGAAGTGATTTATATTTCCAAGGAGGTGCCCACCCACTTTACTGGAAGCTGTAATTGCAGATTACACCCATGTTTTCCAAGGAGAAAATGCCACCTCCCCACTGACTCATGTCCATTTATTGAATAACTTCTAATCCCAGGCAGAGCAAGACCTATTTGAGCATTTTTTCCCACTGTGCTCATCCCAAAACTGATCTTGGGCCTTTCATTGAGTGCGCCATTTGAAAAATCTTCATTTATTAGGAAGATCTGTTACCTGGTGGTAAAATAGTTTCTCCCCAGTCCTGGCTCTGCCTCTAACTACCCTTGTCTAAGCCTCAGTCTCCCCATCAGAAAGATGGGTATGAAATCCTCACAGAGCTACTGTGTAGATGAAAGGAGGTAGCTAGTTGTTCCAGATGCTCACTGTTGGCATGGTTTCAATTGACATGTGGCTCTCCACACCCTTAAATCTGCAATGAGTTAGTCAGACCTGGTAGGGATTTGTCTGCTAGAAAACACACTGGAGAGCTGAGGCCAAGCCTGCTTATCTCTGAATTCCCCACCACATCCACCTGGGGTCTAAAATGTGCCCATCCTCCTCCCCCTTGGATAAACAGGGAACAGAGGGCCTGAATAGAGGTTGAAGAAGCCTGATGCTGAGGCTGTGGCTGCATGGTGGGGTCCTGGGGACAAAAGAACAGAAGGGTGAGGTGTCCATATGCCAGAACCTGGTTCAGCTGGGCATCTCAGGAGAGCAGTGCATGTGTCCCTCCAGGGATGGGGGGCTGTGAGAGGCTGGGGACATTTCTGAAAGGTGTGCTAGCCCCTGCAATGAGCCTGACCAGTGCTAAGCTGGACAATTCTAAGGACAGAGCATGGAAAGAAGCATCACTGGCCTCTCCAGGACTTGTCAAGAGGCTGGGTTATATATATGAGAAAGCCAATAATCCCTTGGACTATGGGATGTCCAACAGGAAGTTCTGGGAGGGAAATGGACTGCCGGGGTAAAGGGCTTCTTCATAAAATGCTTACAGATGTCTCTGCCTCTCCTGCTCTCTCATGTTCCCAATGTCCTCTGCTCCAGGTTCTAGCTTCCATCCTGGTAGTTGTCATCTGGCACTATTCTTATCCCTCCTTGCTAGCTGTGAGCATCTGGTGCCATGACCGGAGCATCCACAGGCCTTTGCTCAGCCCAGGGTATGCTTATAATAGTTTGACACCCAGTGTTCTCTGTGTTGTTTACAATAACCCACAAGATTTGTTAGACAAATGTTCTCACGAGCTCCAACCTACAGCTGACACAGATGCACAAGGAAGTCTAAAAACCCCACCCAAGGTTACATGGGGGAGTTTGGCCTTGAACTCCTGATTCTACTTCCCACCAAGGAAGTTCAAGTTGTCTATAATTTCAGGACAAGATCAGATTAGGGCACAAGCAAGCACACTGGCTGCTATGCAAGCTCCAGGTGGTAAGCGAGGCAGCTGGATGCCCCTTGTCAGGAAAGCTGAGGAGGGCAACTCTCTCCAAGTGGGCGGAGGGAACTGTGACCTCGGAGCATCATGGTCTCTGACCTATGGGTTGCATGAGCTCAGAGCTGCCAGCTTAGTTTAGCTCATGGGAATCCTGAGTCTGAGATGCTCAGAAGGCAGCTCTGCATCCCTACAACTTGGTGACACTTCCCACTGCAGAGGGGTTTTATACCCAAAAAGTTTACGAGGCCCCTGTCTGTAGCCCCAGGACATCCCTGCAGGATGTGTACTAGGCACTCTTGGCACTGTCTGAAGTTGGGGACACCAGGGGGGCTGGGCTAAGTGACTTGTCTAGCAGGGAGTCAACGGCTTCTCAGGGCCCCCACCCTCCGCTCCAGAGAATTATCTTTTTAAAAAATTAAATAAAAATACACACACACACACACACACACACACACACCCATCCTCCCAGGAGTACACTTGGTGTGTGACAGACGGATTCTATTTCTGTTCCTAAGAGCACGTGGCATAGTCAGCAAGAACACGCAGAGAGGCAGCAGCCCCAGGAAGGCGGCCTGCTTAGCCTCTCCTGTGTTCAACTCATGGAGCAGGTTTTGGGGATGGGTTTGGAACCCCCCAGTTGCCAGTCATTTCTGATGAGCTGACACTTTACAAATGCTATTTCTTTCAGATTCTGGGAAGTTTGTGTCGCTACAGATATCATTAAGGCAAGCTCTGAGTGTGGGAATAAATGTGATTGGTGCTACAAACAGATCCACAGAGGGCAGAACTGAAAGGCACCTTTCAGTTAGAAGAGGACCAGGCGCCTGCCCAGGGACACACGGCGAGCGCAGCACGCAGCTGAGAAGCCCAGCCAGGCGCTGGCCGTGGCCGAGGCTCTTTCCCCAGGCCACAGCCACCTCTAAGTTTTCTTTGTGAAAGACAAGCAAGAGCCTCTGTCCAGGAATCAAAACCACGGTAGGCCACGTCCTCCCTTGATCCCTTCCTATGAGGTTTCTGACTGCAGACAAAAAAATTAAAGAACTCTCTAAAACAAAATCGTCTTTTATTTTCAAAGAACATGACACCTTCACGTTTGTCTTTTATAAATTATCATTGCTGTGGTCTTCCGCTTTTTCCTTATAACTTTCAAAGCATCTTTGTTTCTCTGTTCTTGTTTCTGGAAGCTCCGGCTTATTGATCTGTTCAGTGACGGAGACTATGGCTATGGCTCAGTCCTGGGGGTAGGGGGGTGACCCCAACGACTTTGGGTGCTGCCCCCTGTCACTGAGAACTCCCAGCACAGAGCATGGCTGAGACAAAGTTCTGTTTGTGGAAGTCCTAACCTGTTTCGGAAGCCCCATCTCAGACATCACCTGCTCTGGGAAGCAAGAGAGGTGATCCGTTGTACACACGAGCATCCGGATTGCATTTCTGAGCCAGGCCCTCCTACGGGTCCTGAGGACACACAGCATTGCCGTGAGCATAGGTGACACACAGCCTGTGGGCCCCCAGGGCCACGCTGCAGGCTGCCTGTGAAATCCTGTTCATACATTCTCGGCTTGACCTTCCCAAGGTCACAGGCCAGCCAGATGAGACAGTATTGAGGGGGGCAAAGTCCTAGCGCTGGTTTTGTTGGCGTTCCCAGCTTCCATAGCCTTCTCCGTGCGAGGCTCCCATGCCTCTCTCACTCCCTTCTGCCCCCTTCCAGCACATCCAGTTTCCAAAAAGGGCCTCGCCTCTGATCTGGGCCCCCAGATCGAAGGCCAGACACTGCACCCGCCTCCCATCTACCCCCCTACCGTGTTCTCTACATCTGAGCACTTTGAAAAATGTTGTCCTCTACTGAAGGGAAATTCTTGTATCATCCAGCAGGGTCCTCGTGGCAAAGCCAGGGTCTCTTCCTGGAGACCCTGAAACTGCCCAGGATGAAGCAATCTCCCTTCTCCTGTGGCCCATCAGCCTGGAAGGCGGCCTCAGAACGGCCAGATTCCAGACTTGCAGTCTAGACGGATCATTGGGCCTGACCCCCAACTGAAAAATGTGAAGTGTGAGCCGTGGGTAAGGAGGAACTCCTGGGGGAGGAGGGGCATTTCACACCAGGCCCTTTGCATGACCTCTGGAACACGGGAGAAATCTGAGCAGTGCTACAACTGTCTGGGGAGGGGTCATGCCCCATGGCCTAGTTAATCACGTTTCACAGAGTCTGAATTCAGGGGCTCAGAAACAGCCCCAGTGAACTCGCCGCTGCGTGACCGCTGACCCTCTGTGGAGAATGGAGCCACTGTTCCGGAACAGGCCTCGGCCTCTCGGCATCCGTCCTCTGAGTCCCTCACTGCCAAAGCAGTGGTCCACCCTCCCAGCTGGGGTCCTCCCCTGTGAGAGCTCCCAGCAGGGCTCAGGAGGCCCCAGAACCACCCAACCTGGAGACATCCTCCCATTGGGTGGAGTCTCTGCTCTTGCAAGTGTCATGACAGGTTCCCAAGGTCACAAGTTTGGGGCTCAGAGATGCCCTGAGCACAGAAAGACAGCAAAGCCAGGGCTCAGATGCCATCATTACAAGTCCAATTTTACATGACAGCCAAGGCAGCCAGGAAATACTGAGTCCCCTGCCTAAGAAACCAGCACAGACATGAGCCTTAGTAGATATTGGTGAGAAGCACACACGTGTGCACACACACACGCACACCAAGGCAACATCCTGAACGTGAGCCCAGGAGGAGGAGCAGCAGAGAAGCCGCAGTGTTTAAAGATCTGGGGTGCCCAAACATGTGCCAGGAGAGCTCACTGATAAGAGACCAGGGAAGTGTGCTGCAGAGAAAAGCCCATTTCACAATCCCTTCCTGACTATTCCGTGGTGTGTCACCCAGATTGCCCTAAAGGGCTGAGTCACTCATCACCCCAGCTGCTGGGAGCATTGGGAGCAGATGGCTCTCAGTTGAGTTCCTTTCTCTGAATCCCTGAATTTCACTTCCTTAAAATGAAACACTTTGCCCAAGGTCACACCCTTCCTAGAGGCAGCCAATGATGTCCAATGACTGGTCATTAACAGGGTACAAAGGGCCAGGTTCCCTTCTTCTATTTAAAACAACTCAGGGGACATCCCCACTCAGAGCTGAGGCTGCAACTATACTGCAGGGTGACTTCTCCCTCTGCCTAATCCGAATGCCTCCATCCCCTGCAGGTATCAACACTGAGAAGGCTCCTCCATGAGCTAGCTTTCTTTCTTTCTTTCTTTCTTTCTTTCTTTCTTTCTTTCTTTCTTAGATTTATTTATTTATTTATTTATTTATTTATTTATTTGAGAGATGAGGGTATATACTCCCTTACAATGGCACCGGCTAGTTCATGCCGCCCCGTCTGAGGAGCTGGCTGGGCCGGTGCACGCACTGGCCATACAGGCATGGACCCCCACCCAGTGGAAGAAAAATCCTCAACTAGACATGAGCCCCCCTTGCCTGGGTGGGAACAAGAAAACTTGGGGAACCCCCTGAGCCCCAAAGGAGGGAAGGCCAGGATTCTAATGGTTTGTCTGGGAATAAACTATGGGCTTTCTACCAAAGGAAAAAAAAATGACGGATATACCCCCTCATCTCGCAAATACATAAAGGAGAAGAAGGAGAGAGAGAGTCCCAAGCAGACTCCAGGCTGGGCACGGAGCCCAACGCAGGGCTGGATCCCAGGACCCTGAGATCATGAGCTGAGCCAAAACTGAGAGTTGGATGCTCAACCGGCTGAGCCACCCAGGCATCCTTCCCCAGAGAGCTTCCTGCACACTAATCTCAATTTCTCAGGCTGGTTCCTGGAGCATCCACCCCAGACACCAGGTGAAGCCCCGAGCTCACTGATGAGGCTACACCCAGAGAAGATGGAACCCTTTGCCCAGAGTAATTCCTAGTCTCTGGGGCAGGCTAGCATTCCAAACAGTAAGCATGCTCACGTCAGTAGACCTGGATTCAAGCCTTCCACTCTGGTTTTTCTTGCATCCTGCTTCTGGTGCCTCACTTTCTCCATCTTTAGAATAATTATCTTTTTAAAAAGATTTTATTTATTTCTGTAGTCGAGAGAGAAAGCACGAGCAAGGCAGGGGCAGAGGGAGAGGGAGAAGCAGACTCCCCACTGAGGGGAAAGCCCCACATTGACCTAGATGCCAGGCTTCTGGAACATGACCCCAGCCGAAGGCAGACACGTAACTGACTGAGCCACTCAGGCGCTCCTAGAATAGTTCAAATGACCCATCTCATGTGGGGCACGTGATGACCACACGAGAGTAACCACTGGTCCGAGTGCCTCGTGAGCTCTAAGGGGCTGTATGATGTGAGTGCTCCACAAGTGCACAAGGTAGACCAGGAGCCATTCCATCAGCCCGGAGACTTCTGGGAAAAGAAAGATCAGGGAACGCATTAGTCAGGATTCTCCAGAGAAACAGAATCAATAAAATATATACAGGCGTGGGTATTTATTATGAGAAATTGTTCCACAGGATCATGGAGCCTAAGAAGCCCCACAATCTGTCATCTGCAATTTGGAGACGCTGGGATGCTTTGGTATAATTGCAGTCCAAGTGCTGAGGCCTGAGAACCAGGGAACCAGGGCACCAGGGAACCAAGGGTATAATTCACAGTCCAAAGCAGGGGACTGATATTCCAGCTCCATCTGGCAGGTAGAAAGCAAGAGGGGTGAATTCTTCCTTCTTCTACCTTTTGTTCTGTTTTGTCCCTTGAGGGATTGGATGATTCCCACCCATACTGAGGAGGGCAATCTACTGAATCCGCCCATTGAAATGTTAATCTCATCCAAAAAACGTCTTCAAACACTGCCCCCTCCCAGAAATAATGTTTAATCTGGGCACCCCATGGTCCAGACAAGATGACACATAAAATTAACCATCACAGGGAGCCAGATTTTGGAAGATCTTGAAATGGGAGACCTGGGTGCCCATAACAATTTACCCCTGAGGGCCTTGGCCAGGGCATGTCTTCCTTCTGGAATGTTCTGCTCTCTTTTCTCCTGTCCAGAAAGAAATATGAATGCATCATCTCTTCCCAATGTACTAACTAAGGCAAGCGGAGATAAGGAACTTTCTTGCTGTCCCCCTAGAACACTCAAATATACTATTCTAACAATTGGGAGATACCAATCTTCCTAACCAAGGCCTTTAATTATCAACACTCAGTGTGAAGTGAGTTAGACTCCCCCTTAAGCCCCTGTAGACATCCCAGGGCCTACATTGTGGGGAATGAAAACTGAACCAGTTGGCCAGGGACATACCATCTCACACTGCCCTAGAAGAAGCATATCAGGTTGGTGGCACCGCTAAATGCAAAAGAGTAGGACCTGCAGAAAGGGTTATGGACATTTAAGGAATGGGAATAGGGAAGAAGACAGGAAGAGAAAGCCAGAACCCTCTACAATGTGATGTGTATGACCTTGGAGTCATTAAGGGCTTTTCACTGTAACCCAGAGGGGCCACCTCAGCAACCACGGGCAGATGATTCTGCAACAGCACTGGTCAAAGCACAGAATCGAAGCCAGCATTTCTCATCTCTTCCATGATTCTTCCATCAACTGAACCAGTGACCTCACAGAGTCAAAGTCTGGCTTGCTCATCTCCGAAGTGAATATTTTTCACTTGCATACTTGCCCACAAACCCTAGTCTATAAAGCCACATGCACAGATTGATGAACCTTGACATAAATGTATGCACACAGACTCATGTTCATTCTCTCTCTCTCTCTCTCTCTCTCACACACACACACACACACACACGGATACTTAACACTCAAATTTTTTCATCCTTATCCATGGTTTGTCTATGGTTTTATGATCGTATCTGTGACCCTAGGACCTGGTGAGTCATGATGACAATTTGACAACGTAACCATTGTCTATTTGACACTGTAATTACTCCTGTAATACCTCATTCCAGCACACAAAGGTTAAACAAGGTGGAAACCCATTGTTTTGCGTGTGACTACCGAAGACCATTGAAGACCATAGTAGTAGCCGTGAAAAATGAAGAAACTAGTGCTAAGCTAGCTCCAGTTCTTCGGACAGGACTGGGAAAGCCCGCAATTACTCAGGTTTTTTATTGCTCTACTTTTGGTGAAAAATGAGAATTTCTTGTTCTTCCACATAGATAAACTATTTCCACCTATGTTCATCTTTAAATTGACCAAGCAAACCAAGTATTAGCTACAGAAGGTGGAGGGGGCCAGTCTTCTGAGAGACCAGTCTCCTCTAACTCATTCCTACTATATGAAAGAAATGATGGCTCAATTTAGCACCAGCAATTTCATGTGCCAGGCAGCATGGCAGCCATGAGGGGAGGGTAGCAAACTGCAAAAGCATGCCCTCAAACTTATGTCCATCTTATCTCTCTAAAAATAACTTCCGAATATTAAATGTTATTTAATACTTACACCTTTAGAAGGGAGGAAAATTGTCAAATTAATGATTGCCTCCATTTCAGAGAAGACACACTGGCTCAGAGGTGGCAGGTAATGGCTTCCAGGTCGGAGGTCAGAAGAAGCATAAACACATTTTTAATTATCTGTTGAAATGTGAAACCTGAGCTCTTTACACAATAGACAGCTTCTTCTATATTTTAGACCATTTAGAACAGGAGTGACAGTTAAACATGACTTTAAAAAAAAAGTGAGCAAGAGAAATTAGTGCTCTAAAATAATTCCAGTTTGGGTCATACTGATTCATGCTGGTGATAGGAAATCAGAATCCTGCCGGGCGGGCAAAGGACTTGGAGGCCTCAGACACATGAATTGGTCACGTTGAATTCTATCATCCGATTCCGGGTATATCACTGGAGCTTCATTTGCATTAAATGAAAAGGAGTCCAAAAATACACACTGTTGCTAAGGTTACATCTTGTTGGATGCAAATGAAGATGTGTTTGTGCAGACCAGTTAAAAATATCTTGGCACTAGCTTATTTTCCCATTGGCATAAAGGGATTTATCGGGAGCCTATTGCGCTGAGAGGTTAAGTTTACCCTAGTCAGCATTAGGGGTCTGGAAAGCACATTATTTCTGAGTAATATTTCTGGAACTTGCAGGAACTACTCTTCTTTTATTAATTCAAGTCATACGTCTGGTTTCAGTAGGCTTTTTTTTTTTTTAATATAAGTATCACCTAATAACAGGACCTACTACTGCAAATCTAGGCATACTTCCCCATGCTCTGAAAGAGCTAACCACATTGATATTTTTTGAATCTGGGAGAAAATTGGGAACAAACAGTCCTAGGGATTGCAGTCCAGTGAGATAGGCCGAGAAGAAAAGCATCCTTCTCATCCTGCTGAGTCTTTTATGTACATTGTTTTACTTAATTCTCACAGTAACCTTGCCAATCAAAGGCTGTTATTTCTTTTTAAATTGGGGAAACTGAGGCCCAGGGACATTCTTCCACTCTGTAGTAGGTGGAGGGGCTGAGAGTTGAATTTAGAATTAACTGAATTCATGGTCTTCTCTCTATATTGTTCTGTCTTTATAACCAAAGCTAAATTATCAAAGAGGACTTTAAAATAGGACATACATATGAGCCCAGAAAAGCAGCTGAAGCTTTGACATTTTAAAAATAAAAGGCATTATTGAAAATCGAAGTGGCTTTGACTTTTTAACCCAAATTCATAGCTTTGCCTGAATGTGTCTCGGCTTTCTGTGTGTAGGGACAAATGCTTCTGCTTCCCCTCCACCTCTGGACATAGCGCACCCCCAAATCATTGTCTCACTCGTCATCAGCTCCAAAAATGTTAGAACCAGAAAGGGCCTCAGAAACCATCTCATGGTTTCTTGAAGCATGAAGTTCTGGTAAGGAGAGATTCCTAGGGAAGGCCATTCACCCACCTGCTTGAAATCCCAAATACAGATGGTAGCTCACATTTATTGAACACTTACTCAGTACTGTGTGGCTCTCTTCTAAATACTTTACATATTTTAATTCCGTACAGCAACCTTATGAGCCAGGTCTATTACCTCCATTTTACAAATGAGAAAAGTGACACATAGAAAGTTTAAGTAACTTGTCCAAATTCATGTCTCCTCTAAGCAGTGGAAATGGAATGAAATCCCATGTAATATGACTCAAAATACTGGGTTCTTCACCATTGACCTTTACTTCCTCAAAGTACCTCCTACTTCACAAAACAGCGCATGCCAGTGTGTTCTTAGGAGGGTATTGCCTGCATGGGGTGAGCTCTTGTTTGCTTTAGAATTCTGTGAGGTCTGGAATATTGGCCAGGCATGGGAAGAAGAAGCCAAAGGAGGGAAAAAAGAGAAGGATGAAAGAGGGTGACAGCTTAGAAAATCTTGGGTTCAAAAAGAATATGGGGCTGATGGTCAACTCTTTCTAGAGCTATGCTATGGGAAAGGGGACCAACCTAATCATCGCTTTAGTATATTGATCATATGTTAGAGGTCAGATGTGTGATGTGCACTATTCCTAAGCTTCACCACAATGCCGCAAAGTAAATGCCACTTGAAATATAAAAGTTAATGAAAAGTCATTTGAGTCTCATCTTCCCTCAAAACCGCCCGCCTTCCATTCTATTCCTCCCCAAACACCATTCTTTCTGGCTGCATCAATGGCATCCATCCATCCAGTCATCCAAAGCCAAAACCTATGCATGCCCCCTGGATTTCACTCTTTCCCTTCATCCCTATATATGAATTACTAGAAAGTCCTAAGGGTTTCATTCTTGAAATATATCTTGACTCCCCTCCTCTCCGTTTACCTTACTACCATCCTGGCCCAGACAATGACGAGAGGTTATCCGGATAAGTCCTAATCCCGTCATTGCTCTTCCACTCCTTACTTTTGTTTTTCAGAGAAAGTGGAATGATCCTTCTAAATGTAAATCGAGTAACATCTTTCCCTTAAAAAAAAGTTACAGTTGCTTCCAACTGACTTTCAAATAAAATCTACACTGAGTTTAGGATTTGTCTCTTGCCTTTCTCTGTAACATAATTTTGTACCACTTTCTGAGTCACCTGTCATTCTTCAGCCACACTTCTGTTTCTTCTTGGAGCACTCCAAAAGTGATTTTTAGTAGCTGTTCGTTCAGTCAGCAAAGCCTTCCCCTCTTCTTTTCACGTAGATGGTTTTTTCTTATCTCTTATGTCTCAAATGCTGAATGTCCCCTCCTCAGATAGGTCTGTCTGTGTCACCCAACCTAAAGGAATATTTTCTAAAACATTCTCTCATATTACTCTATTTCACTTATTTCATAATACTTATCAATATCTAAAACTATATTTTTATTTGTTTACTCTTTGTTATTGCGATGGACTGAATGTTTGTGTCTCCCCCTAAAGATCATATGTTGAAGTCCTCATCCCTAAGGTGATGTAATCTGCAGATGGGGCCTTTGGGAAGTGGTTAGATCTAATTGAGGTCATGAGGGTGGGGCCCTTGTGGTGGGATTAGTGCCATTATAAGAAAAAAAGAAAGACTCCAGAGTTGTTTCTCTCTCCAAGAGCAGGCACAGAGGACAGACCAGAAGAGTACACAGTATGAAGGTGGCCGTCTATGAGCTGGGCAGCAGACTCTCAGCAGACACCAACTATTGGCATCTTGATTTTGGTCTTCTGGCCTTCAAACTTTGAGAATATTAATTTCTTTTTTTTTTAAGATTTTTGTTTAAAGATTTATTTATTTATTTGAGAGGGAGAGAGAGATAGCCAGAGAGAGAGAGCACTTGCAGGAGAGAGGGAAAAGCAGACTCTCTGCTGAGCAGGGAGCCTGATGTGGGGCTCAATCCCAGGACCCTGGGATCATGACCTGAGCTGAGGGCAGATAAATAACCAACTGAGCCACCCAGGGATCCCCAAGAACATAAATTTCTATTGTTTAAGCCACCCAGTCTGTGTATTTTGTTCTAGCAGCCATAGCAAATGAAGCAAATAATATTAAAACATAAAATGAAAAAAACATAATTGCACAAAGCAATGTAAATGTCCTGTGAAGCATTGTTTTTGTAGTAGTGGACATTTGGAAATAGATTTAATTTTTATTGAAAAGAGAATTTTTAAAAAATAAATGGATACATCTATTCTAAAAATATATAGAATACCTATTTGTGCTAAGACAAAAAAAATCAACTTGTTAAATCAAAAAAAGCAAGTTACAGAACATTAAATATAAAACAACCACATTTATATTTTTTTTTAACATGAACACATCTGTATATGTATTTGTATGCAAATGCATAGCAGAAGTTCTGGAAGGATACCACAAACAGTTAACTGTGGTCACCTCTGGGGAATAGCAGGGATTGTGTACACTTATGGGTGTGTCCTGTCCTTTTCCTTTGAACTCTGTATATTTCTATGTTGTGGCAATGTTTGCATTGGCTATGCATCCCTGTACTTATAATACAGAAAAATGATTCCTCAATTAACTCGCCATATCTTAATTAACCCATAATGATAATGTCCTGCCTGTCCTGGCCCAGCCTACTCTCCCCAGCCCCACAGTACACTGTGATGCAGCCTCTAATACCCCTCAGCTATGTGGGAAGTGCAGCTGAGGCCTTGTAAGTCTTAGTATGAGTAAAAACGCTGAGACAGCAGAAACATGATGGAAATTTCATTAGTGAACTGCATTACCAGGACCAAGACTGTTAGGTTTGGAAACATCCACACTTCTGCCTGGGAACGTGGGGTGTAAGCTTCCTGCGGTGGCTTGGACAGTTGTTTCCATTCTGGATGCCTCTAAAGCCAAAGGAAAAAAAAAAAGAAAGAAAGAAAGAAAGAAAGAAAGATAGTCATGAAAATTAAATTATGCAAATATGAAAACAAATATTTACCAAGCACCTACTATGTGCCAGAACATACACTGGAAAATATGAAGTTGCAAGACCATTTAAGCTGATACAACCATGCACGAACAGTATTATTGTTCCCATCTTACAAAAGAAGAACTGGCTGGGAGAGTTTGCTTAAGTGGAATGATTCTGAGATTCCTTAATAAAGCACTGTTTTCTCTTAGGAGATGGAAGAAAAGAAAATGTACCCTCCCCTCCCCATCTTCCTGGATATTAATTGGTACCTTCTATGGTATGCGTTTTGTCTCTGGCCTGGGTGGTGAGGGGGGGCTTTAAGGCAGGATCAGTTCTTCCTTCCAGGGGAGGCTTCCTGAGGCATCTCTCCCTCTCACCACTCTCTGGCCCCATTCTCTTGGTGCTGATGCATAGGGGCAGTCAAGACGGAAATCCAGGATCCCCACCTGCCGGAGAATATCAGCTGGAGCAGGTGTCAGAAGCAGAAGTTTGCTTCAGATCAAGAAAGGAAGATGCTGGAATGAGGTATGAGGTCTGGGACAGTGGGGAACTATGAGGGAGCAGTCAGAAGGAGAAACTTGGGGCGGGGGCAGTTGGATGGCTCAGTTGGCTGAGCTTCCCACTCTTGATTTCAGCTTGGGTTGTGATTGAGCCCTGCGTCGGGCTCTGTGCTCAGCAGAATCTGCTTGAAATTTCTTTCTGTCTCTGCCTCTGCCCCTTCCCCTACTCATGCCCTCTCTCTCTTTCTCTCTCTCTAAAAAAAAAAAAAAAAGAAAAAAAGAAAGAAAAGAAAAAGAAAAAGAAAAAAGAAGTGGGAATGTTGGTATGTTAACTATATTCCTTATTTTCTGTATTTTTGATGCATCTGGAGACTCACTGACCAGGGAGAAGATAATCCTCGCAGGGCTAGCTAATTCCCTGAGACAGCAAAGGACTTGCCGGGGGTACACCTTTCCTGTACATGGCTCACAGATCCAGAGCCCACACTGCCAACCACCTCCTCTATCTGGCTCTTACACTCCTGGAGGTAATATTCCTCTGTCCTGCTCATCCCAAAGCCAGGTCTCAGAAAACAAGCGGCAGCCCCAGTGCTCAAGAGCCTAAAAATTACTCAGACAAGTCAAGGCTACATCTGTTTAGCCTACCCTATCTTGCTTTTCCTTCAGAAGCCACAATAAAGCCTATGTTTTCCCTCTTGTTCCTTCTGCTTCCTGACAATGATGCTTCCCCTGTGTGGCCCCGGTGGCCTGCCATGCCTCGTATTTCCAGGGAACTGTAAGTAAAAACTTCTTCCTTTGTGACAATCACTTCTGTGTCTATATGTCTTATCATATCGAGTTAAAAACCAATCCAGGGTCTGATCCAACAATGGCACTCATTATATGTAAGTGATGAATCACTGAATTCTACTCTAAAAACAAATATCGCACTGTACGTTAACTAAAATTTAAATAAAAATTAAAAACATAATAAAAACACAAATAAAAATAAACAGAAAAACCCAACTTTAAGGTAGGTTTTTAAATAGCTTATTAGGAGAGAAAATCAGTATCAAGATGCTGAAGACACTGGCTAGTATCTGCCACCCAGGACTGTGAAGACTAACCTGTGATGACCTCACCTTGCCAGAAAGCCATGCCATCTATCAGTCGGAGCTCTAGGACCCTCCTTCCCCTTTATCAAAACTGTCTTTCTGAGAAGTGTCTCTATGGGTCACTCATTGGTCTCTGATCTGCTGAACTGTTGTAGGCATGTTGAAAATTCTTGTCTTCTGGGAAAGAATATGGAACCTTTTGTGTGGAAACCCAGACAACCCACACCTCAAGGGCACAACCAATATCAACTCAAGACAGCAGTTGATTTCTTGCTGTCTCTTTGCACAGGGAGCGGGGGGCAAGGTTGGGCGGGGTGAGGTTGGGGTTCTTTCTCACCACTCACCATGTGATCCTTATTATGCATCCAAAGGAGGATCTATGTACTCAGAAGCACTCTTCTCTTGTTTCTTCCAGAGCAACCAAACTGGATGCTGATCTCTGCGATATGAAGTTCCTTCTCCTCTTCTCCTTCAGTTTCCCCATCTGTACCATGAGATTAATAAACAGGTTGGTCTCTAAGTCACGTCCAGTTTGAAGAGCACTTGATGCCCAGCTAACGCCTTTTGAGACAGGCTGAGGCTTGACTGTACCAGAGACCCAAGTTAGACCAGGAAGCTCTAATTTTATTGGACATGCCTGACTTTCTTAATGGTGCGTGACTGCTGGGCATTGTGCACACACATACATACATATATACATGAAGAAGAAAAAACCAGGTTTACTTATTGATGCCAATTCCTCCACACTAAAAGCCAATACTTCAGACTCTTGATAGCTTTTCCTGGATTGTAGGCCATCTGGATGGCTCCTCAAATCCTGATCCTTACCCATTAATTATAATAAGGCATTCATCTAACCCTAAGTAATGCAGGAAGCACACAAATACTCCACTGAGAACAAAGACCTAGGCCCAGGATATTCTAACAAATACAGGTGCAAAATGCATTTCAGAAGGAGGAGCTAAGTGAAGAAAAACTCTTTATTCCTTCACTTAAAGGAACTTTCTTAGAGCATTTGATTTTAAGTATCCAGAACCAAACAAAGTCACCATTAAATTCACTTCAAAGGCCTTTTCTATGAGCTCTAATGGGACTTAGGAAGGCACTGGTGGTCATGAATTTGCTTTTATTCCTTTTAATGCTGTGCATCTAATGTGCTAAATGCACTAAGTACCTAATAAGCTATAAATTGAATTGAGAACAACTTCATTATTTTGTTTGGGGAGTGAGAGCTATCCATCCATTAGTTAATTTGCCCATTTCAAAATAAATAATAAACATATTTTATAAATGGGAGAAATATATGTTTTTTAATAACATTTGTTAATTCCTGCTCCTGACATACAGGCAAGACAATGGGTTAATAATGAGCTCCATCACACTCCTCTGCTTCTCCCACCTTAAGAAAGTAAAAGGAGAGAATTCAAATGTTCACCAATGAATAAGAGTAATAATAAATCAAAGAAAATTCCTATGAGTGTTTGTAATATATCAAGAGCCAAGAGTTAATATATGTGGCAAAAATGAGGAGATATGGCCATGTATTTGGAGGGATCTAAAGCTGTTCACTGCCTGAAGCCCAGAGCTGTAGACTGAACCTAAGAATATCCCACCAAATGGATAGAAAGCAGGATGACCTAACCAAGGAGGAGATAGAGGCAGAGTTACCACAGAGAAATTAAAACTCTGAGGCTATAAAGGCACCATCATGTGGTCCTAATGGACACTTTTTAGCAGTTGTAAAACTCCTGAATTGAGAAAGAAAAATATGGCCTAGTTTCAGTTAATCCCATAGGTCTCCATATGACTGCCCCTACGAGTCAATTTACAATGGAACTCCCACAAAAAAGAATTCTACTGAGTATGAGAAACCATATGAAGAATTGCCATGTGATATTAGCAGCTGCAATGAAGAAGGGAATTTATCAAAGAAGATGGAATTTAAACCATCCAAAGAGACAAATTAAGGAAGGGAAAATATAAACAAATAGTATGGGGTGAAAACATAATGAGTGAATATCAAAAAGATAACACGCATTCTTAAAAAGAACAAGGAGGGGACTAAAATCAGAATGGGAGGGAAACTCAATAACTTTTAATTGATTAAACAGATCCAAGAAAGAGACTCCTCTAGAATGCAGAAACAACAGAACCTAAGAGAAACGGAAGCTAGAATATGAAATTATAGGATGCATCAAACAGGTGTTCAAAAGTATTGCCCATATTTGCTATCTTGAACAAACTGTGACCAGATTCTAATTTCAAGATTCTAATCACTTCATGTATTGGTCAGTATTACTTCTCTCTATTCTTCCCATCTTATTTTCTATAAATTATGAATTATCTGTTCCTTCCTTGATAGTTGGTAAAATATCTATCTTTAGCCAAATGAGTATGGGGAACATACAGAGTGGTTGGTGGTTGGGCATCTCAACTATAAATGAAAGTTATTTGATGGTAATCTTTTAAGGTTTTATTTTTCTTGTGAGGTTTTTTCTTTGAGATATAATAGACATGTAACATTGTATGTTTCAATACACAATGCTTCGGTATTTATATATACTATTGCAAAATGATCAGTACAGTAGTCTAATCAATTTTTTTGTGTGTGTGATAAAATTTTGAAGGTTTACTCTCAGCAACTTTCAAACATAGTGCAGTATTATTAACTATAGCCACCATATTGTATATTATATCCCCATGACTTATTTATTTTGTAACTGGAAGTTTTTACCATTTGACCCCATTTATTTCTTCTTGCATCAATTTTCATATTTATATTTTGCCTTTAAAATTTTATGTTTCAGTTATTGGAAAAAATTAAATCATTTTTAAATGTGCATTAGATAAAATCCAATACTCATTGATGGTATTTGTTAAATGTGAGAGAATACTTTAATCTGATAAAGGTATGCTACTAAAATACAATAACAAGCTTCACATTTGATACGTTTAAAATTGTGAGTTCCTGACCAATGCCTTTAGACAAGAAAAATAAATAAATGATAAAAGCTCTGAAATACATAAAAATTTTATTATTATTATTTTATTTATTATATTATTATTTTATTATTACTGAAGCTTATGCGATTTCGCAGATTAAAAAATCATCAAAAGAATCCAAATACAAACTAATAGAATTAGTAAACAATTTTAGCGAGGTAGGTCTCTAGCTAGATCAATAAACAAACATAGTTTCATTTACTAACAACAAAAGATTTGCAAATGAATTTAAAACTGAATTCCGTTATAAGAAGATAAAGAAAATATCAAACACCTAAGGATATCTCTAACAAAGGATATATAAACACTCCATATAAAAGTGTGCAAAACATTAGTGAAGAAAATAATAGGAGACATAAATGCAGGAATATAAGATACCATAGAATAGAAGACTCCATATTATGAAGATATCAATTATTTCTAGTTTTGTTTCAGAATTCATTGCAAATAAAATCATAATACCAGCCGATTAGTTTTTTTTTCATTTGCATTGATTGTTTCTTTCTGGGAAAATTAATAAACTGATAGTAAAATTAAAATGAAAAGCAAGGTTTTGATATGATAGTCATGAAGAACAAAATGAAATTGGAGTAATTGTACTCTCAGCTACCAAGATTTATTAGAAAACCATACTAATTAAGAGTGTATGGCATTAGTGTAAGGATAAAGAAATTAGTGAAGCATTTAGCAGATTCAGAAACAGATTCACATATATATATGGAGAATTTATTTATGACAAAATGGCTCTGCGCACAGCCATGGGGAAAGGATCTTTTCAATAATTTCTTTTTCTAGTTTAAGTAGACTTTCACATTGGAAATCATAAATCTTGACCCTTACTTTTTTCATATACATCATACAAAACCATCGGATTGTTTGCCTAAATGTTAAAGGTAAAACAACAGTTTCTAAATTATAGCATTTACTCAATAATATATATACTAAAGTTTATGATTCAGCAGAAAGAAAAAGCCAGAAGAAAAACAGTGAGTTAAGAAGCTGATGAAATAGTTCAGTAAGTATGAATTTTATTGATTGTAAATATTAAAACTTAAACTAAAAGTAAAATGTATATGAAGTTGGATACTACTAACTCATTTTTAAATAATTCATGATGAAACAAAAAGAAAAGAAATCACTCAGTATTTAAAAATGAACAGAATATACTATACTCTAAAATTAGGACATGTAGATAAAAAGGACATAGAAATAAGGAGCCAAATGTCTCATTTAGAAAACAGGAAAAATTGAAAACAAATGAGCTAGCAGTTGGAAAAGTAAAATAACATAAAAAAAAGTAAAAAGAATTTTAATAAACAAAACAATAATTGAAAATAAGTCAACAAAATATTTGGGATGGTTGTTTTCTCCAAAGGTTTTTTTTTTCCAAAAGCCTAATAAGATATGAAAAACAAACCAAAAAAAGGAAGGCTAAAAATAATATTACAAAAGATAAAGACCTATTGTAGATTTTGTAGAGATTTTTAACTAAAGGAGATAGGAATAATTATGTGCCAATAAATTTGAACTCAGATAAAATGGAAAACTTTTTAGAAAGTAATAAAAATAGATTCAGTAAGAATATTATTAAGATCATTGTATACGTTTAAATGCACTTTGGCTTGCTGGTGTTGTATCTGAGAATTTTACACCTATGACTTAAAAGTGAAAAAGATCTATGGTTTCTTTCTTTGTGTGTTTGTTTTCTTCTTTTTCTAATAGAATATTAAATCCTCATTTAATTTATTTCTTTTAGTAGTTAATCCCAGGAATTTATATCATTGTACATCATAGGAAAGATTATTCTGAAATGTACTTGTCATAAAATAATGGCCTTCCATAGTTAAAATTTATGATTTACTCATAAAAAAATTGCATGATGTTCTTCCATCCTTCTCTCACTGGTTGGTTTATTTTAATTGCCCAAGATAAGTTGATGTAAGGCAGGTTGGAGAAGCACAACCAGCTGCAAGCTACAGAATGATCTTTCCCAGTCCTTTCTATAGCCTCCCCGAGCCTTTCCCCCACACAATTAGAAACCTCACAAGTGAAATCTCCCCTAGCCTAACACTTTGCCTGGCACATAATCGGAATTCTCTTCCTTTCTCGTCTTTTCCTTTTTTTTTTTTTTTTTTTTTTTGAAGATTTTATTTATTTATTTGAGAGAGAGAAAGATTGTGAGTACATGAGCAGGGGGAAGGTGCAGAGGGAGAAGTAGACTCCCTGCTGAGCAGGGAGCCCTACACAGGGCTTGATCCCAGGACCCTGGGATCATGACCTGAGCTGAAGGCAGACGCTTAACTGACTGAACCACCCAGGCACCCCCATAATAGGAATTCTATGATGGTCTGTGGCATTGAGTAAAATTGAATTATTATCATTTTTTTATTAATCACATTATACAGTCTATTTCATGTTCTAGATATTTTGCTTTTTTCTAAGAGAAGAAACAGGAAGATGCTGATCAAATCAGCTTCCAGGCCTGGGGTTACTCATAGGCAAATCTGATTAGCAGGTTGTGTGGATTTTGAATTCCACTAAGTCCCAAGCATTTTCTTGCTCCTTTCAAAAGCTTTTTTATTATAGAAACTTTCAAGTAGTTACAGAAGTAGACACGATAGTATATTTAACTCTTATGAACTCACTATCCGGCAGCAACAATAATCAGGTCATAGCCAATCTCTTTTCATCCATTTTCTCTCCTATTCTTCCCCATAATATTTGCTATGTGAATTTTAATTTATTTTTATTTTATTCAGCTTTATTGAGATATAATTGAGATATGCCACTGGGAAAGTTTAAGGTGCATAATGTGATGACTTGTGTTTTTTTTAATTTTTTTAATTTTATTTTTACTTATTTCTTCATAAGAGACACACAGAGAGAGGCAGAGACATAGGCAGAGGGAGAAGCAGGCTCCTCCCAGGGAGCCCAATGTGGGACTCAATCCTGGGACTCTGGGATCATGCCCTGACCAAAGGCAGACACTCAACTGGTGAGCCATCCAGGTAGCCCCCCACATAAGATTAATTAACATGATTAACCAATTAATAATATGATTCACAACTTACTAATCAGTACTTTTGTGTGTGTGGTGAGAACATTTATAGTCTACTCTCTTAGCAACTTTCAAGGATATAATACAATATAGTTAACTATAGTCACCACACTGTACATTAGATCCTCAAAACTTACTCAGTTTATAACTGGACATCTGTACTCTTTGACCAATATATCTCCTCCTTTTCCCCACCCCAGCCCTGGCAGCTACCATTCTACTCTGTTTTTTTTTTTTTTTTTTTAAGAGAAAGTTTTTTTTTTAAATTTTTATTTATTTATGATAGTCACACACAGAGAGAGAGAGAGAAAGAGAGAGGCAGAGACATAGGCAGAGGGAGAAGCAGGCTCCATGCACCAGGAGCCCAATGTGGGATTCGATCCCGGGTCTCCAGGATCGGGCCCTGGGCCAAAGGCAGGCGCTAAACCGCTGCACCACCCAGGGATCCCTCTACTCTGTTTCTATATGAGTTTGCTCTTTCAGATTCCTCCTCCATGTGAGATCACGCAGTATTTTTCTTTGCCTGATTTATTTCACTTGCATAATTCCCTAAAGGTCCAGCCATATTGTTGCAAATGGCGAGATTCCTCTTTTTTGTAGCTGAATAATATTCCATTGTAAATATTTCTTTCTTTCTTTCTTTCCTTTCTTTCTTTCTTTCTTTCTTTCTTTCTTTCTTTCTTTCTTTCTTTCTTTCTTTCCTTCCTTTTTTTTTTTTTTTTTTGAGAGAGAGAGAGGTTTAGAGAGTGAGTGCCAGTAAGGGGAGAGGCAGAGAGAGAAGGAGAGAGAACTCTTAAGCAGACTCCATACTCAGTGCAGAGCTGACATGGGGCTCAATCTCATGACTCTGAGATCATGACCCGAGCTGGAATCAAAGGTCAGACGCTTAATTGACTGAGCCACCCTGGCACCCCTACACTATTTTCTCTATCCATTCATACATCAGTGGGCCTGGAGGTTATTTCCATGTCTTGACTATTGTGAATAATCTGTGATGAACATAGGAATGCAGGTATCTTTTCAAGATAGTTATTTCATTTCCTTTAGGTAAATACTCATAAGTGGGATTGCTGAATCCTAAAATTTATATGGAATCATAAAAGACCCCAAGTAGCCAAAACAGTCCTGAGGGGAGAAAAGAAAAGATGGAGGCATCACACTTCCTGATTTCAAACTATATTACAAAGCTGTAATGATCAAAACTCTATGGTACTGGGATAAAAACAGACACATAGACCAAGAGAACAGGATTGAGAGCCCAGAAATAAACCCGTGCATATCCAGTCAACTAATATTTGACAATGGAGACAAGAATACTCAATGCAGAAGAGATATTCTCCTCAATAAATGGTGTCAGCAAAACTTGATATTCATCTGCAAAGAATGAAATTAGACCCCGATCTTACACCCCTCACAAAAATTGACTCCAAATGGATTAAAGACTCAAATGTAATATCTGAAACCACAAAACTCCTAGAAGAAGACATAGAGAGAATGTCTCGCCTTGACATTAGTCTTGGCAAGAATTTCTTTGGATACGGCATCAGAAGCACAAGCCACAGAACGGCTATTAAAAAGGTAAGAGAGAAGCATTGGTGAGGGTATGAAGAAAAGGGAATCTTTGTGCACTGCACCATTAGTGGGAATGTAAATTAGCACAGCCACTATGAAAAATAGTATGGAGGTTCCTCAAATATTAAAAAATTTAAAAATTTCTAATTAAAAAAATGCCAGCCATCTTTACAATTGTGTTTGTCAAATCCACGCAAAGTCTAGACCAAAATGTCTGTGCAGTGAATGCTTTCTCAGGAAAGCTTTCACTTTTTGCAACAAGGGGAAGTCTCTGTGAAAGTGACAGTAGCAGGTGGCCATCAGTAGTCCCCAAAGAATCTTGTAGAAGGAAAGGCTCAATATGAGCATTTTCTGTGCTTGACCATATCTGCTTACAGCAAAGGGAGATGCCTCAAAGTGGCCAAGTATATACATTGAGAGAAAGAACAACACTCTGGGAAGCAATGGCTTAAGAAAATAAAACCAAAACAAGGTTTCTGTGGCAGATGCTACTGGGGCTCCACCCAGATCCCCTTGGGTCTTTTCCAGAACCCATTTCTCCCTCTGTCTCTGATTCGTAAGGCCTCAACTGAGAGACTCTTCCTTTGGCTTCTGGAGATGCTTTGCCTGAAAGCGCAAAGAGTCAGAGGGGCTGGGGGCTTGCATTCTTCCTCACCCACCACACTACTCCTAATCCCCTAAGGCTCTTAGCCAAGTTTAGAATATGAGACTCCATGAAGCTCCAGGGGAGACCAACTCTGAAGCACAATTCACACTCCAGAGCTCCTCTTGGAAGCAGGTTGAGGCTGGAGCTTTGCTCGTAATTTCCTCCTTGCTTGCTTGTTTGCTTGCTTCCTCTTTCTCCTTTTTTGTTTTGCCTCCATCCCTCCCTTACTGGTTTATCCTGGCAACACATTCTACATAAATCATTTGCACATGAATTTCACCTCCCAGTCTGCCCCTGGGAAACTCAGCCTAAGAAACTTTCTAACCCCCAAGGAAGCTTACAACTATATAAAAATGGATTTGAATCCGGTGGTATTAACTCACTATTCAGTCATCCAGGAGTAATGGCAAAAGGCCTGTGGTGCTTTGTGTTACAGAAATGTAATGCTGCCTCATTCCTTCAAGGAACTTTTAGGTTAATCAGGATCATCAGATAAGAACACGAATAATTATGCCATAGAGCACCAATAGGATTTCCAGGGTTTGGATGGCCCTTATATTTGTCTCCTTCCACATCCCATTGCCCTTTCCAACTTCCCACTGAAGTGCATCAGCCAGGGGACAAGGTGACAGCTGTACAATAACACTGCAAAATAGTGAAGCCTCACACTACATGCCTGACTACAGAGGAGGGCAAAGAGAACAGCTGGTTATTATATGCAAGGTGACACCCTCCCAGGCAGTAAGTAAATGAAGCCAATCCCACTTCTATCCCTCCCAGCTCTCTGCCAATATTGCAACATCTCCTGGATAACTGTCCAGCAAAGACAGAAGAAAAATAAAGTCATGTGTCAGAACTCATCAGAACTAGAGTCCTCTCACATCATTTTCAACACACATGAACAGACAGCCAGGGACATGGGGATGGCTTTGGATTGTCAGGATGGACATGAGGAAGAGTGTCTTCATAGAAGGAATTGCAAAATTCTACAATCTCTGTGGTGGTGGACTCAGTTACCAGCTTGGCCTCCTTCTATGGAGATGACTAGATGGACCACTAGCACTGGATATATGAAAATTTTCAGGAAAAAGCAAGCTGAGCTCAGCAACTCAGAGCAAAGGGGACACAGGGAGACAGAGTCTCCGGGGGGTGGGGGGGGGGGAGGAGAACACACTTAAACACAAAACAGAACAAGCCAAAGCCTCCTGTACTCTGAAAGCTTAAGCTGTCATCTTGCTTGAGTTGAAGGTGGTAAATATGTACATTCTGCTTCATTCTTGACATTGATAAACAGGTGCATTTTTTAAAGATTTTATTCATTTATTTGAGAGAGAGAGAGAGAGAGAGAGAACAGGAGATAGAAGCAGAGGGAGAGGGAGAAGCAGACTCCCTGCTCAGCAGGGAGCCAGACATGGGGCTTGATCCCAGGAGCTGGACATCATGACCTGAGCCGAAGGCAGATGCTTAACCAACTGAACCACCCAGGAGCCCCACAGGTGCATTTTTTAATATAAAGTAATCATGAGAAGACATGAATTAGGATTAATGACTTCCAAAGCAATACAGTAAACAGCAGAGGGGAAATAATGAGAAAGCAAAACTAACAAAGCATAAAATAATATAGCAGGAATGAAGTCAGTCTACCCATGATCAATATTAAATGTGAATGAGTTATGAAGATAAAATATATTGAAAGTTTAAAATAAAATAATAAACTATGCCAGAAAAATACAAACAGAATACAACTTGTGGTGACTGCATTATAATAACAAAGCAGAATTCAAGAAAAAGCAGCAAATGCGCCATTATAGATTACTGAAGCAGATACTTCATAATGGACATAGAATACTTATTTGTAAAGGAAAGCTTTTTTGTAAAGTTTCCTCAGAATCTGCTGTAACAAATAGACAATAAGCAACAACATGGTAGGCTAACATGTACATCAAACAAGCTCAAAAACAAAATAGTTTTTCCAAATGTACACAGAATAGTGATCACATAAAACTCAAAAAAGAAAAATGTCCCAAAATAAAGATCGAGGCTATATTCAACAAGTATTTTGCAATAAAAGAGGAAATTACTAGTTAAAAATCTTGAAAAAAAAACCACTTTCAGTCTTGTTCCAAAAAAATCAAAATTGATGTCACAAATTATTACTAAATTAATAATTACCGACAATAAAAACACAGTATAGCAAAACTTACCCATTTATATAGCTAAAGGAAATTCATGAGTTTAGTGTATTTCTGATTACTAAATAAAAAAGATGAAGAATGAATGAAATAAGCATCAAGCTCAAAAGTTAAATGAAGGCAAACGAAATAACTGAGAATTCCTAAAGATAAAACCATAATTCATTGTGAATCAGAACACAACAAAAATTAAATTTAAAAAATTAAAAGCTAACTGAGGGAAGAAACCAATACTTACTAGAGAAACCAATTCTCTAGTAAATGATATCATAGAAGAGATAAAGCAGAATTTAAAAGTAACAAGAAGTGGGCCCTTAAAGGAAAAATTTTAATTATAAGACAATTCTAAGTATAATGGAATGCAAATGAATTTGAAAACCCTGTATGAAAATATAAATTTCCAAAATTGACTTGTGAACAAAACCATAAATTGAATGGATGAATAACTTTGAAGGACAATTAAAACTCAGTTACTTAAAACCAGCAGTGGTGCAAAATATTTTTAAAAGTAGACATTTAGGAATTCAATAATTCTCATGTTATGTTTTTAGAGCACAGAAAGAGATGGAATGTTTCCCAATTATTTTTATAGCTGAATTCTAATATCAAAATGTTATAAAGACATTCAAAATAAAACCACAAGGGATCCCTGGATGGCTCAGCAGTTTGGCGCCTGCTTTCCACTCAGGGCGTGATCCTGGAGACCCAGGATCAAGTCTCAGGTCAGGCTCCCTGCATGGAGCCTGCTTCTCCTGTCTGTGTCTCTGCCTCTCTCTGTGTCTCTCATGAATAAATAAACAAAATCTTAAAATAAATAATAAAATAAAATAAAATAAAACCACAGACATAATACACTTGAAAAGAAAATGTATGTGTATAAATAAATTACATTTTAGCAAATCCAAGAGTACATTTCAAGATATAAAAACAAGACTGTTCCATAAGGTTACTCAGGGCACAGTGGATGCCATTGTAGTGATTTTAGCAAATGGAATGAGTAGGATTCGTTTTCTTTATGTCAAAGTAAGTCAGCTTTAGGAAATCTATTAAAAGAATTTAGAACATTAACAAGATAAAAAAGGAAAAACCCTATGATCATTTCTGTAGAGAGCAAGCTGACATTTGAGAAAATTAATATCCTTTCTTGATTAAAGCAATTTTTTTTTTTTCGAATTGGAGTCAGAAGGATGCTTCTAAATACCATCTACTTGAGAAGCACAGGTAAGAAGTCTTCCCGGAGAAAGGGGTCCCCAGTGCAGGCACTACTGAATCTTTTTTTTTTTTTTAAGATTTTATTCATTCATGAGAGATGGAGAGAGAGGCAGAGACACAGACAGAGGGAAAAGCAGGCTCCATGCAGGGAGCCCGACGTGGGACTCGATCCCAGGACTCCAGGATCATGCTCTGGGTCGAAGGCAGACACTCAACCTCTCAGCCACTCAGGTGTCCCTCTACTGAATCTAAGAGAGCACACACTGAGCATCTCCCAGACCCACGGAGCAGGAAGGCTGGCTGCAGAGGCACCAAGCCTGTGTCTGCAGGGGTAGGTTGAGGGGTGCAGGGTGCAGGTAAGGTAAGGTGGAGAAATGAAGAAATAGTGTAAGGCTTCTTGCAAAAACACATTCATCCTGGGGGGAGGGGAGAAGATTTCACTCTAAATTTAAAGTTTGGACTTAAAATCTTGTGGTGGGGGAGCAGGGTTAAGCATCAGACTCTTGGTTTTGCTGATCTCAGGGTGCTGAGATTGGGCCCCTGGTGTGGCTCCAAGCTCAGGGCAAAGTCTGCTTCAGATTCTCTTTCTCCCTCTCTCTCAGCCCCTCCCACTCATGCTCTCTCTCTCTCTCTAAAATAAATAAATAAATAAATGTCTTTTAAAGAATCTCTTGGGGATCCAGATAGAGCTGTATTGAATTTATAAATTGACTCATGGAGAAGTGATATTTTTATAACATTAGGCTGTTTCTATTCAGGTATTCTTTTTATATCCTTCAGTGGTTCTCTAATGTACCTTCCAAAGGCTGGGCATATTTTTGTTAGCATTTTCTCTAGGTATTTTTAATCATTTTGAAGCCATAGGAAGTACTTGTTTTTTTTTTTTCCCTCTCCTTATAATTTCCAAGTAATTCAGATTTCATGTTGGTCTTGAGTCTAGCCTCGTAACACAATTTGTTATTCTTATATGTTCATGTTATCACTGAAATAATGATAAATGGTCTACAAATATCGTTTTTGTTTTCCAGTATTTATGCCTCTTACTCTTTGATTTCATTGAGGGAATTGTATAACTATGTAGACTCATTTTATGGGAGGAAGAGGTTTCCTCTGTTGTTCACTTTCTGAGGAATGTGTGTGCATGTTATCAAGAATGTTTCTGATATCTGTTTAGATGATCCAATAGCTCTTGTCCTTCTATGCGCTAAATAGTGAATTTCATTGTTTTCTTGATGGAGAACCACTATTACATGGCAAGTGTTGGAGAAACCTTAGAATAATACACTATTCTTTTAATTCCACTGCAAAACTCAATAGTGTAAGTATGCTACTTCTGAGTTTTGCATATATGCTTGGGAGATTGACAAAGATTTGTGAGCATGTATACACACGCACACATGTGTGTATGTTAGTCATATTCAGGTCTTATTCTCAGGATATTAAATTGGCTGTTTTTCTGTGCCTTTAGAACAGTTAATGCAACACAGGAATTATCTCACTTACAAAAGTTACCTGGAGAAGAATCCTTTATAGGGCTGGATCTTGGCTATCTCCCCCCCATTTCTCTCACATTAATAGATAGGTCTGTTTACTTTTATTGGTTCAATTTTCCTAAATTTTGCATCACCAGAAAAATCACCCATGATTTTTAGTTTTACTATTTTCATTAAGAAAAAAAGCATTATTTTTATTATATTTTTTAATTTTTTATTTATTTATGATAGTCACACACACAGAGAGAGAGAGGCAGAGACACAGGCAGAGGGAGAAGCAGGCTCCATGCACCGGGAGCCCGACGTGGGATTCGATCCCGGGTCTCCAGGATCGCGCCCTGGGCCAAAGGCAGGCGCCAAACCGCTGCGCCACCCAGGGATCCCTATTTTTATTATTTTTAATCATTATCATTTACTAATCTTCATATTTGTTCCTTTCCTTTTTTTTTTTTTTTTTTTTTTTTTTTTTACTATTTTTTGGGTTTTGGATTGAGAGAGATCTCCCACTTTATCGATGTTTTCAAAGAATCATCAAGGGATTCCTGGGTGGCTCAGAGGTTTGGCGCCAGCCTTTGACCCAGGACATCGATGTGGAGTTCCCAGGATCAAGTCCCGCATCATGCTCCCTGCACGGAGCCTGCTTCTCCCTCTGCCTGTGTCTCTGCCTCTCTCTCTCTCTCTCTCTCTCTCTCTGTTTCTCATGAATAAATAAAATCTTTTAAAAAAATCATCACTTCATTTAACTGTTCAAGTCACTTTTATTTCCATAATTTTGCTTTTCTCTTTGTCAAAAATTATCATTTTATTTTCAGGTTTTTTTTTTCTACCTCTTTAAATTGTATGCTCACTTCTTTTATTCTCCATTTGTTTTTCTGTTATGTGAAAATAAGACTATATATTTTCCTATGAAGACTACCAAACTGACATGCTATAGCTTTTAAAATGTAGTACACTTGTACCTTTTTCCTAAATAGATATTTTCTGCCTTTAATTCAAAGCTTATGTAAGATTTTTTTATTCTAGCCTTCTAACTGAAGCATAACATACATATGGAAAAGTGCACAAAAAGTATCAGGATGATGTGTGAAAATTTTTTTTATTTGAAATTAGTAGCTTTTTAGTGTAACCCATCCTTGTGATGTATTTTCTAACTTTATTACAATATTGCCAGAGAATAAAATCTATACAAATGCTTTCTTTTTTTATATATTTCATTAAGATTTTCTTTGAGATGTAACACGTCAGTTTTTTGTATTATTTACGCTTTTAGAAAAAGATGTGTTCTTCCTCTTTATTGGTATGAAGTGTCATAGAAATTATATGCAAATACATATGATACAAATACATGTGATATATCACGCATGTTCCAACACATCATGCTTCAGATTTCATTTAATTTTCCTCAGTCATTTCCAAATTTGCTCAAGTCAGAGTACAGCTCACGAACAAATTTATTTGGATGGCACCTTCAGAAAATAACAGAGGTGCTTGAAGCCTGAGGTAATTGATTCAAGGTTGTGGCTGCCACAGGTCCCACCAGACCACTCCATGGCCACGTGGATCAATATCTCAGCACTTGAGTGACCCATCTATGGCCCACCGTTGTGGGGAGGAATCAGAAAGCTCAGTTCTCAATCCTTTTTTATTATTTACGTAATCTGCCAATTTCAGAAAAATGTGTATTAGCATGTCACACATGAATGTGGATTTGTCCAGTTCCCTTAGAATGTGTCAGTTTTTCTTGTCTTTTGAAATGAGATTGTTAGAGATCTAAAAAAAAAAAATCCGTGATTCATATCTTCTTAAGATTATAAATCGTATAAAATATTTCATGTGTCTGTTGTCCTGCTTAGAAATCTTCGCTTTCAGTTTTCTCTTACCTAAACTTAATATTGCTATTTGGGCATTTGTTCTACAGCCATGTGCCTGGCGTAGATAAAACAGTTGCTTTAAATTGTGCCTTCTGTGTGTCCTTCTGTTTTAATTTTTTTTTTTTTTTTTTTGTCCTTCTGTTTTAGGTGTGTTACTTGTACATGGCTCAGAGCTGGCACCGTATCTGAGGTTTTCTTTCATTTGTATTCATTGCAATTATGTCTGTTGGGCTTATTTTCGCATTCGTATTTTCTCTTTAGTCCACTTTCTTGGTGTTTCTTTTTATTTCTCTATCTTGGGTTTGTTTTAATCCGTTGAGTTTTCCTTTTTCATTTTGCTCCTCTAGCATTTTAATGTCTGTGCATCCTACTTCACTTCTGCTGGCGAAAGCCCTGAAATCGTTACATGACTTACCAACTGCTGACCCAGCTCGTATTCACATCCTTTACATCAGCAAGGCAAGACCTTAGTTTCACCTTCTTCCTCTAACTTAGGCCTCCTTCTGTATTCAGATTGGCGCTAAAATATTTTTAAAGTGTGCTAAAATAGTCACTTTGACCATTAGCTTTATTTTTTTTTAAAGATTTTATTTATTTATTTATGATAGACATAGAGAGAGAGAGAGAGAGAGAGAGAGGCAGAGACACAGGCAGAGGGAGAAGCAGGCTCCATGCACCGGGAGCCCGACGTGGGATTCGATCCCGGGTCTCCAGGATCGCGCCCCGGGCCAAAGGCAGGCGCTAAACCCCTGCACCACCCAGGGATCCCTGACCATTAGCTTTATTGGCTGCTGGTATTTGTGTGGTGTGGTTTTGTTTGTTTATTTACTTACTTATTTGGTAAGAGCATTCTTTAATGCTCTGTATCATTACATATACCTGTATCAGGTACCTGTATCATTCTTTTTTTCTGGAATTTAGTATCTATCTGCCAAAATCCATGCTTCAACAAGCTTATTCGAAGACTCCCTGAGTGATAAATTTTATGAGTCCTCACACTGCTCAAAAATCTTCACTTTGTTCTCTCTGAAATTTAGCTGGAGTTTGTTCTAGGATTCTAGTTTCAAAATGATTTTACCTCATAACCTTGAAAAAGCATGTCCTGTTGTTTTGAGCTTCCAGCACTGCCACAGAGAAGTGATCATCTAATCCTCAAGCCTTTGCTTATTTTAATTCATCTCAAGCAGCACTTTCTGGGTCTTTAGATTTGAAGATTCTCTTCTTTACTTAGCTTCTGGAGTGTTAAGATGTGACCTATCTCGCAGAAAGGAGGGATGTTCTTGCTGTCAATCACCTGACGAAGGGCAGTTTCTTGGGTAGGACAAAGTGTGATTCTGCAGATGAGAATAATGCCTATGGTCTCTGCTCTCCCAGGGTCACAGGCCATATTATCTTCCTCTCACATACCCAGACTCTGTCCAGTCACTGGAGCATGAAGGGGTGGGATCCCAAAGTGATGGGGAAGTTTTTATCCAAAGAGAGAGTGAATAATGTCTCAAGAGACGGTTTAAATTTCAAGATCAGAATAAGCTTTCTACTAGATTGAAATTTGGGTCTGGATAGTGTTTGTTTTGTTCCACGTGTATTTGGCATGTGTGGGAGCATGTTTGGTTTTCTTCTGGCTAACCAGTCTGTAGAGATTTGAGGGCAAGTCCATTTAATTACATACAAATGAAAAACTAACCATTGTCATTTCCTCTGAAAATCCAAGTTATTGTGAGTGTTAACCCATGACTTCTTCCAATAGCAACCTTTTGATAAATTGTGTTACAGAGAAAGGTGAATAAGAAGAAGAGCAAATGAGTAAAATCCTAGGAAATCACTTGATCTGACATTTAACTGACTCTATGATCTGTACCAACCCACCTTCAAATATTTCTTTGTCATTTATTTCTTTCATCTACCCAACCCTTTTCCAAGGATCATTTCCTCCAAAATTAGAGTCTCTCAGAAAACGTACTATAGCTTCATAATGAGAAAATTGCTCTTTTATTTGAAGCAGAGGCCTCCTCCTTCCATCTGTCCCAATGCCTCTCCCAAGCCCGTTTGCTTCCCTTCTGTTCGGAGTTCTTAGTCTGAGTATCAAATGTTGAGCCTCAGTGGACACAGAGAATGGGAATTGAAAGTGGAGATGAGTAGAAACTGAAGCACCAGCCTGGTGGAGACATGGGGTCAGATAAGAACCAGCGAGCAGAAACAAAAAGAAGGCCCTCTATACAAAGTGGCACAGAAATGGCCTTTGTGTAGACCCGTCACTGCTGGGAATAGAGGGAAGAACCTGGTCAGGCTGTTGTCAGGGATTCCAGAACACCCTATCAGTGGCCTCTGGCCTGGTTTTCTTTTATAGGCTTCTACATCCGGAGGTGTCAGGCTCACGGCTAGTGTGGGCCGGGGTATCAGGGATGGTGCCTACCCAGAGGGGAAGAAATCTGCTTAGAAGACAAGTTTTATTGTGAAAACAGCTCGAGAAATCTCCAGCGAGTGACTGGCACTGTGCTAGTAGAGTCAGGTTCAAGGAGGTATCATCCAAGGGCACCCAGGCCAATGGGACCAAGTGCATTTATATGTACAGGTCAGAATCAACTGCTAGTGGAATGGGTGCCACTGTGAGCACGGAAATTCCTGCCCTGGTGTTGAGTTCCCACAACCCCTCTAGTGAATGCTTAGTGAAATAAGCCTACCTGGGCTAATGCTGTGCTCCATCCCCCCTCTTCTGCTCTCAGCCCCGTCTCTCCTCTTTCCCCTACAGAACCGTGTTCCTCCCTCTACTGGCTCCATGGTATTTTGTCTAGAGGATTGCGAGATGGTTCTTGAGATTCTGGAGAATAGTAACATGCTTCCTCTAACACAGCTATCTTGAAAACCATCAAAATTTAAGTTGTTTTCCTTAGCGCATAATAGCAGAGCGAACATTTTGACCTCATCCTTCAGATTCATCTGTTTTTGCTGAGCACCCACCCCTGAACCCCAGGGGAAGTCTGAAGGTTGGCATTGGGATCAACATGCACATTTTCAGGCCTCCAGCTCCCAGGAGCAAACCAAATGGGTTGCATCCACCTTCTCTGGGTTCACTCTTCAGTTTGGGCCTAGCTTGTGACTGCCTGGGTTCAGGCTCTTTCTCCCTAGGGAGGGGACTGAGCTCTATGTGCCCTGACCGGATGGCTCCATCTGTGCCCTCGCGGTGACACCCTGAACTCCTTCGACAGCCTCTGCAAGGACACATAAACCGGAGCTTCCATCCCACCGCCCAGCCCAAACTTGGCAGGGACAGACTCATTCGTTCATCTTGCTCGGCTTGTGTTCGCCCACAGTCTTTCCTCCCATTCCCGGAACAACCATGTCACCTCCTCCCCTTCCCTCTCTGAGTGAGTTCTCGGCCAGTTGGCTCTGCCCTTCTGTCACAGCCTCCCTCCAATCTGCCCTCCTCCTCCCCTCATCCTTGCTAGCCCAGGCCCCTGCAGCCTTCCTTCAGGTGCCTTTGGCCTCTGGGGGTCCACCTGCTGCTGCCAACAGTGTGTTTCCAGATCTGCGATCCAGGTGACCCAAGTCCTCTCCCTGCCAGCTCTCCTTGACCGGCCCCCCTCTCACTTAGTAAAACCCAGAGAACCTCAGCAACCATGGGGGCTGACCCAGGGTCCAAGTAACCCCCTCTGGCAGCCTTGCCGATGGCCATCCAGCTCTGCCTGAATGTAGCCAATGACCGGGGAGTCCCTTCCACACTATAGTCCTCTCCGATTTTTGCAACACTGTCTGAAAGTTATTCCTCAAAATCACAGAGACAGGGAAAGGCCTTGAAGGTTCCCAGAACACAGATCTATTGTGGTACATGTGTGAAAACGGGCCAGAAAGCTACTAGAACCGCCCAGTCATCGCACGGAAGTCTGTGCGATGTCTGGGCTAGAACAGTTGCACTGCCTCCCTACCCTGAGTGTGCCCCACTGCACCATCTGTCAGGTGAGCTGAGCTCTGCCTCTCTGTAATGTCACCTCTAGCCATAACCGCTGTCCTCTGGGGTCACTGGGGACCCCATTTCCTTCTCTCCCCCATGCCAGCAGACCTTGCACCACTGTTCTTTATGGAAATTATTTTCATGTGTTCCTGGAGGCTTCTCTTTCTTAGGCTCAGTGCCCAGTGTCGGATCCATAAGCTGACAACAGCTCCACTAAGGCTTTTACTCATGCCTTTACCCAACCTGGATTTCTTACTGAGTCATGTAGAGTTCTTCTTTCCAGACACACATTTGCCAGTACCTTCCTCTGAAATCCATACTTGATAACCCCCCTCTTCCAGTGCTGGCTTCTTCCTGCAGCACTTCAGTACCATTGGCCAGAAATCATTGCACTGCTGCCATGGTCTTGGCCATGTTACTAGGGGCTCTTTGTTTTTCTCGACTGAGCTTCTTGGAGGCAGGGAATCATGTTTTATTGATCACAGGTAAGGAAATAGTGTGTGACTTTTTCATCACTGTTATCTAACTTTCCAATTTTGCCCCCATTCACACGAGGAAAGTGGGGTTCAGGGAAGTTGGGGGATCCCTCAGCTGAGTACTATCATAGCCTGGACTAACTGACAGCCAGGCCTCTCATCTTCCCTTCCAGCACTTTTTCCAACACATTCCCCTCAGCCTATAGAGAGTTTCAATACATCAGTTCTTTTTCTTTTTCTTTTTTTAAAGATTTTATTTATTTATTCATGAGAGACACAGAGCAAGAGAGGCAGAGACACAGGCAGAGGGAGAAGCAGGCTCACTGAGGAAAGCCTGATGTGGGACTCAATCCCAGGATCCCGGGATCACGACCTGAGCCAACGGCAGATGCTCAACCACTGAGCCACCCAGGTGCCCCACACCAGTTCTTTATGTAATTGATTTACCTGTTCAGGTAAATTTGTATGTCCTCTGAGTAAGATAATCACCCTTGTAATAACATCAACAACCTCATACACCATCTCTAACTAAAACTTTGTAGATTTTCAGCCTTCATAAGAAACTAGGCACAGAGGGTCACTTAAGAAATGCTGTTTTGCTGACAACAGTGATTTTTACCATAAGTCTTCATTTAGGATAAGTGTGCAATTCTAGGGCACAAGGCCAGAGTTCTTATTCACCTTCTCCATAAGCAACTGCAAAGAAGTTCTGCAGATGGAGCCCTGCCACTATACTGCAATTGAAGCTCTCACTCGTCATTTCTCTGCAACCACACTCGAATTTTCAATTCCCCAAATAGAAAATGAACTGAATAGACATTAACAAAGTAATCTCTCCACTTCTTTGAAAATTGCAAACTAGCTGAATTTTTCTCTTATGGTTGATAATAGCCATGCAGAAACCAATCATAATTCTTTCTCTTCAGCCTCTGAAATACATCATTTGGAAAAGCTTTCCTTATTGGGAAATAAAATGAGGAGAAAAATCGTATTAGAGACTAATGAACTCACATAGCGTTATTTTCATTACTTAGTAACCTTGGGGTATGGATAATTTTCTTTAAATAAATGTTTAAATGTGGACTAAGGGAGACATTGCCTTAGAAGTTTGAAGTCATCAAACAATATTGATAACTTTTTTCAAGTTTATGAATTTTGAAACAGAATAAAGGTCTTTTATGTCTTCAGGTATCTTTAGCTGCAATCACATATTCTAGCTAAAGTCTTTTTAGCCTAGGGATTGACCCAGATTGAGACAAAGGGAACATCCATTCTAAAGGCATGAGTGTCTATGCAACAACTACAGCCACAGCTCAATGTTCAGGTGTCCTGTTTTCCTATAGGGACAGACAGAGGACTTCCCATGGGGGCTAAGCACACACTCCAGGATGAGGTGTCTCTTAGAAATCTAGCTGGGCATCACTCAGAGCAAGCACTGACGGGACAGGTCCTGGAGAGTCAGGCACAGCCTCTGGGGCCTTAAGAAGCCAAAGAAAGGTACAATGCAAGGGTGAGTTGTGCAACTGGGCAGGGTTGCCTCTTTGCTAAATAAGTGACATGATTTGAAGTAAAAAATAAGCCAGCTTGGGATACCTGGGTGGCTCAGTGGTTTAGTGTCTGCCTTTGGCCCAAGTTGTGATCCCGGGGTCCTGGGCTTGAGTCCCACATCTGGCTCCCTGCAAGGAGACTACATCTCCCTCTGCCTATGTTTCTGCCTCTCTCTGTGTCTCTCATGAATAAATAAGTAAAATATTAAAAAAAAAAAAAAAAAAAAAGAATAAGCCAGCTTCAGCCCAGTGTTGCCTGTGCACCTACCGAGTGTCTGGCTGCCCACAGGAGAGACTTCCTTTCCACTAAAGTTTTGTCTATCCCTTTCAGAATATGTGTGTCCCCCGTGCTCTGAAAAGGAAGGCAAAGTGAGCTAAAAGATGCTCCTTTTACTCAAAACAAGATAAAATTGCTGGCTTAAAAATAGAAAAAAACAAATCAGCTAACAATTGTAAATCCATAGCTCTAACTTGAGACCAAGAAGGGAAAATCCCAAATTGAAAAAAAGAGAGGGAATCTCAAAAATGGTAAGTGAGAGTTAAAACTGCAAAGTGTTACAGGAGATTTGGAACCTGTTATGAGCCTTAACAGCTGGGACTAGGGATTAATGCCCACACAGAGAGAGAAATTTAGCCAGCAGCCTCATGTGGGTGGGCAGCTGGAACTGAGTGGCCTGAATTGATTCTGCAGCCACTAGCATTGCAATTGGTAAGAAAATCATGCCCAACTAATCCAAGAAAGCTGTAATGAAGTTGCCTACTCACCTAGGCCTATGCACAAAAATACACACACCTGCAGGTCATCAGAACACAATGAAGGATCCAGATTTAAGCCACCTGAATAGTTTAGGACCCTGAGTAAATAAATAAATAAATAAATGTAAACATCAATCCAGTACATCTAAATCCAGAAAGTCCCAGCAGATACAAATGAGAAACCATCAGCTAAAGCAAGTCACATGTGTTTCTCATGGAAACTATCCTCACTGACAACTAGATCATAGCCAATATTATAAACCATATGAGAAAATGAATGACCAGGAAGAAGAGGCAAGAGGAAGAACAATCTTAGAGATAATAGAATAATGTTTTTAAAAATTGTAAAATAAGTATTTTTAAATGTTTGCAGAAATAGAGGAGTAAATAGAAATCACAATGTAGAAAAAGAACAATATAAGGAAAAGAAATTCTAGAACTGTAAGTCAATTAAAAACCAACAAAAAAAAAAACCCTATGAAACCCAAACATGGAGACTATGCATTATTTTCAAGTACATGAGAATCAGTTCTAAAAACTAAATATATATTAGGATATAAATAAAAATGTGTTCTTTGATCAAAATGCAAGTAAGACTAAACAAAAACTTCTTTAATTCAAAAGTGGAGACTTTCGGTTTCCACTTTAACATGTAAAGAACTTGGAAACTTTCATTCCTTTGCTTATAACAAGAAAAATCGAAAAAACTGAACTGAAAATCAACAACCTTTTATGTATCAGAGACCTGAAGTCACAGAAGCAGAAGCTGAAGTCTTGGGTGGAGTCTGGTAGGAATGGTTAAGGTTTAATTGCTAATATCTGGAGATGAAGTGAAGACTAGTTTGAGAGATTAAAAACTCCTAGGGGCCTAGCCTTAGGAGGGCCCCCTCACTTTCAGGAGTAAGACTTAATTACAAGATCATATTCCCCCTTTCCTAGCATCACAATGTCAACAAAAGCTCTTCTTTAATAAGATGTGATCTAAACTAAAAGATAGGGCACCTGGGTGGCTCAGTGGTTGAACACCTACCTGCCTTTGGCTCAGGTCATGATCCTGGGGTCCTGGGATCAAGTCCTGCATCAGGCTCCCTGTGGGGGTACTGCTTCTCCCTCTGCCTGTGTCTCTACTTCTCTCTGTGTCTCTCATGAATTAAAAAAAAAAGACATGATCAAAACCAAAAGAAAATTCAAGACTCAGCCCCCACTTTGGAAGAAGTCTCTAGGGAAACCCAAAGATAACAGGAGAAATAAAACAAAGACACAACAGGAAATTTCAGCCTCTAGCATCAAAGCTAAAGGAAACAATAACACAGCTTAACTCCCAGCCAGATAAATACAAAACCTCATAGCTCAGTTTCTTTTATCTGATAGATACATCATGTAGGCTTTCAATAATAAATCACAAAGGATGTTAAAAGGCAAAAATAATGAGTGGAAGAGGAAGGAAGAGGAAGAGGAAGAGGAAGAGGAAGAGGAAGAGGAAGAAGAAGAAGAAGAAGAAGAAGAAGAAGAAGAAGAAGAAGAAGAAGGAGGAGGAGGAGGAGGAGGAGGAGGAGGGGGAGGAGGAGGAGGAGAAAAAGGGAGGGAAGGAAGGATGGAAGAAAGAAGGAAAGAAGAAGGGATGGAAGAAAAGGAAAGAAGAAGGAAGAGAGGGAGGGGGGATCTGAGGAGAGAGGGAAGAAGGGAGGAAAAAAACACTGTTTGAGGAGACAAGGCAAGCATCACAGCCAAACTCATATATGGTAGATTTTGGAATTATCAGACCAGGAATTTAAAATAACTATCATTGATATGCTAAAGGTTCTAATGGAAAAAATGGACAATATGCAAGAACAGATTGGAAACTCTAAAAGATAATGAAAAGCAAATGCTAGAAATCAAAAATATTGTAACAGAAACAAAGAATTATTTTGATGCACAAGGCTAAGGAAACCATCAGTAAGCTTGAAGATATGTTGATAGAAACTTCCCAAACTGAAACGTTTTAACAAAATTTTATGAAAAAAAGTCCAGCTGACTGTAAAAGAAGGCCAAATGGAAATTTTAAATATTTAGTGCCTAAAAATAAAGGAAGGCTTACACAGTAAAACATTTAGGTTATTCATGTTCACAATTTCTGGATAAAGGGAGGCCTAGGTGGCTCAGCGGTTGAAGCATCTGCCTTTGGTTCAAGGTGTGATCCTGGAGACCCAGGATTAAGTCCCACATGGGGCTCCCTGCATGGAGCCTGCTTCTCTCTCTCTGCTTCTTTCTCTGCCTCTCTCTCTGTGTCTCTCATGAATAAGTAAATAAAATCTTAACAAAACAAAACAATTTCTGGGATATAGCTAAAGCAACAGATGAAAATTGTTAAATCCATTTACTCACAAATAAAAAGATATAGGATAAAAGTGAATTCAGTTCTCTATTTAAGAAACTAAAAAAAAAAAAACAGAATACACCTCAAAAAATCAAAAATGAGAAGTAACAAAGAGTTAAATAAATTGAAAATGGGATACAGGAATTATAGAATATGATTTGATTAACTCAATATATGAGGTAAAAATAAAGAAAACAAACACAGAAATTCATCACAATGATCACTAAAATCAAAAGCTTACATGCTAAAAGTCTAACGATATATAAACCCCAGCACGATTTTGAAAATGAGAGAAAATGAATATGAATAATATCAAATATATTAAAAATAAAAAGATCACATGTCAAGTTATATAATTACTAAGAGTAAAAAATTTTAAAAATGCGTAATAGTGCATTGCAAAATTTTATGTTAATAAATTTGAAATTTAGATTTAACCATTCTCTTGAGAAATATAAATTTCCAAAATTGACTTAAGGAAAATTAAAATCCTAGGCAAGTCAATCTCATTCAGGATAGATAATTAAAAAGTGTCCCTTCTTCAGGGAGCATCACAGTGAGTTATAGTTTCAAGAAACAGATAATTATTGTTTATTTTAAAGCACACACACACACACACACACACACACACAACTATTTCTGAGAACAAAGAGAGCTACCTGCATAATTTTCGAAGGCTATTATAATTTTGATACCCAAACAAGGGTAGTAAAAACAAAACAAACAAGCAAACAAACCAATTTTGTTTGTAAACACAAATGCAAAAATGTAAATAAAATTCAGTTCTTTCAACTCAGAAGTTTATATTAGAGTTTCCCATAGAATTTCAAAAATAATCTAACAACAGGATCACCTGGGTTGCTCAGTCATTGGAGACATCAGTTCATGACTTTTGGCTCAGGCAATGATGTCAGGGTCATAGGATCAAACTCCGTGTCAGGCTTTGTGCTCAGTGCAGAGACTGCTTGTCCCTCACCCTCTCTGCTCTCTCTGTTTCTGTTTCTCTCTCAAATAAATAAATAAATAAAATATTTTTTACAGAAGTAGTTCATAAACAGAAGACCCACCAATAATAGTTTATCACATTAAAGAAATTAGAAAAGAAAACCTATATGATATGTAGAAAATTAATTAGGTAGAATTTAGCATCGATTACGATAGAGATCTTTTTTTTTTTTTAAGATTTTATGTATTTATTCATGAGAGACACAGAGAGAGAGAGGCAGAGACACAGGCAGCAGGCTCCATGCAGGGAACCCAACGTGGGACTCGATCCCCGGACTCGAGGATCACATCCTGGGCCAAAGGCAGGCGCTAAACCACTGAGCCACCCAGGGATCCCTATGATAGAGATATTTAGTGAATTATGAACAGAAGAAAATTTTCTTATTTCATAAAAGCAGCTACCAAGAACTTCCTGAATTATATTAATTGTGAAATTCTGAAGGTATTCCCAGTAAACTCAGAAATGAGACAAGGATGACCCATATATGCATCAATATTTAACATTGTACTAAAAGTCTTAATCCATGCAATAAGATAAGAAAAAGAAATGGATAGATAAATATTTTAAAGACCTAGTCTTTTTTTTTAATTTTTATTTATTTATGATAGTCACACAGAGAGAGAGAGAGGCAGAGACACAGGCAGAGAGAGAAGCAGACTCCATGCACCGGGAGCCCGACGTGGGATTCGATCCTGGGCTTCCAGGATCGCGCCCCAGGCCAAAGGCAGGCGCCAAACCGCTGCGCCACCCAGGGATCCCCTAAAGACCTAGTCTTAACCACCCTTGGTGATAACTGGTGTGATTGTCTGTTTCAAGGGTTGACAACATTTGTCTATCAAGGATGAAATAGTAAATATTTTGGACATTTCAGGCCATACGGTCTCTATTGCAACTACTCAGCTCTGCCATTGAAGCATAAAAACACCTATAGATAATACATAAAAAAATGAATGCGATGGTACCACTAATACTTTTTCTATAAAAACTGGAGGTAGACCAGATTTGATCCATATGTTATAGTTTGCCAATCCCTAGTCTATGAAAAAGAAAAAAAATAGAAGAAAAATACTTAAAATTAATTAAAAATTTTATCAGGATATATATTCTAAAGTCCATATCAAAGAGAAAAATCCAAAAATTTCTTTAAAAATCAGTGGGCAGCCTGGGTGGCTCAGCGGTTTAGTGCCGCCTTCAACCCAGGGCATGATCCTGGAGACCCGGGATGGAGTCCCATGTCAGGTCCCTGCATGGAGCTTGCTTCTCCTTCTGCCTGTGTCTCTGCCTCTCTCTCTGTGTCTCTCATGAATAAATAAATAAAATTTTTTAAATAAATAAATAAATAAATAAATAAATAAATAAATAAATAAATAAAAAAATCAGGGAAAAATAGGTACATTATCTACCAGATATCAAGATGCACCATATAAATAAATTAATCACAACAGTGTAGTATGTGAAGAGGGATAGACATAAACTTGATTTGTGTTAAGAGAAGTATTAGAAAACAAAGAAGAAAGTATCATGCTTGGACAAATGGCTATTCCAACAAAAAAGAAAAAAATGATGCCTTTCTTATACCATTTTCTCAAGTCTAATCCATGTGTATCAAAGATGTAAACAAAATTGAAAAATATACTTTATAGATTTAGATCAAAATATTAGAAAATATCTTTTTGTCTTTGATCAGAAAAAGCTTTCTTAAAGAAGGAACAGAAACTATAAGTTGACTTCATCAAAATTAAACTCTTGTATATATAAAAGACATCACAAAGTTAAGGCAAACAACCCATTAAATGAAGGAATCAGTAACACATAATAGGCAATGGAGTGGTATGCAGAATATAATTTTTAACTCTTACAAATCAATAATGAAATCATAGACAAATTATAAATCTATAAATTATAAATGTCATAATAGATAATAGATAAAATTGCAAAAGATCTGAACAGATATTTTATAGAAGTGAAAAACTGAAAATTCAACAACCATGGGAAAAAAATGTTCAATCTCCTTAGTAAACAAGATGTAAATAAAAAAAATAAAATTACACTTTACAAAAAAGATAAAATCTGACAAGAGAAATGTTGGGAAATATACTATGAGTATTAAAATAGTAGAACCATTTTGAAGAGGAATTTGTCATTATCTGGTAAAACTGAACATGTACATAATCTACATAATTATATAGTTATCATGCTAGATAGTTTTAAAAATCCATACTGTTGAACAAATAAAGGTGAGAACCAGAATACCATATGATGGCCTTCATGAAAACTTTAAAAGTATAATACCAAATATTAAGTGCACACACTTACTTTGGAAATTTTTAGGAAATATGAATGGAAATATTCCCAATGACTTCATAATCGTGGTTGTCTCTGGACAGGGAAGATTGGGTTTGAGGCTGGAAGATGTATCAGTTGGTTAGGTAAACTTATGCTGTCAAAACAAACTCCAAATTCTCAATCTCAGTGGCTTAAATGATAGGATGTATCTATGTCTCAGGCTATATGTCCATCAGGCATTGGTGGCAGAGGTGGGGTGACTTCTCAATGTCATCCTTTCTCTGGGATCTAGGAAGATGAACATTGCATTTTGCAACAGGAGAGATAAAAGTTTCAGAGATAAAAGTCTCACCTCAGCAGTTGAGTGTTCTAACCCAGAAGGGACTTATGTCTACCCACAAAGCATTGGCCAGAACTGGTAACAAGATCCCGAAACAAGACAGGGAAGTACGGTACCCCCAGCAGCCAGAAGGAAAGAACCCGAATTTTCTAAGCATTAGAAGTTTCTACTACCCGTGGAAACATTTACTCATTAATCATTAATATCCTATTATTAATCATTAATGGCCTGTTATGAATCATTAATATCCTATTATTTAATAGAAAAAAAAAGAAGCACAAATAACAAGATGTTATTCTAGGTGATGAGAACATGGGTATTTGTTATATCATCCTTTGCATACATACTCCCCAGAAAGGAGTAAGCACTTCCCAATCACCACTCCTTAGTGTGAATTTAAGTGTCTCTGCTTGCGTCAGGACAAAGCATACGAGAAAGGAAATGGGTGCACGCTGACATCAAATTTTCCCAATCACTCTCAACAACGAGTATCAGCTTCCGAGAATATAAGAAAATCTCTCTGTGAGGACCGCTGTCTAAATCCCTGATCCCCCATCACGTCTGTCCAACTAAAGTATTCACGATGTCCCAGGCAAATCAGCATCGCAGTGCATTTGTTGTTATTTCTACCTTTTCCTTTTTCTTCTCCTGGATCAGCCCTTCTCAGGACTTCAACAACTTTCCCTGGAAGCCTTTCTCATAGCCTGGCTAAATGCTTGTCCCTAAAGTCCGTAAATGCTTCTCATATATTTTCATATTTGTTTCGCACCTGGGCAGTGAATTCATGAGAGCATCTTTCCTTGTATCCCTAGCACCTATCAGGGTTTCTGGCATATAGTAAGTGCTAAGTAAATTCTTAAGTATGTGAAAATATAAAATATGTTCCAAACTCCAGTGATGCTTGGGAGGAGACAAATAAGGGCCAATAAAAATCTGACCACCTGCAGGAAATTAGCATGAAATTACCATGCATGACACTTTGGCAATAAACAAAAGCAAAATAGTCTTGCTATGTTTCTGCTACTGAATGAAATAATGATTCTGTGGTGGTGGTGGTGGTGGTGGTGGTTTAGCTTTTCACAGTCTTTTAACATCTGTCATTTTACTTGATTCTCTCATCATTTCTCTAGGGAAGTCAGGGCAGGCATTTATAATCCATGGTGAACAAATGGAAACACTGAAACAAGAGGAGTTTACTGACCTGCCCCAAATCATAGAACATATCAAGCAGAATTGTTCCTAGAACCCAGGATGAAGGACAGCAAGCTTTTGCCACCAGATCACGATGCCTGTTCGATTGGCAGTTTCCAGTTCTTGCCTCCAGAACTTGCCTGGTTCTCTCACTTCATAGGCTCATCTGTCTTGGGGACAATACTCAGTGCAGTCCAATAAAATAGTTTTAGGACTTCTAAGAAATTATGGAGGTAACTGGATAATTAATGTGCAGAAGATTAGTATCCTAAATATGTAACAAGCTGAAAACTTTAGGGCTCAAATCAGAAGAGGAGGAAGATTTGTTCAGATCAGAGAGAGAAAGAAAACACTAGCTGGAACCAGCACACCATGTTTCAATTCCCCCCTCCCCCAAAACTCCCAGATTCTGCCTTATTCTTACCATATGACCTTGGGAAATCCCCTTCCCTTCCTGGGCCTCAGTTTTTCTATCTGTTAAATGAACAAACTGAATTAAATTATTAAATTAATTAAATTATTTCCAGGGCCCTTTCTGCTCTGAGATTCGTTTAACACCTTGAAGTGCCTAAATGTGTGTAATAAAAGATAACATTGTTTTTATTTCTTAACAAAACGCACACACAAACCCATATTAAATAGATTCATGGAAGCCTTGGGTATAAAGGAAATGTAGAAACCAGAAAACCAATTGCACTTATGTTCAGCAACATAAAAATCATTATATTTTCTAAAATCTCCCATTTCCTCCCCATTAACAGATGGGAAGCAGTTTGATGGAGTTTATTGGATGAAGCAGCTGCCGTCTGAGCAGTCACGCCACATGAGTGACGCTAATGAGACAGGTGAAATATTCAAGAGCCCAAGACTCTCCCCAAGAAATCACTGCAGCTCTATCAGGGCCGTGTTGGGCGTGCTCATGAATTAGTCTTCGGCTCCAAGAATAGGCTCTGTAAATACTATTTCTTATAATGACGATGATTATTATTTATAGCTTGCCCTAGCCTCCCAGGCAAATGTCCCAGGAAGAACAAAAAGACGCTTAGTATAATTAAAACAAAGAAAATGTAGAGGTGTTGGCATGTAAGGAAAGGGAGCATTTCAACATCAGAAGCAGAGAACTATTTGTTGGATTTGCCTAATAATCACTAATGTGGATTTTATTTTAAGATCACACAGCCAGAAAAGCACATTGGAGAAGTTTTCTAATTCATCAAAAAAAAAAAAAAAAAAAAAAAAAAGCACTCTAAAAAAGCACTCTTCTATTAAAAAGATCCTATGTTGCTCTTTCAAGCTTGATTATACTTTACTTTTCCAGAACTAACTTCAAAGGACAGTTTTTCTAATCTCCGGATCTTGAGGGATTCAGTTTAATTCAGATCAACTCTGTGGATATTTATCAAGTGGACATTAGATGTCAAGGACTGAGAACACAGATGTTAAATATATATCTATATGTGTATGTGTATCAAATAGGTATTTATGTGTACCTATGGGGCATATTCATATGTGTTTGTATCTATATGTATCTATATATAAAATATGTATATGTATGCATACTTATGAGATATATATACACATATACATATGTACATGTATATATATATAATTTCTAAATTTCAGGAGCTCAAGAAGTGATGCACAGAATTAAATCACTGTGAGATAGAGTGTGTGTGAGTCAGTGGGCCTAGGCAGGCTGAGGATCAGGATTCAGAAGAGATTTGGTTACAAAATGATGTTCTCCTACCTGGAAGGTACATTTGGACTTTGTCCATGTGATAACAGAAAGCGGGCATTCCAGAGAGAGGAAAGAGCAGGCACAGAGAGAGGAGTGATATAATATTTTGAGTTAAGGAGTAGAAAGAAATGCAGCAGGAAGAACAAGCAAGGGCAGGCTATAAACAGCCAGGTGAGTTCTACAAAGATGTTAAGTCTATGTTGCTGGGGCTGCCCCCATCACATACGTCTCTTACAAGTGTTTCTGGGCCTCAAGTGTATAGTAGTGGGCTGGATTGAATATGAAGGCAGAGGACCAGTCAGAATGCTGTCCAGGGGGCTGCCTGGGTGGCTCAGCGGTTTAGCGCCTCCTTCAGCCCAGGGTGTGATCCTGGAGACCCGGGATCAAGTCCCACGTTGGGCTCCCTGCATGGAGCCTGCTTCTCCCTCTGCCTTGTGTCTCTGCCCCTTTCTCTCTCTCTCTCTCTCTCTCTCTCTCTGTCTTTCATGAATAAATAAAATCTTAAAAAAAAAAAAAAAAAGAATGCTGTCCAGGTAACTCAAGGGAGAGCTGGTAAGGAGTTGACCTTGGCAGTGGCTAAAGGGAGAATGAAAACGTTTTTTTTGAAAACCCAAAATAGTATGAGTTCTAAATATATCAAGCATCACTATTATAAGGTATTTTCCAAGTGATTGAAGAGTCAGAAGGCAAACACAATAGGTTGAAAATCATTAACATGGCCATTTATGTGAATGTCGCATATAGTACTTATGTGCATGTAGATACAAGAACCATTGGTGCATTATTAGCAGGGATTGTAAAGAAGTTCAATACTCAGTCATTCTGTTTGGTGAGAATTTTAACATCACCTCAGTACCCCATTGTGTTTTCAGCTCTCCACATTGGAGGCAAAGTCTGATAGCAAGAGAGAGAATCATGGCTTGTGTCTAAATTAACCTGTGGGCTTGCTCATTGATCAACTTCCTGAAAAGCAAAGAAATCATTTGTCAAGAAAAGGAGGAGGATCTGGTTGCCCAAGGAATTCAACCCTTGGTTCTCAGTTGTGAGTCATGACACGACACCTGTGTTTTATTTTCTTGGCTGTGGCTAGGACTCAACCGATGACTTGAATGAGTCCCATCAAGCCTTAATTTCCCTGGCTATAAAATGGGTATAGTCAGAAGTGAGCCCCACTTACCTGTTTGTGATACTGCATAAATGACTAGACAATGCCTATAAAATGCTCTCAGTCTTTGCTCAAAGGTCCATATAGATGTGTCATTACTTTGTTGATGCTGATTTTGGAGTTGGCGTGGGCTTTGTGGGTCGTGAGGTAGTCCCCTACAGGGACTGACTCACTTTGTCAAAGCTGCTAAAACTTGATGCAACCAGCAATTTCTGGATATACCTGGCTAAGCCTAATACTGAGATCAACTGACCATGAAAAAATGTCAGAGAGTTTGGCCTTGGGAGAGACTAGAAGTCTTACCTTGAAGCTTTGAAATTTAGAGACAGAAGGAGAGAGAAGAGAGAAAGAATGAAAACAGAAATAACTTAAGGGTGGAAATAGTGAAGATCACTTTTTAAATTTGGTAGCTCTGTTGCATCAAGCACTGTTTTAGGTGCTAATTAATTATCTGCATTTTGTTATCTTATTCGTGTTTCTATCTGGCACATAGTGGCATCAATAAATATCAGTTGCAGGAACAACCTTGAATGGTTCATCCTATTGTCCCTGTTTTATATATGTGATTACCAAGGAAGCAGGAAGTCGAGAAACCTGCCCAAAGTCATACTGCTCTAAGTGGAGGAGAGGAGCCCAGATTTAAATCTTGACCTCACTGCAAAGTTCCTGCACAGTTCTTGTGACTCTATTGCCTCCGGCCATCCACTTCTCTTCCTCTCACCACCAGTGTCTCCCTTTCAGTTCCTGGGCTATGTCATCTTTCTCCATTGTTGGCCGTCATTTGACACTATTTTTCCAGATCCTAGAAATGTATTGCTCCCTCTTCCCCTTGGGGGGAGATGAGTGGATGCTGTCGTTTATCATTTTTTACCCACCTTGGAAGCCAGTATCTGTATTATCCAGATTTGCCACATGTGAGGGATCTATTCCATATATCCTGCTCCTTACTTTCAAAGGCCGGGAGGGCTCTTCTCAAATAACTGCAAAGAATCAAATTAGGCTGATGACATTCACATGGGAGAAGAACCAGAGACATTTTGCTGCTTTAATAATATGTTTATAAATTGTTGGGGAAATTGCTAAAGAAACAGGAGACCGGATTGAATGGCTCACCCATTCGGTTGGCATTGACTGAGTGCCAGGTTTTTATGTATCAGGTGTTTTTCAAGGTCCTGGAAAGATACAAAGAGCAATAAAACACAGATGCTGGCTTCAAAGAGTTCATAAGTCTAGGCGGGAGGCACATATAGTTTATGTTCATTATTTGCAGATATTGCTTTTATGAATTTGCCCACTCATCAAAATGTACGTGTAACCTCGAAATCAATACTCTGGGTGCTTTCTTAATGTATTATTTCCCAAAGTGCACCAAGCAGTGAGAAACTCAAGTTGCCAATGCACCTTCTTAGCCTAGGTCAACCGAGGCGACACTGTCTTCTTTTTTCAGCTCTCATACTGTGAACAAGTACCTTTTCTATAGTCTACTTCGTGCAAGGTTTTTCCTATTTTTGTACTTTATGTTGGTGATTATGGGTTTAAAATGGCCCCAAGCATAGTGCTGTCCAGTGCTCCGACGTGTACAAAAGGGTGATGGGTCTTATGGAGAAAACACATGTTAGACAAGCTTTGTTCAAGCATGAGTTAAAATGCTGTTGGCTGTGAGTTCAATGTTAATGAATCAAACCATATATGGTGCACATTGAATAAGGCATTTTAAACAGAGACACAGGTAAGACACAGCCTGGGGAATGCGTTGACAAAGGGGTGAACGCAATACTATGGTAGCACACAAGCAAGAACCACGGAGTCCACCCAGGAGAGCTGAAGGAGGCATTATAGAGGGGTTGCTTATGAGCTGGGATTTAAAAAAAAAATACTGAATAGAAATTCAATGAATGTACCAGGATGGAAGGTCATTCGATGCAGATTGGAACCATATGCAAAGCAAGGGAGGCCTGAAAGAGCCTGAGATGCTCAGTGATTGAAAAAAAGTGATTAAAGTCAGATATTTTAAGTCACAGGCTCCAATTCAGCCACATGCACAACTTGCAGGCATTACCAAGTTTCTCTACATAGTTTGGACTGTGATTTTTTTGCAATAAGGAAGTGTGCGGTATGTCAGCTGTGAAAATTGGCTCAATATTCATAATCAAATCTATTATGCTCCCTCTGAAGCCTGGGCCATGTTTCCGTAGAAACCCCTAGTTACATAAAGGAACCCTGGCCCGTAATTGGCAAGAACATCCCCCACCTTTGGAAGCCATTATAGTAACGCCGGAGGGAAAGCAAGTGCTGTGTAATTCCTGCTGGAGGAAAGTAAACTGGGAGGATAAAAATAAAGATTCCTGGGGTGCCTGGGTGGCTCAGTCAGTTGAGCATCTGATTCTTGATTTTGGCTCAGGTAATGATCTCAGGTCATGGGATGGACCCCCGAGAGGGGCTCTGTGCTCAGCAGGGAGTCTGCTTGGGATTCTTTCTCTCTGTCTCCCTCTGCCCCTCCCCCCACTCACATTCTCTAAATAGGCAGGTAGATAAGTAGATAGATAGATAGTTAGATTAAAATAAAATAAAATAAAATAAAATAAAATAAAATAAAATAAAATAAATAAAATGTGTCCTTCCTATAGAGTAGCAAGCAGAGGGCACCATAGGGTTTGGGGACATGGAATCATTCAGCCTCCACTTCAAGCCCTCTTCTATGAATCAATCCACTAACCAGCTCATCTGTGATGAACACTTACTATACGGCCAGCATGACTCAAGGCACTTGGAGACAACACACACATACACACACACACACAGACACGCATGCGCACGCACACAGTTACTCTTTCCTTGATAACTGCAAAGCTGTTTGTTAGCCTTCACATCAACCTTTGGAGGTAGGTTTTATTACTTCCGTTTTATAGAAGAGAAAACCAAAACTCCAAAGGCTTGAGTAACTTAAGTTCACACAGCCAGTGAGTGGCGGGATCAGGATTTATGCCCAGCTTTGATTTCACATCAAGTGGAAGTTTTATGCGTGTCCCAGAAAAAGTCCTTGTCTTCAAGAAACTTGGGTATGTGACGAATCAGAGGTGTAAGTGGCTCAGATTGTTAGTTTCATAGGAATTCAGAGTAAAGAAGCATGAGCACATGGTGTCACAACTGCCCCCAGAAGTCATGAGCATCAGACCAAGTGGTCTTTAATGGGAGAGGAAGTCCTCCTAGGTATACAGAGAAGCAAAAGCTCAGCAGCAGAAATGATCTTTTGGGGGAACAAGGGAAAATCTAATTTGTCCAGGAATTTAGAGGGAATGCTCTAACAGCCCTAGAATGGGTCTCCGTGGGTAGTTAAAGGAGCCTCAAGTGGGATCAGCCCCTGTGGCTTTGTCTCCAGAGAGGATGCTCGTCTTTCATGACCCTGCCATTCATTCCGTAAATATCAGCCGGCACCAAATTTGTGCCAAGTATTGTTCTCAGCACTGCGGATGCTTTAGAGAATGTGTTTTCAAATGTGAAAGAGTAGAACCTGGTCCATGGGGAGCAGCCCACAACCTCCCCCGCCCCCTCCAGTGATGATGGCATTTTTCACCTGACCATTGTCCCTGGTGCCTTTTCTTTTTTTCAATCCCAATCTCCAAGCACACTTCAACAGACACTCCAGTCAAGGTCACCCAGTTCCCTGAAACTCCCAAGGTCAAGAGCAGCCTTCTCCGGCTGCTGCTCTGGTTCTTCACTCTCAGTCCCCTTTGTGCTGTCCCTCGGGCACCGCAGCCACACCGAACCCCCTTCCACCAGGGCCTTTCTCTTGTCACTCTACCTGGAGCGTCCTTGACCCCATTTCCTGCTTACTGAAGACTAAGTCATCCCTCTGGGTTTGGCTTAAAAGAATCTGCTTCCAATTTCCCCCAAATCATGATGAATTCCTTCTTGCCCTGGGCCCACACAGCAAATACCTCTGGTTTAGCCGGCTTTCTTTTCTGCCTTGTCATAAAACCCGGGCTGGCAACCTGTCTGAGTCCCTCAGGGCCAGGGACTTGTGTCTTTATGCCATCATTTAACACAGTGCCTGGCCCTGTGTCAAAGCTCGAGAAACATCTTTTAAAAAATAAATAAGTGAAGAGGATGCCCTTGAAACTGGAACAGTTCCGTTTAAAGTTAATTTAATTAAGACACTAGGTTCGTTTTAGCAAACTTATATTGTGAATGAAAACCGTCTGAAATTTAATCTCAACCTACCTGCCCCTTCAATGACAGTTTAATTTCACTATAATCTTTATTATAGTAACCTCTAAACCTGTTATTAGTATTACTAATGAAGTTGAAAGACTATTTCATCTGATTATTGTGTCTTAGGAAACACTTAATTATTAAATTCCACACTGATAATTAGAAACCCTATTATTTCACAATGGGCTAGGCAATGCTACACAGGTATCCCTCAATTTTACTGAAACAGAAGCCATCTTTTAAGTATGTGGAAGTGAAATCTCATACATCAAATAGTCTCTTCTCCAACCTAAGCTATATTATTATTAGAGACAGACAGGTGTAAAGTCAGGAGCATTCCCATGGTATGAAATGATAGTGCTTTATGGGGTGAATGGCATCTGTGGCTGGTTCACCTTTGTCCTCTCCAGAGCCTGGCCAGGTCCAAGGTGGAGAGAATATGCCAGAATTTTTGGTGTGTGTGTGTATGGGGGTAGGGGGGTACAGTCAGAAGCCTCTTCTAATAGAGCCACCCAATGATAAAACGTATTATCTTTACAGGGATTGACAACACAAGCTGGGCCGGGCATGAAGGGCCTTGACCCCCAAAAGAGGAAGGGGAAAGTGTTCATTCTAAAGACACTTCCAACTGCGAGACTATTTCATTCTAACTAAACTGTGCCCTCCTGAGCCTTACCTGAATTCTTACCAAAACCCAGAGCAGGAGCCGTGCTAGGCAGCTCCCAGAAGCAATCCAGAGTCGGAAGGAGGCTAGGATGGCATCAGGACCTTAGGCATGGGGGACACTGGAACTCGGAAAGGAGACGGAGTTGATCAAAGTCTCCGGAAGCTCGCCACACTCCGGGACCAGGGACCAGGACACTTGTGCTCCCAGCCCACGCACCCGCTGAAACCGACCTGGCCCCCACTACAGGGCTAGGCCCACGGTAGGGGTTTAATCAATGTTTCATGATGCTCCGCGGAATGACTGGGAAAGGAAGCAGGAGAAGGCGCCCTCCCCCCTGGCCCCCCAAGAGGAGCTCTGACTCACAACCTGTTTGGCACCGCGCACCTCTCGGGTTTCCTGAATCTCTCTCTAATGCCGAAAGCCTCCACGGCAGATGTTTTAAAACAATGATCGCGACAATGACACTGTAATCCCCTACGTACCCCCTTGCATCACAAGAATTTTTTGAAAGTGTTTTTGCAGGCTTACTCCTTAGGGAGGGAGCATTTGCAAGACTTCTTCTGGTGGGCCCACGGGAGACCTGCAGCCCCCGGGGCTGGGGCTCTGAACGCGAAGGGCTGGGAGGCAGGGAGGCCGGCGGGAGGCAGGGAGGGAGGCCGGCGGGAGGCAGGGAGGCAGGGAGGATTCCGCGGCTTCCGAACCCAAAGTGAGGTGAGAGCGCGGCCGCGTGGGCTGCGGGTGGGCTGCGCCCCCGGGACTGGCCACGGGCCTGTCTCGGGGTTTCTGGGAGAGAAGAGTGGGAATGAGGGAATTCGGCGTGTAGAGGCGGCCAGCGCTGGTCCCGGCTCCCCCCCGGAGGCCGAGGCGGAAAGAAGGGCCGCGGCCCGGGAGCGTGGGGGCGGCGGGCACGGGCTCGGGGGCGCAGAGGGGGCGCAGAGGGGGCGCAGAGGGGGCGCGGCGCGCGCGTGCGGCCGGGCGGGGCGGGGCGGGGCGGGGCGGGGCCGGGCTGGGGCGGGGCCGGGCTGGGGGCGGGCCGGGGCGGGGCTCGGGGCCGTCTCGCAGGCTGCGGCGGCCGCGGGAGAGGCGTCCACGGCGGCGGCGGCTGGGGCAGCGGCGGCGGACGCGCGGCCGAGCAGGGCGGCGGCGACCCCGGGTGAGCGCGGCGGGGCGCGGGGTGGGGGCGCGGGGAGGGGGCGCGGGGCCAGCGCTGGAGGGAGGCTGGGAGGAGCGCGGAGGACCCAGTGCCTCAGCCCGCGTCCTGCGGTCGCCGTCCCGATGTCCGCCTGTGCGCCCGGTGCCCGGCTCCCCGGGGCTGCCTCCTGACTGCGTTCCAGATCGCCCCCCTCACCCCTCGGCCGCTCGGCGCCGCCACCCCCGCCGGGCACCTCCGGCTCCAGAGCGTTCTTCCAGGACGCCCCAACCCTCCGCTTCCCCTTCCCACCGCCAGGGGCCCAGAGGCGAGGGTGACCCCCGCCCCTCCCCTGTGCCTGCGCACCTGGACCCTCTGCTGCCACCTGCCCCAGATGTTCTTGGCCAGCCAGCGCACCGCTGTGCCTAGGACCCAGGCCTCCTGGCCTCAGCACCTTCCTCCTCCTCAAAATCCCAGTCTGGCAAAAGGGACTTTACAGACAGATCCTGCGCTTTGGGAACAATTTGACCCACTTCCCAAAAGGCTGGTCCCAGGCCAGCCATGCTCTTTGGTGGACACCTGTCTTGCCTGCCAGCTGAAGGACCAAGAAGCCTCTATCAGCATGAGCCTGTGGGCCCCTGGATCCTTCTCCAACCGGTCCTGAGTTGGTGGCCAGGGTCCCCAGGGGCCAGAACCAAGAGATCTTTGTCCTTTAAGACCCCCAGAGGAATTTGCTGACCCCACTCCCAGATCCTCAGAACAACTCCCAGCCACTGTGTTGGGCCTGCAGGGTCCGGCACTGACGGGGCCACCATTCTGGGCCTGGTGTCCTCATCCATGTCCTTGTTTCCCTGCCTGCTCCCCAGGGACTCCGGGGCAGAGTACTGGGGCAGGTGTTTTGGGCCTTGGTCGCCCCCACAGTTCTGTGGCCCTCCTGTCTTACTCTGTTGGAAACTTTTCCCGGCTTTCACCATCACCATCATCATCCCTCTGGATAGGGCCTGGGCCATCTGCATAGCGCAGAGTCCCCAGGGCACAGCAAGCTGGGCTGGGTTCATGAAAGGCTGGGACCTATGCTACATGCGGGCCAGCAGAGGGGCGGCTGGGGGGCAGGGGGGCACTGCTAGCCAGGTCAGCCTGGGGCCTAGGGCTTTAGGGGGGGTCCGTGGCTTTCAGGGAGCTCCGAATGGGGTCCCAGGCTTGCTTTGCTGAGAGGAGAGAGGCAGAGCAGGGGCTGTTTTCCCTGCGTGCTTCTGACTGTCTTGTGTTGCTATGGTGACAGTTTTGCCTCTCTTCCTCCTTCTGACTCTTCTGGGAGCTGGTTTTTATTGGTCTGTTGTCCTGTCTTTTATGGCTCTAATTTCTCCTTTCTACTTGCCCTGAAATAAACAGTCATAAACATGGGCACTGGGCCCAGGCTGGGGGCTGGCAGAGGTTCACCTCCCTCGGGCCCCGGGCTCCGGTGAGGGGAGAGGGGTGGGGACAGTCCTGCCCACGCTGCCTCCTGCCTGCAGCCCTGGGAAGCGGGCAGCAGCGCCCCCATCTCAGGCACCCGGTGGGTAGCGTGTGGCCTCGGTGCTGAGAATAGACTCTGTGTGTAGAGGAGGAGCTCTCACTGACGTGCATGACACCCTGTGCAGCAGGGGCTGTCCCCACTTGGCAGATGACAAAACTCAGCTCCGAGTGAGCTATTACCCTCGGGTCACACGGGTTTGAACACATAGTCAGCGCTCAGTGTTTGCTCAGTGAACAGAACAGTGATGGAGCTGGCCCCCAAAGGCCTGTCTCCCTGACTTCCCACCCTGTGGGGTGCCTGGTCTGGCTCCTCCCGGGACCAGTGTTCAGAGCCCCCTGAACCCCGTGTTTTGAGGATGCCACAGACTCCCACGGGGGCGAGCTGCCAGGGAGTTGCCTGCCCCAACTTCTGGAGACCCAAGTTGAGAGGAGAGTCAAGCTACTTGTGACTTCCTGTTTTTTTACTCAGCATCAAGAAGCATTCAGTTTGCTTTTGCTCATGGGGCCTAGATGCAACTGGTTGAGTCAGGGAACTGAGAGCCAAATGAACCCCCACCCCAGGCAGCTCTGAGTGAGGAGTTCAGAGTTTGCCAGGGCCATAGGGTCACCGACTGTCAGCTGTCAGCCACAGTCTCCAGAGAAGCTGCTCACCTCTCTTGCCTTTTATTTTCCCTTTCTTGCACACTCTCCTCTTTTCCAGCCACCCACCTTCTCCCTTCACTTTGCCAATCTATGCTCCAGGCTTGTTAATCATGAGCTGAAGGGGCATTATGGTCCCATGAAAAGACTAGGGAATCAGCAGCCTCACTGTCGACTATTGGCCCTGGGGCAATCAGTTCACACCTGTGGGCCTCATCTTAGTCTTTAAAATGGGATTAACAGTGTCTGTTCCAATGGCCATGTTTGCTTGTTCCTGAAAGGATGGCACACAGGAGCCTGTAGAGAGGGCTTTGAATGATTGACTGCCTTAAACACCCCTAATGTCCTCATCTGGTTGGGAAATCTTGATGTTGAGGAGACCCTAAACTGCCCAGAGATGGAAAACTGATCTAGGAATCATTAAGGCATGAAATCTCAGGGTTGGAGCCATGGTCTAAAGTCCTCTTGTCCAGCTTTGATGTTGAATTCTCTTCATTTCACGCACTTGACATTCATTGAGCATCTACTCTATACCAAATGCCATTTCGGGGACTGAGGACTTAAAACACTGTCTGTTATTCCTGTTTTCAGAGAACATAGATGTAGAAAGAGATCCTTATGATACAGTCAGAGAGGTGGTGCGATGAGGGGAAAGTCAAGGAGATATGGGGCCCCCGACAACTTGACTAGGTCACCCATGAAGGTTGAATTGGGCAGCCTGTGCTTGGTGGCTACGGTATAGCTGTCTTACCCCTGCCCATTTGGGGAGCCCTTCAGCCCTCACAGTGAAGGGGGGTATTGCCATGGAGCCCCTCACTCAGTGGATGAGCAGGAACAGCGAGGCCTGTGGCAGGGAGCCAGGTCTTCCTTGCTGAGTTTTGACTCGTCGACCCAAGTATCCTCTGGTTCCTCTTTCATCCTGGTTAAACTCCTTTCTCAGAGGCTGCAAGAATCACCTGACAGGGCAGCAGAGTGATGGGAAAGAAGTGGATTGTGGAGTTGGCTAGGAATCCAGACTTTGCTGCTGCTCTGTCCCAGCTGTAGGATCCTGAAGGACCCTCTAACTGCTCCGAGCCTCAGTTTTTGTACCTGTAAAATGGCAATGCTGATACCTTCTAGAAAGTAAATGATCATATGTCTTTCTGGGGTCTGGCATGGTGCCCACCTCACAGTAGACTTGCTGTTACTTAGTTTCATTGATGAGGAAAGAGTCCTCAGTAGCTGGGTCTCTGGGTCCTCTTAGAATGGTGGCAGTTGCTCTTTGGACTACTTCAGGCCTTCGGAGATCCCTTCATTATGTGGGAAGTTTAAAAATTGCCCATGCTCAGCTTCCTCATCTGCTGGTTAGTCTTCAAGTTATCTCTCACCAGGTAGGCTATCCTCCATCTCACGGCAACTCTAGGCAAATCACCAACATTTTTGATTTCTCAAAGGGGAACAAACTTGAAATGGCCCCCAAATACCCTGAGTTTCAAGAATATGTTACTATCTGCGAGAATCCTTTAATATGACTGAGCCCTGCATGCTTATTTTTGCTTTGTTGCCTTTGATTTTGGTGTCAGATCCAAAAAATTCCCTGCCGAGACCTGTGTCAGGGAGCTTATCGCCTGTATGTTCTAGGTTTATGGTTTGGGGCCTTACTTTCAAGGTTTTAATCCATTTGGAGTTCATTTTCCTGTAGGGTGGTCCAGTTACATTCTTTTAGTGGTGGAGGCATCCAGTTTAACCCAACACCATTTGTGGAAGAGGCTGTCCTTTCACCATTGTATATTCTCAGCTCCTTCGTCACAGAATACTTGAAAAAATGAATGCTTCAAACTCTTCATTCTGGGCATGTTTAGCTTCCTTTTTTTAAAGTTACTATATATAGGTATATACATTTTGCTCAAGTCATCACCAGAACTCTGTGACATTAGTCTTATCATTCCCTTTTCCCAGCTAAGGAAACCAGGAAAAGCAAGGTAACTTGCAGAGAGCCCATTAGCTAGGAAGTGACAGGGCCAGAATTTAAAACTGGGCCCTGCTTGCTCTTTCTGCCACGGTATACAATCTTGTCATTTCCTTGGCTGGTGGGTCAGTGACCTAAAATAATCATGTTTGGAGAAGGAGAACGGATTTTAATGGGGGTGGAACTGGTCAGTAACTTAGACTCATAGTAAATATTTAGAGACTTTATTAGGGTTTTGCTCTCAGCGCAGCATTAACGAAGCTTTGTGCAGTTGGCCAAGGCTTCATTCCTAGAAGTGATGAATGGAAGAGGAGTCTGATATGTCTGAGTTAAGAGAAAATGTTTGATGATGCTGGAAGTAGCTTCCTTTTCACAGGAACAGATTGCTGGGTTATCACTGAAATAAATTGAACTGATTTTGTGACCAAATGTATGAATGGAGAGCATGACAGGTGCATCCCAGGGATATATGGACAGAAGCAGCAAGGTCAGAAAATGTGAGTGGGTGGCTTTTAAATGTGAGGGTGATTTCGATTCAAGCTGTCATTATAACCCATGTCAAGGAAGATGGAGATTTTGAAAAGCGATTGTAGAATTGCCCACTACTAACCTTTCTCGGGTAATTTAGATGCCTGATTTCCCCGGTTTGAGAACCCGTTGTCCCAGTGAATCTGAGTGCTAAAAATGGGTGCCCTGTTCACCAGCAGTGTGCTTACGAGGCCCAGCTTAGCGCTGCAGACACATGTGCCTCTATTTGCAAATTATCTCAGGGCCTGAGTCTGGTGTCTGCTTATTTAATGACTTCACTTTCTAATAAAAATTCTGTATGGTGTAGATAATTAGATCTTTAAAATGAAACTGGGGAAATGCTATGCCCCCAAAGACTTTAATTGCAGTTTTATGATGTATCAAGCGTAAAAACGAGATCATTCATTCATTCATTTAACAAATACGTATGGGGTAGATTCTTTGCCTTGTGCTGCCCCAGGAAGGATATAGTGATCAATCAACATGGCATCATCCCTGCCTGCAGCTGGCTGTCATTCCAGGGGAGGCAGAGGAGGAGACACATACCTTCGTGAAGCTTGGCATTTGTCATACGGAGTGCCGTGTGCCAGAGAAAGAGGGAAATGTGATCGTTTCGACTCCTCCTGCAACGCAATACGCGTTATTACGGTGTCATTTGCAGAGCACCTGAATTACATGTTGCAGGGAGAGGAGGGAAAGCGTGTGGCCTGGACAGCCGATGACCCAGGCGTGGCTCTCAGCTCTGCCCCTCACTGCCTGGGTCGGTTTCTGTGTTGTTGAAATGGGCGGGTTGGATTTGATCATTTAAAAGGGCCCTTTGCCATCTAACCTGATGATTCTAATACACCCGTGGGCTCCTTTTCCTGAGTGACAGGGGAAGAAGCAAACCTGGCAACCTCAGCCAGCAGCACTGCCGAGGCAGAGCTAGAGATGGGGAGAGCCAAGGGTGTTTTCAAATGATCCTCTCTAGGAGCAGAGAAACATCTTTCTCCTTTCCAGAAAGGGAACCACGTTCTTTTTTTTTTTTTTTTTTTTCCACGTTCTGATTGAGCATCAGATAAATGAGTGCAAGTCAAGGCCAATGACAACAGGGAGAGACAAAAGGGAGGCTGGAGCTCAGCAGAGGCCAGGAGCAGGGTCACCAGCTTCCTCCCACTTTCCAGGGTCTCTGCTGACATGGCTGTGGAGGGCTTGGCTTCACAGATGCCTTGGTTACTGCAGTTGTTTTAAGTTAATGTCCTTTAAAAAAGAAAAAAAAAAAAAAAGCAGTGTGGTTTGATGATTCCCAGGCTTTAGAACCAATGAAAATGTACAATCGTTTTAGGATCGTGAGGAACAATGACAAACACACAGCTTCCTCAACACCCCATCTGGTTCTGTCTTTCCCATTGACAACGGAACACAGGCCCTCCCAGTGGCAACCACGGGACCGGGCCCCAGCCTCCTAGAGTAGGGTGGCAGCGTGCTGTGGCTGGGAGATGAGCAAATTCCCATCTGTCTGAGTCTCTGGTCCTCTCGGTAAAACATGGGCCACGGCACCCCCTGAGCCATGTAAGTTATTATTGGCAGGAATCATGAGCATCTAGGATCACTTTTAGCCATCTTCTGACAAACTTTTGAGAGAGATATCCCCCTTCTGGATGGGGAACCTGAAATGCTGAGGTATTCAAGAACTCTCATAATGTCACCTCCTTTTGGAAGGTTGCGGGCTGGTGCCTGAAGCCACATCTGTGTGTCTGCAAAGCCTGGTCTCTCTCTACCACCCACATGAGAAATGAGAGCCGTGAGTATGAGAGGAGCATGGAATTAATAAGCATGCATCTTGGGTAAAATCCTCATCTCAGAGGGCTAGATGTGCCTCCATACCTTGAAACTGAAAAAAAAAATAAAAAATAAAAAACCAAGAAGAAGAAGAAAACAAAGTCTAACTGTATATTCAGTGCTTCCCTGTGAGCAGTATCTCTGCATTGGACTGACGTCCTTGGAGGGTGTCCTTTGCTTAGCCCACTTCATCCGAGAATTCCATCCAGCAGTCACGAGCTGAGCCTCTGGTGTGTGCGGCATATGGCCTTGCTGAGCCGTGGAGCCCACCCAATTGAGGCAGGCTGTGTAGAACTTTATTTTTCAGGCCTCTGCCTGAGACAGCTGGAGGTCATGAGAATGCAAGAGAGCTGTGGTCTCAGCTTACAGAACGACAGACTTGCCATGTCCTCGAAACTAGAACAACACCTTTGGTCCACTTCCTCTATTTTGCAAAAACCGAAGTCAAGAGAAAGAGACAGATAGATAGATCGGGAACCAACAAACATCAGAGGCTTTTCCAAGGCTGGGACGAGAATTCAGCTTCGCCAAAGCTACAACTGGGCCGTAACTCTTCGAGATGTCTAGAGGTGAAATATGCATCTAGACATTTTGGGAGAATATCCCAGGGCTCCAGGGCGAGCGTTCACCTGGAAGCAAACAAACCTGGGTTGAAATCCTGGCTCTTCCCCAGGACTGGCAAATTCCTTAGGCTTGCTAAGTAAGGTTTGTAATTTATGAGCTGAAGTTAATATTTGTGTCTCAGGGATATTGTAAAGGATAAATTAACATATGTCAGTCTCCATTTTTTTTTTTTTTTTTTTTGCCTGCTCTTTGAAGAAAATTTAAAAAGTTTTTGCTGCTTCCAGTAGGCTTCTCTTTATTTTGTTGTTTGGGGTAGAAAGTGACGTGGGGCTCTTCCTTACCCTGACGACACATTCCTGAATTGCCCCTGACAAAGCCCCCAAATAAATCTACCCCTCTGGATTTATATTTCTAGCTGTGAGCCTTTGTTTTATACTTGAATTGAGTCTGGCTGTATTGTTTGCTGGAGTGTAAAATGAGAGTCGCGCTTACTCTATAAGTAATCCATCTCCCTACCCTTAGTCTCTATCTTATTTGTGTGCATGTGTGTGAATGTGTGTGTGTGTGTGTATTTTCTTTCTGGAGTGTTGAGGAGGTTTCAAATCTGGGCCCTTGAGTGACTTTCAGAACAATAAATGATGTTGTAAGCTGTTTTCTGACATTCCCTTATTTGTAAGTCCAAAATTGAAAAATCCTCTGAAAAGGTAAAGTTTTGTCTTTCTTAGCTCATTTGGAGGCAAAAGCTGGCCTGATCATACATGATAGTATTCATATTTTTTTTATTTATACCATTCTAGGTGAATAAGTTTTTCATCAAAGGAGGAGCGCCCCTAACCCTGCTGGGGGGTATACATAACAAAGTATATGCACTATATTGTTTTAAAATCTGGACAACTCTTTTTTTTTAAGATTTTATTTATTTATTCATGAGAGACAGAGAAAGAGAGAGGCAGAGACACAGGTAGAGGGAGAAGCAGGCTCCATGCAGGGAGCCCGACGTGGGACTTGATCCCAGGTCTCCAGGATCACACCCTGGACTGAAGGCAGCACCAAACCACCAAGCCACCTGGGGCTGCCCTAAAATCTGGACAATTCTGAGTTGAGGGAGGACGTGGGGAAGGAATTTCAAGAAGAGTTTGTGGACCTCTTCCTCAAAAGCCCAAAAAAACACACAGCCTCCCTGGGATTGGGGGTTTGGGAAGGCATAGGTGGGGTCCTCAGGCATCCTACCTTTGGTACCAGATGGCATGGTGACGTGATTCATCTGGTGCTCATCCAAAGCCTTAATGCGTGTTTTGTATATGATATGTTTTATGTACTATATTCCTATGATAAAGTAAACCAGAGAAAAGAAAATGTTAAGAAAATCATAAGGAAAAGAAAATATATTTACACTACTGTACTGCATTTATCAAAAAAAATCTGCATATAAGTGGACCCACATGGTTCAACTCTGTATTATTCAAGGGTCAACTGTAGTAGGAAAAAAAAATTAAATGGCCATCCTTGACACAGACACAAAACAACAGCAGCAATGACAACAACACAACATTTTAAAGCAGAGCTTCCAGAGTTTCACTGGGACAAAATAATTTTTTAAAAACTTCCATAGAACTAAAAATAAGCTGGGAATTTTTGGTCTAATGTGGCTTATAGTCAAGTTTCATCGTTGGCCGTTGGAGGAAGGTAGAAGGGAATTTTTAAATCTTACTCATCATTTTAGTCCTAGGAGGAGGAACCAGGGCCTAATAGTGAGCAAGGGGAAGTGAAAGCGGCAGGCAGAGCGTGAGAAGGTCTTGCTTCTTATCTCTGGTCTGCTCTTGACCTGTTGAGTCAGCTTGGGCATCTTGCTTCGCTTCTCTGGACCCTAGGAACTCTGTTTCTAAGTCAACCAAGTCTTTCTTGCTCCTTCCCTGAGAGGCTAGGGGTTGAGGTGGGGGCCCCCAACAGAGTGAAAAGCGTGGAGTGGCTGGTTGTGTTCTCGTAGCTTCTATCTGGCCTCCACGCAGCCTGGAGGGAGGCCAGGAGGTTCCCGCACTCTGTGTTGGTTTCTTCTCGCTGTTCCTTTGCTTCTCACAACACTGATCCTCTGATGCTGCTGGGGCTGGTTTGTGTGGGATCCGCAGAACCTGCACTGGTGCCCAGCAAGGGTTCGCTGAAGGCTCCGGCAAGCGTGGCAGGTGACGAGGGGCCATCCTGGCAGCTGCTCTCATGACTAGGATGTAGTTGAGGCCATGGCTCGACACTGCCGAGGAGGTGTCAGGAAGGAGAGGGAAAGTTCCATGTTGTGGATTGTGCAACTGGGGAAGGCCTACCCCCAGGAAGTGAGTGGAATAGTCTGCACTTTTGTGAACCAAGCATTAATTCTAGAACATGTGGGTAAAGGGCTCTAGGGACCAACCTCATTCTCTCTCTCTTCTTTATCTCTTTGCCTTCCAAGTTTACACTTACTCTATCATAATTCTGGCTTTTGCCACGTTGAGAGTTTATCACACGCTCCTGGATCTAGCACCATTAAGGGAATCAGTAGCTCTCGCTCTGAGCGCCCACCCTGATCCTCTCACTTAGCAGTGACTCCTGACTCGGGACAGAGGGTCTCCACAGTGGAGAAGTGACCTTGCATTTTAGGATCCTGGGGCCCTTTGTGCAGACCGTGGGAGCCACTGGGGAGCGGTGGAGGTGCCGGACACCAGGGCACACCGATTTGGGGGTGCCTCTGGGGAAGGATGGTGTTATAGATTAGAGTCGCCTGGACTCTTCTGTGTGTGTGAGTGTGATTGTGTCCAAGGTAGGTAGACCTGTTGCGGTGCGGTGTGTGAATGTGTGTCCGTGTGTGCATGTGTGTGTGCAGGTGCATGCATGTGTTAGGGAGTCCTTTCAGATTCTGGGAGGTGCCGCCGAGACCTGAGCCCCCTGCCAGGTGCTCCCTGAACAAGGCTCTGCCTCAACCTGAGCCCTGGTTTCTGTGTAGCTCCCTGGGGAACTGACCCACTGGGGTGCTCCCGCAGGGCTAAGGGACCTTTTGTGTTTCCAGGCCCAGAGACCACTGAGATCTGGCAACTCTGAGCTTCCCTAGCAGGGAAGTGACTAAATTATGTTTCTTGGGGAGAAATATCTAATCCTTTTGCTTGGGAAATGCAGAATTCTGTCAAATCTTATTCTAGACATACTTGAAACCACTCAAACCGTTTGAACATATTACTTTAAATCATAAAAATAAATGAAAGTAAAACCTAATAGCAGTTTTTAAAAAGTAAAGGACTAGGGAAATATTCAGTCTTATTTAATAGCCAGTTGGGGGACCTAGGAAAAGGTTGAGAATGAGAGGGAAAGGGCAGCCTGGGTGGCTCAGCGGTTTAGCGCCACCTTCAGCCCAGGGCGTGATCCTGGAGACAGAGGATCGAGTCCCACGTCGTCGGGCTCCCTGCATGGAGCCTGCTTCTCCCTCTGCCTGTGTCTCTGCCTCTCTCTGTGTGTCTCTCATGAATAAATAAATGAAATCTTTAAAACAGGAAAAAAAAAAAAGAATGAGAGGGAAAGAGAGAAACTCTGCTGACTTCCTTCTCCCTGGGGAATGTGGATAGTCGGGTCCTCTCATGCCAGGTTGGGAGCCTGGAGGGGAGTGGGGAAGAAGGAACAGAAGTAGAGAGCTAGGGATCCTGGTTCTGTTTTGCTTCCTAAGCTTCCAAGGAGCAGAAAAACCTAGTGGGATGTGGAGGAAGCACTGCCTTGGGAGTCCCTGGGGAACTGAGGTCTGCCACTGACCCCCTAACCTTTTGTAATCATCCTGCCTCTCTGGATTCCAGTCCATGTCTAATGAGCAGGTTTCCCTAGATGACGTGGAAAGCAATTCCTGGGGTCCATGAGGGAAGGCTGGGCCCAGACTCTGGACCCAAGGCCTTCCAGAAGAGAGGGTTGCCTGACTCTGGCCTGCAGTGGTAGCCTTCTTCCCCATGGGTCCCCATGCAGGCTTTCCTCCCTTGTGCCTGGGGGCAAGTGTGTAAGCCCGTGCCTGCATCCATGAAGTGCTACATGCATAGCTCCTATTTTTTCCTTCTTTTCAACCACTGTGTCAGGGCACCTGAGTGGCTCAGTGGTTGGGCATCTGCATTTGGCTCAAGTCCTGACCCTGGGGTCCTGGGATTGAGGGCCACATTGGGCTCCCCACAGGGAGCCTGCTTCTCCTTCTGCCTATGTCTCTGCCTCTCTTTCTGTGTATCTCTCTTGAATAAATAAAAAATAAAATCTTGTAAAAAATAATAAAATAAAATAATAAAATAAAATAAACCACTGTGTCAAGACCCCATCCTTCTTCCTCCCTTTTGTACTGTGCACTTGGTAACTGCTAGTGAGGTTGTGGGTTGTATAAATTTATCTGTTCAACCTCAACTTGAGGAAATACTCTGAGTAGCTCGTATAAACAAAAATAGCTACGGTGTTTCTGATATTTCATGGTATAGGCACATGAATTATTTTTATTACCCAGGACTTAGAGGGCCCCTCATTTTGCAAAATACACTCAAATATTCAAGTATGTTAGTAGCAACGAATAACACTCTTCAGCATGCATTGAGCACCTAGTAATTCCATTTTGCTAGTGTGTTTGTATACATTTCTCACCCCACGGACAACCTTGCAAGGTAAATCTATTTCTTTCTCTTTGGAAGATAAAGACAATGAAGTCAAGAAAATTTTTAAAAAATATTTTGTTTAAAAAAATAAAAATAAATATTTTGTTTATTTGACAAAGAGAGAGAGAGAGAGCACAAGCAGGAGGAGTGGCAGAGGGAGAAGGAAAAGGAGACTCCCCACTGAGCAGGGAGCCTGACATAGGGCTTGATCCCAGGACCCTGGGGGCATGACCCAAGCCAAAGGTAGACACTTAACTGACTGAGCCACCTAGGTGCCCCAAGTCAAGAGAATTTTAAAAACTTGCTTGGAGACATAGGATTGAAAATGGGGCACCAGGATTTTGGCTCAACTCTGCTTGGCCCTCAAAGTCCTACACTTTCCCACACCACAGAGTTCACACTGCTTCCAGACCACAAGCTTATTTTTTTAGGAAAATACGATCTACTTAAGCCTCAGAAAATACAATCTTAGCTGGAGTTCTTTGCTTTTTTCCAGAATGGAGTCCCATGGCTCTCCCGACTTTAATGTAAACTTCATGAAATCACTGTATTTCCATATAGCAGACTTTTACTCTGCACTTCCAAAGTGACAGACACTGTTCTAGAAGCTTTTATGTGTCATTTAGTAGGAGATGCTGTGGACTTTTATTTTACAAGGGGCAAAACTAAGACTCAGGGAGATGCAGTTATTTACACAAAGGCAAATAGAAGATGAAAAGTGGTGGTTTGCTTTGTGAATTAGCAATTTAGAATGCAGTTATATAGTGTGCTTGGGATTTTGCTCTTGGCCTAGGACCGAAGCACTACTTGTTAAACCGCAAGATCAAGTTCAGCCGACCCACCCAACTAACACCCTCATTGTGCCTGGCTTCCTCAGTCTCTGCTGTGGTTGGAACTTGATTTGGTGGTTGTGGAGAAAGGCATGGTTCCTCTTATCTTTTCCCATCTTGCATTAGCCTGTACCACTCTTAGCTCATTTTAGTCTGAAAGTTCTGTTTCACTTTCCTTGCTCATCACACACTTGCTAATATTATGCATTAGCTTCATATTACAGAGAAGAAAGTGGTGATATGATTTACCCAAGATCATGCATAGGCTAGCTATTCTCTCTCTGAAATGGTTTCTGTTTACCCAAAAGATCCTTTGAGATTCAGTTCTGGTATTACCCTCTCCTGGATACATCCCCCAACTCCTTGCCAAATCCATCCATCCATCCGTCCATCCATCTATCCATCACCTATCCATCCATGCATCCATTCATCATCTATCCATCCACTCATAATCCATCCATCCATCCATCCATCCATCTACTTATTCAACAAATATTTATTGAGCACTCACAATAAATGGGAACTTCTCTGTCAATTTCTGGAGATTCTTCAGGGGAAGCAAACAGACAAAACCCCTTGCTGCCACGGAACTTTATTCCTTTGGGGAATGATGGGCCATAAGCATGTAAACAAGTAAGATTTATATATGTCAGATATCATATGTTCCACGAAGAAAAATGAAGCAAAGATGGTGTCTAGAGTGAGGGGTGAATAGGGGGAAGAGTTGAAGTTGGGTGGTCAGGGAAGTCCTCATGAAGAGTGGGGATGAGGGAAAGTCTGTAGGAAGTGAGAGGATGAACCACGTAACTTACAAAGAAAGGCACACTCCAGGGAGAGAGCAAGAAGAGTAGGTGTACCTAGCTCACTGGAGGAGCAACAAGGAGGCCAAGGGTTATAGCAGAGTAGGCGGGTGGGTGGTGGCAGGTAGAGATGTCAGGGCGACAGTCCAGGGCTGGCCTCTGTGACTTCAGTGTTTTCCTGCTGTTCCCTCTGACTGAGAGCCTGCACTGTATTTGTGTGGTCACCTCTTCCCCTGATCTATCCCCACACTGGTCTGTGCACCCTGGGGGGAAAGGGCACTCCTCTTTGATTTTCACATCCCCAGATGCCAGCCCAGGCCTAGGGGAGAGGAAGAGTACAGCATTTATAACCTCACTCCTTTTCTTCTTCTTTTTTGAAGGCCAAGTGTTCTCATTAAAGACTATTTGTGATTCTTTTTGATTAAAAAAAAAAAAGTGGTTATTTTGAAGGAATGCCACTTCTAAACTCCAATTAGCTAGTTCCTTTTTGGCCAGCCATCAAACGGATGGACTCGCTAGGGAGAGAATAAGGTGCCAGGAAAAAGCTGGAAGTGAAAGTTGCAGAGAGGAGGGTGTTAACTGAGTCAGGAGGAAGAAGACCTCACCAGAAATCCCCAGGGATTAGCAGGACAGCCCAGTTCCCTGCCGGGGACTGGTGTTTACAAAAACTGACCACAGGCTGGAACAAGGAGGCTCTCGAGAAACCCTCAAAGCGAGAAACCCTCAAAGCGTGTCAGGAGACCAGCCAGGACTTTCCACTTACTGCTTCTCAGTGGAGAGCTGGGGAGGGGGGATCCCCAGGGACCTGGAAGGCCTTGTCTCTGGAGACCTTTCTGGAAAAAAAAAGTGCATTTTCCCTGGTAGGGCGTTTTCCCTCACAGAGTGGAACACTGGTCTCTGAGAGGCTTGTGCTGCTTCTGAGGTGGGGAAGGAACATGTGAAAAGCAGATGGGTTAGGAGAAAAGGCCAAAGCATGTGGCCTCCGGTGAGGTGCTAACATCAGAGGCCTTTATGTCTGCTCCCAATTGGAATCCTGCATTCTCAAGGCAAAGGAGACTTAGAGCAACTTGGCCCAATTCATAGCACTTGGTCCTAGTAGCTCAGTAGGGTCAAAGCAAGGGAGCCTGGGGGAGTGGGAATTGAACCTGGGCATCCTGAAGTCTGTGGGAAACCATTGGGAAATCTCTACAAGGCAGTTATGAAATTGGATTTTCAATGAGAGGTATGAATGCATCAAACTGTGTATGATATATGTATAACACTGCGGAGTGTTCATTAATGAGAGTTGGAGAGGACAGTAATTCCTTTAGGGCTGGTATGTCAGGTGGTGGGTTTGTTTAAAAGTGATAAAGTAGGGGAAAAAAGTTTGTCTTGTAATTATTCAACAACTCTTTTTTTTTTTTTTTTTTTTTTTTGAGAATGGACTGTGTGCAGGCACTGTGCCAGGTGCTAATGTAACTAGATCAACGTGCCCTCATGGAGCTTCCATTCTACGGGGACTTCTAGAACTATACATCGGGGCACTTGAGATAAGACCACTTGAACGTCCAGGCCTCAGATGCATGTTGCAAATGTCTAAAAGTGGGGGAATACAAATTCACAGTACCTGCCATTAGAATGGGGAGTTAGTTCTGTACCAACCAATGACCTATTTAAAGCAAGTCACAGCCTTGCCAGACTGTCATCTCCTCCCCGCCGGTGGAGTGGACCCTCTTTCCTTGCAGCTCTCCTTCTCGGGGATATTAGGAACATCACCAAACTCTGAAAACAAGAGCTCTCTGCAAATGGCAAGTGTTGCTCACCTGCCTGGGAGGCAGCAATGTGGTACCTGTGAGAGGTTTGGATGAAGTCCAATGTGGGTCCGCAACTCAATCGTTACAAACTTTGCTTCTCTTGGTATGTCTCTGGCTGCCTTGTATGGGTTTTCTTCCAGCTTTCAGATGACTTTTCCTGACATTATGTTAGTGTCTGGTTTCTGCAATCTGGTGCAACAAAACGTACATGTGTATACGTGTACCTGAGTGCTACAGGGCCGATTGTGTTTTTGGTGGCTATGATATTAAAGAAAGAAAAAGGCCAGGATGGTCACTCAGGATCTCAGAAGCCCTGGGTGCTGTATGAAAATAGCATCTGTGGGTAGAGAGCGCAGAGGGAGGTGTCAGAAGTCAGCCTCGCTTGGGTCAGGGTAGGAAACCAATAGTGTGAATGAAAAGCAGCATGCAGGGTGCCAACTCTCTCAGACCCCCAAATATAGCTGCTGAAAACTGCGCCTTCTGGTGAAAAGATCAGCTGTGGCAGGATGCCTTCCATATATGTCAGTAAGCTGGGACCGAGAGCATAAAACCGGCCTGAAATGTGTCTAAATCAATAATGAAGGTGACTCACCCGCTCCTGTTGAAAGGAGTGTTTCTGAAAAGTGAAAATAAGAGAGAAAGAAGAGAATCAAGCAAAGACGGAGAACAATGGGCTTGGATTTAAAACAATAGGAGTAAGAAAATTGAATTAGTCACTCCACACAGATCCTGTGAGCCTCTGTCCTGAATTATGACCTCCCTGCCAAGGTTTTAAGGTCGGGGTTTCTTTATGGTCTTATTTCCTGGTAAAATGACACACTGTTCCCAGTGCTGGCTTCAGGCATGTGATGGGCATCCTGGGGATATGTGACATAGAGCTGCTGCAGGGCTACTCTGGGAGCTCAGGAAGCCTTGCTAGGGCCAGAGAACAACCACTGTCCGTGCAAAGTTTCAGTATGACCACGTGGAGCCCCTGAGTCACGGGGCAGAAGAGCTGAGAAGAGCCCCCCACCCCCCTCCCCTGGCTCAGTTCAATGCAGATGGAAGCTCAGTCCTTTGGTTCTGCATTTCTTTCATGATAGATCTCTTGTGTTTGGACTGTATCATCCCTGATCTCAGCAAATGGTCCAGAAACCAGGGAAACAAACCTGTGTGGTTTGCTAGTGTTTTAATCAATCTGCAGTTTGCAAAAGAGATTTTTACACTAAAGATGTGTCAGTCCTGTTTTTTTTTTAAAGGTTTTATTATTCATGAGAGACAGAGAGAGAGAGAGAAAGAAAGAGAGAGAGAGAGAGAGGCAGAGACACAGGCAGAAGGAGAAGCAGGCTCCATTCAGGGAGCCTGACGTGGGACTCGATCCCAGGATCAGACCCCGGGCTGAAGGCGGCACTAAACCGCTAGGCCACCGGGGCTGCCCCCAGTCCTGTTTTTAATCACACTTGGCGACGATAACAGCAATGATTGTCTTTCTAGTGTCTTCATCTCTTTGCTGTTTGGTGACAATAACACCTATGATTGCTTTCTAATATCTTCATCTTATTGCTGTTTGTCTTGGGGACTTCATCCATCCAACGGACATAATTCCTTTTTGATGGACTTCATCCATCCAATGGACATAATTCCTTTTTTATATCCATAGGTAGTATGTGCTCAGCATACTACATATGGATATGAAATGATTTTGTGTGTGATAATGTGGTGTATTAGTCAGCTTTGCTGCGATAAGAAATAGTCCTCAAATTTCAGTTGCTATAGCAACAAGCGTCTCTTTTATGTCACATGTCAGGGACTGCAGATTAGCTTCTGTGGTCTTGTTCTGCATTTCTTATCCTGGCATCCGGGCTGAGGGGACAAGTGCTTCTGGGAGCATGTTATGCTCGTGACAGAGGGAAGAGAGTTAGCAAGGACGCAGAAACTTGAGATGTTTCTTGAAGCTTCTCCTTTATTCTACTTCTATTCTATTTGCTAAACGGGGCAAATGGCCAAGTCCTCTATCATGTCCCCCTCCGTAGGAGGGGAGGTCAGACGTGCAAGTCACATGGCAACCAGAAAGGCAGTAATAATCTTTTTACAGTTGAGAAGACGATGCAGCCTAACCTATACCTTATAAAACTGCAAAAAGATGGGAATGTTAGGTGCTTAGTAAAATAATATGATGCTGCTATTTTGTGGTGATATTTTAGTTAACTGTCATATGCCGACCTAGCCAACATTTGATTACGTGAGAAGAAAGTGTTCCAGGATACAGGAAATTTTATATCGTTTACCGCTATCTGCTGGGGGTAAAACCTAGCACCATGTCTGGGAAATAGTAGGTAACAATACATACTAGGTGTCCTGAATAACCGCATGAGGTCACAGCTGCTCTAATTCTCTGGGAGCCCAAAAGCCAAATATAATTAAAGTTTCCACAGTCTATTTAAGATTAGAAGATTTGGCAAAGCATGAATTTTAACTGTGCACTAGATAAACAGGTTTACCGGTATAGTTCTTAAATTCGAACCTAATCACATCTCTTGAAGCCTTGTCTTCCTTTATGTTGGAACTCATGTCATTACATCAGAGAACTCTCGTGCAAACATAACTCAAGGTCCCCAGCAGTGTTGATGATCTCTGCCCTTGTCAGGAGCAATAATAGCAGTGCTATTGACCATTGTTGCGTCTTTCTCTGGGGCTTTCCAGAGCACGTATTATCCTTCCTATCTTTTGTTGTTGTTCCTAACCTGCCTTGCTGGGAGCCTCTCAAATTTAGAGAAAAGAAAACCAAGATGCCAAGATGTGAGGGCAGGGCCAAAGGCTGGGCTGTGGGCATGGGCCCCTGCTCCGCTCACCAGCTGTGTGATCTTGGGCTAATTACTCGGCTTCTCTGTGTCTCATTGTTCACATCTGCAGAGTGTGGCTGATAGTAGCATCTTCCTCCTGGGGTGCTGTGAGGAGTTAATGAGGTGATACGTGTGGAGGGTTTGGAGGCATGCTTAGCAATAGTGAGTGCTCGCATTCATGATCCATTTCAATGAGGAGCTCTGTCCAGCCTTGGCACCGAAGAGAGAGCAAAAGCAGAAATGAGGTCTCGGGTTGCGGCTGGGATGTGGGATCATATGGACTAAGGGACAGAGATGGGCACCCAGGAACAGAGGTCCCTACAGTAGATGTGGCTGTGCTCCTGTCTTGAACAACCTCATGACATGATGCAAAGACTGGAAAAGTCCTCAGGTTCAAGGCCCTCATCACTCCTGTACCTGAGCCTCGGCAGACAGGGAAGGCCCTCTAGGCTTCCTGTTTGGACAAGACTTCTAGTCAGTTCCGGCTCTGGGCCTCAGATTGCTGTGTTGGTGACTCGAGCAAGGCTTTCCAAAGCAATGCTCATTTGAGACAGGAGGGACATCCACAGGGATGTTCATCTTTGTCTCGGGCTCATGGCCTGGGTAGGCAGTGCCCACTCGTCTGTCAAAGGTATGGGGCCTCTGCATGTGAAGTGCAGCTCCAGAAACGTGCTCAGAACTGGTTTCAGGTGAGAGGGTTCCATATGAAATGCAGGCAGGTACCCCTCCACCCAGATCCCCCACACAGTAGGAGGCACCTATGCACATAAGATCCTCTGAAGGTCCTTGCAAACCATCACCATCTCTTTCCTTCCAAGACCCTGAGTGGACAGTGTTCTAAGAGGCCAGTGTGTACTCTATTATGAACTTGAAAAAAAAAATGAAATGTCTTTCTGCTTTTTAGTCTGTAATTGAGATTTACCTCTCCTCCAAGGCATTAAATTTAAATAATCTCATCCTGAGCATCCAGAAATTTCAAAATCCATTTCAACACCTAACCCGCCTGTCACCAGGATTAACAGGTATTAATAGCAAACAAAAACAGCTCATTTAGAATGCTGTGTTTTAGGAATAATGGAAATATAAGCCTTATTTACATTTTAATCATTTTTCCCTTCTGATAGCATTAGTGGGGTAGGCTGCTCTGTGTACAGCTCTGATGTGTGTCATTCAGCGGTGCATGGACACTGGTTTCCAGATTGATTCCCACCTCCATTGTCTCCCTTACTCTTCATAACAGCTCTAAAAATTATGCCTTATTATTTATGCCCATTTTATGGACAAGGGAACTAAAGCTCAGAGGCTCATGTGAGCACTTGGCTCAGGGTATGATAGCTGATGAATGGAGGGGCCACGACTTAAACCCGAAAGCAGATGTGGATGACCTGGAGTATGTGGTCTTGGCATTGCACAGAGTAGTGGTCAGGTGCATGAGGATCACGTCAAACTTTTTTTTTAAAGATTTTATTTATTTATGAGACACAGAGAGAGAGGCAGAGATATAGGCAGAGGAAGAAGCAGGCTCCCTGCTTGGAGCCTGATGTGGGACTCGATCCTGGGATCATGACTTGAGCCAAAGGCAGATGCTCAAACCCTGAGCCACCCAGGTGCCCCCCCCCCCGCATCAAACTTTTTGAGGGTACTTTGGCCCTAGCTGCTTGGCCAAAGGGAGGAAGGATTTGTGTTTATGAAAACCTTTCTACTTTGGTTCAAAGTGTGTATGTGAGGGTGGTTTTAATGTTTAGGAGAGATGGTCGCCTATACAGAGGGCCCGCCTTGGAACCATGCAGTGTTTTCTTCCTGAAAGAAGTGGGAGATGAGCCTTGTCAGCATCTGCAGAGACAGGTGGACTGTACGAGGCATAAGGAAAAGAAAGTGAGGGTGTTTTACTGATTCAAAGACAGGAGAAGAGGTTGGTGGGATGCCTGGGGTAGTAAATGAAGCCAGAGTGGTAAGAGGAGAGGTGGAAGCTGGGCAGGACCTGAAGGGCCTTGCCGAATGGGTTTTTAACATTTACTGAACACTCAGTGTACACTAAGCTCTGAGCTGGGTCTCAGATTAAAAAGATTACTTTAGTAATTCTGGAAGAGTAGTTGGAGCAGCTGAGAAAACTGAGGTGCTTGTCTGTAATCAGGTCGATCACAAATGACCAAACCAGCACTGAGACAAGGTCTTTTGCATTTCAGAACATATCCCAGACCAGCTTCAAATTTAGATATTTGCTAATTAAAATTGACCCTCGAACAACGTGGGGGTTAGAAGGTCCCCTGAGCAGTTACAAATCCAAAGTAGAACTTTTGACTCCCCAGAACCTTAACTAAAATAGCTTACCGGTTAGGAGCCTTACCAGTAACATAAATAGCACATATTTTGTATATTATGTTTTATATACTGTAGTCTTCCAATAAAGCAAGCTAGAGAAAAGAAAATGTTATTGAGAAAATCATAAGGAAGAGAAAATACATGTACAGTACTGTCCTGTATTTGCACAGTTCAAACCCCTCTTGTTCAAGGGTCAGCTGTATTTAGGATCTGAATATAGTTGTTCATTTCTCTGCATCGTATCAACTGTGATGATGGAGGAAAGCTCAATTTCTACTCTCTAATTTGCATTAACGCAGTTAATGGCCAGAACACATCTTTTTGGAAGGGAGATTATGTCAGCGGTGGTTTCATAGCTTCAGCAAATTAACACATCCTCTATTACCTGGTATGGGTTAGTGTGTTTCCAGAGAAACAGAACTGATAGGAGATACACATGCATGTCCAAGAGGTCCAGGATCTGCAGTTGGCCAGCTGGAGACCCAGAAGTGCTGCTGGTATAGTTCTAGTTCAAATCCAAAGGCCTGAAAACCAGGAGAGCTGATGGCTCTTCCCGAAGGCAGGAGACTCATGTGCTAGCTCAAAGACAGATGGACAAAGAATGCAAGTGCTCCTTTACTCTGCCCTGTGTTCTGTTTAGGCCTTTAAGGGATTGGATGGGGCCCACCCACATTTGGGAGGGCATCTGCTTCATTCAACATACTGATTCAAATACACTCTATGGTAATTAGTTGAATTTAAGTAAAATAAAATAGTTTTTTTAAAGTTGATCTTGTGTAGAGACACCCTCAGAGACACAGTCAGAATGCCCAGGCATTCTGTCCCATGTCGGCACGCCATGTCCCAACTGATTGACACAGGACACTCACTATCGCAGAGACCTTTTTTATCAATATGAATACAATGAAAGAAAATTGAAAGTTGGAATGAGGAAGCTTCAACAGTAGATGTGCCTTGCAGGGAGGCCTGAGCTCCTTTGCCAGGACCATGCTCAGAGCTCTCTCCCCTTACGTGGACCAGCTTCTCTAGATTCCTCAGACTGCTTTTAACCAATTCAAATGCCCTTCATTTTCAGGCCAACATTCAAGCTCCACTTGACAGGCTGATGGAACAGGCAGGGTTCTCTGAGATCATCTGGGCTAGGGATTTTCTAACATGCTCTATGTCACCGTCACATGGAAAATGGTACTATTTGTACAGCACACGGAGGAAATGCTGAAGCTGATTGTGGCCACAGAGCAGTGGCCAGTGGGGGTTTTGGCCACACTGAGCCCACTTGCTGTCTCCCATGACTGTGGGCATGCATTAGCTCATTTTTGCCACATGGTTGAAAAATGTCTTGATTTAGCCCAAGCCATCTATTTTACAGATGGGAATACTGATGCCCAGAGTGGGAAAAGCTGGAGCTAACTGGTTACAGCTTGAGATCATCTGCACACTGTTGGTTCACTGCATGGCTCCAGATTTCTGAATTATTCATTAATCATTTGTCACAAATTGTCAAAGATGGATGACGTCTGTGTGTGCACATGTATACACACATGATCTCTTCCCCACTAGGTTATCTATCGTCTAGGGACAGAGTCTTTGTCACGTTTCCTTCTTTTCTTATACCCTCCAAGTTAGCAAGCATAATAGCTTGGACTTTTCTATGTATTAAAAGATAAATGAATAATCCATCCATCCATAACCTGAAATGTAAACTACGGCATGCTCCTACATCAAATGTCCCTTCTGCCAGAGGTGTCCACTGATGTCCTTGGCTGTAAATCATCTCTGCTTTGTCTGACCCTCTAGAGTGTTCTTTTTGTGACATCGGAGAGCTTTTACTACTTTCTCCTTTATATTGGAGTCATAGGTGAATGTATACCATCTTCCTTTTCAATAATACAGCCGCTTTGAGAGGAGGGCATGTGGCTCATGAGACAGGCATTTGATTCGGATTCAGCATATTTTGAGAAGGACCTCTTGAATATCAGATACTGCACGCAATCTGTTGTCACAGGAGCTCGTTTCACCCTCAGCAGCCCTGTGAGGTGGGCGGGGCACATTAGCTTCATTTTATGAGACAAGGAAGAGGTTCGAAGAGCAAAGTTACCTATTCAAGATGGTTTTAGTTGAGGCCAAAATCTCTGGCTTCAAGTCCCACACCCTTTGCACCAGCCCAGGATGTGTCCCTCTGACCTTAGCTGTTTGTTGAATAAATATACAAGCCAAGAAGAAATTAGCTAATTAACCTGGAGGCAAATAAATGCTGGACGTAAGTCATGTGTGATTTTTGTTACTGGTCAAAAAGTACCCTCCTACTGGAGAAAAATGAAAAGAATGTTTGCTCTCATGGATGTGTTCTCCCCTTGTCCCCTGGAAGGTCTGCAAGTTCTATTGAAATGTGCCTTTCAGATGCAAGAATGTCTTGCTCCCCTGGTTTCTACCACAATGAAAATGGGAATTTGTGCCTTTTCATTTTGATGTTTGTCTGTTTCCTTGATAAGCCTTGCATTTAGAAGGTAAATCCAATCAGCTGTTGGGTCTCGGGGAAGCCTGGTGGCTACAGCTTCCTGTGTGTGTGTTATGTGCGTGTGTGTTGTGTGTGTGTGCAGGTGGCAGGGCAGTGAATACCCTGCTTTAGTTTTCGGCTCTGCTTTCTTATTTCCCATAGCAATAATTGACCCCTTCCATGGTAAAGACCCTCGAAAAGTAGAAGAAAGCATGCCCAGCGATGCGGGATTCATCTTGTATGTGATTATCTAAGTGTGGCCTCCAAGGAAGTTGATTCTCTGGCCCAGTTAATTCCTGACCCTAATCAGAGCCCAAAGCCCCTAATCATGCTTCTGAGTTTGGTAATGGCACGTCTCTTCACAAACATCTGCGAAGAAATCATGCTTAGAGGAGTCTTTTGATAGAGAACAGTAGTTAAGCCCCAGCACCCGCTTGACAGATGCCTCTTGAATAGCATGATAAGCTCCAGCTCACTGGGGTACATAGCAGGGAGTGCCCACAGAAGAAATGGTCACCCGAGGCTAAAATCAATGAGATCAGCCTTCAAAGGGTTTTGCAAATCCTCATCACAGCCTATGGAGATGTCCTTTTTCTGGATGCAAACACTGAGGTGTCTGTGACTCAGCTGGTTCACTGGACTAGTTCCCATCATAGCCTCTCTTTGGGACAGGTGGACATGGAAGCTGTGTGGAGCATTCTGCTCACCCTAGGCCTGCTCTCTACATTGGGTCAGATCACAGCAACAGAGCAGAGAGCGATGAGATGCTGCCACAGAGAGTCAACAAGAGGGATGTTGTCAGCACTCTTTACCACTTCAGTCCTTCATGTAGACGAACTTGATTTTAGCCATCAAATCCATCAAATGTCTGCTGCAAGCCGGCCCCGCTGCTAGGTGCTGGGGGCAAGTGAGGGCTAATGCATTTTCTGCCTCAAGGACGAGTCTGGTGGAGAGTCGTTTCTCAGAATATTTTCTTATATCGTGGCACTGGTCCAGCCAGGAGACATTCATAAGGCATTTACTCTTGCCTTCATTGATCAAATAAATACTTTGAAAACACTATGTCTAGGAGGGTGGAGACTGAGGGAATGACAGGGAGTAAGATTGACATGGGCCTGGTCCAGAAAATGCACACAGGATGTTGAATTGTAGGTGAATATAGACAGAAACGGAAGTTACTCTCTTTGTAGTATCTGAGGGGGAAAAATATGTAGAAAATGTGTGAGGTAAATAAAATTGCAGAGGGGATGTTTATACACAATTATTTGCCAACTTGGGTGTGTTTTGTTTCATTTTTACCATATATATTTTTTATGTAAAAGCATAATTACTCATTGAAATTCCTTGAACCTTTCCTTCGCTGGTCTGGACAAATTGGGAACTGTTCACAACTGCTCCTTCAGTGGTTTTATATAATTTGGGCAGGCTTTTGGGGTACTGCTGTGTCTTAAGACATTGAAGAAGGTTGTATCTCTAGGCCCTTGCTTCTTACATTTCCCCTGCCTTGCTCAGTGGTTAAATGCTATTTATTTATTTTTTTAAACTACAGTTCAGAGATCATCAGCTAAAGTCATCCATTCCAGCATTGGACAACTATTTACTGAATATCTACTTTGTGCCATGCATAGTTCTAGGCTCTAGGGATTAGCTACACCAGTAAGGGGAAAATGTGATAATAATGGAATAATAATAATAATAATAAATCAGAGAAAGGTAATAAAGTGCTATTTATTACCTTCTAGTATATTAGCAGGTCAAAAAAAGCAATGGAAAAAATAGAGCAAAGTGTAAAGGGAATACATTTTGATCTATGCTGGATATATTTTAAAGGTAAGGCTAGAAGGATTTGCAGAAGGATTACATGTGGGGCATGAAATAAGAGAGGAGGCTAGGATGACTCAATATTTTGTCCTAAGAGACTGGATGGATGGAATTGTCATTAGCTGAGATGAGAAAGACTTGGGGGTGGGTGAGCAGCATGGGGAGAGGGGACGAGGAGTTCACTTTGGGGCTGTGATAAATTTGAGGTAGGCGTCCAAGTGGAGATTTTGAGTAGGCTGTGGTTATGGCAAGTAAGGGAGAAGTCAAAGCTGGAAATATGGATTTGAGACTCATCAAATAGAGATGATACTTAAAACCATGAAACTGGATGAGGTCACTAAAGGCATGACTCCCGATAGAGAAGAAAGAGCTGAAGGCCTGAGTTCCAGGAAATGCCAAGGTGAAGAGTTTGGGAAGAAAGTCAGGGAACCAGATAAAGAGAATAAGAAGGAGCAGATGTTAACTAGGAGACTGTGATCTAGGGGTCCAGGAAATAAGACTTTTTGGAACAGACAATGACTCAATTGTGTCACAATTGATGATGGTCTAGTAAAGATGAAGGTTGAGAACTGACCATTGGATTTTGCCTCTTGGAAGCCATGGGTGTGGTCCACTATGGCCCCACCCACCCAGCATGCCTCCTGGGCATGCTTTGTGCCCCCTTTATGACATACTTCTACACGGGGCAGGGACACAATCTATTCAAATAGCCAGGCCCTCACAAAATAGCTTACCTCTGCAATCCTGTAGTCATCCTCATTAATTTAGTTAGGCAACGCTAGTGAGCACTGCTTGCATACCAGGACCTATCTAGATGAAAATAAGTGTGTTAAAGTCAACCACACAGTCTTCTTCCCCTAGATATCTTACCGTCTAGGGAGGAAAACATGGTGTCTGGGCTCTATTATAGCCCTAGGAAGTGATTGAGGTAGGATAAAATTATGGAAGTTCAGAGGACGAGAAATTTCCCCTGGGTGTCAAGATTGAGTCCATGGCTGACTTGAATGTGGTCTTGAAGGATGAACAGCATTTGGAAAGGAGAAGGCGGAGTGAAGAAAGAGCTATTTCAGACAGAGGGAACTACCCGAGCAAGGGTGTGCAGTGAGACAGCTGGAAAGGAGACAGTGGGCTGACGGGTAGGAAATGGGAAGGAGAGACCGAAGTGGGAGACCGGGCCTGGAATTAGTGGCTGGGCTTTATGTCTTGGTCAATGGGGAAATCATTAAAGGCTTTTCAGCCACGGAGTGGCGCGGGGATCTCTCCGCTGCTTCAGGAAGAGCCATCTGGCTGCGTGTGCAGAACCGTCCAGAAGAAAGGAAGAGAAGAAGGACCTAAATTAGGGCAGCGGCAGTGGGAGGCAGCAGGAGGGGTGACGTGAGACACAGAAGAGGCAGGATCCGCAGGACATAGCACTCCAGAATGCAGGGTGCAGGGCGTGGAGCAGGGGCTCTGGGCCCTCCCTGAAAACCACAGGAGCCTTTTGAAGTGCAGTGGCCTAGGCAGTCACTGGTCACTCATACTTGTCACTTCCACCCCCATCCTCATTGGGACTGTGTGTGCTTGAGCTTCACCTCATTAATGACATAAAGCTTGCTTATTTTTGGAACTCTGTGATTAACACAGTTTCTGCATTTAAGAAACAAAGGAGCTTTGCATTCCAGGACTCTATGCCTGCACTTTAAAGAGGTAATTTTGGAGATGTGAGAGATGAGTGCTGGCAAGGGCCCATCCAGGCCACCTCCAGCCTTCAGTCTCTGATTTTCTGTCGCGTCTGGTCTGATCAGCTGCACACGGCATTTCCCAAATTGTTGGGCAAAGCAGTTCTCCGAGCCTGGGAAGGGCAATGCATGGGGCCACCCCGGCTGCAGTGCCATAGGAAATGCCAAGTGACCCAGATGGGGCCCAGGCAGCCTGCCTGCTGGTTTTCCCCATAAACCCAGCCCCAGGAGCATGGCCTTTGTACAAAGGACAGAAGCCCTCCCGCTGCTCTGCGATTCTCCCAGCATCAGCTCGAGGGGGCTCAGATGAGCAGGTAATGGCACCCAGGGGGAGCATCACTGATTTCGGTGAGGTTAGAACCCCAGGCTGTGGGGGAAGGGGCTGGCCTGCAGCCAGCGCCAGCATCCCAATTCATGTGGCAGCGTAGGGGGAAGAGCCTTTGTGGCAAGGCTGGCTTCCTCCTGAATCTGCCCATAAAAGGATAAAAGTGCTGCTATCTGGTCGGCATTGGGTAGGATTGCTGATGATAAATTTTTTAAAAGTGTGGATTTTTCCCCCCTTTATGCAAGGCGGTGGGGGGGGGTAGAGAAAGAGAGAGAGAAAGAGAGGGAGAGAGATTGCTTTCACACAATTTCCAGCCTGTATGTGCTAACAGATGGATTCAGACTCATCTTTTATCTAGTGTTACAGAAGATAAAACTGAAACTGGATGATACGCTGCCTCTTCAATTTACAAGAGGAAAAAAAAAATAAAAAGCTTTTTAAGGGAAGCCCTTATGGTCGAAAAGAATGGTCCAAAATATTGTCTGGCTTTACTCAAAAGGCAAAGTACAGCAGGACCATTTAAAAGTGACTTTTTTTCTCCCTCCCCCTCCCTGACTTCTCCAAAATCTATGATCTCTGTGTCAGAAGTAGGCCAAGCTTTAAGGCTATCATGAATTATATATCAAGAGACATCATTACCCAAGAGTCTTGAACAAATGCCCCATGGTTTAAATTTTACAGACATTTTTCCCCCCTCGGTGGCAGCAATTTCTGTCTCTGCCTTCTTCCTGAGATGGAAAAGGAAAGTGTTTTTACAAAATGCACGAGGAGATGTTATGCTAATAAAGGTGATTGTGCAGTGATTGGAAACTGCTCTGTTCTCTTCGGAAGGCAGCTTTTGTCCCGCACACGTTGACCCTGCATCCAGGTACTCAGGCGGGCAGCCTGCTCTGGCTTTGTCTTGTCTGATTCCAGCAAGAGACAGACACCCACAGAGCCAGGGCTGACAGAGGGGAAACCCAGGAACTGGGCATTTCAGCACCCACCCTTTATCATCTGACTATCAGATATGCTTCCCCCACCTGTGTATTCTCTAAGATTCAAGAAGGGCTTTATGAAAATAATCCTTCTATCTGAAATGGAAGGTATCACCTGGGTAAATAGGAAAGGCAAGTGTTTGGTGTTTGCTTTTTTGCCCCCGTATAGCTCCCGAAGGGATTAAATTTTAGCCCAGAACACAGGCGCTGAGGACGTGATGCAAGCCCTGGGCACAGGACTGATAGGGCATCCAGACAAGAATGCCTGTGGCTGTAGGAAATGGTCTTCTCTGCTCCACACCCCATAATCTCCCTCCCAATTCATTTTTTGGGGGTAGGGGGGCCAGCGGGTAGTGTGTCTTTTACATTGCTGAGCTCTCCTTTATACAGCCCAAGAGAAGCTATTCCTTATATAGGCTTCTCATCTTTTTTTAATCTTTAATAATCCTTTTTTTAAAGATTTTATTTATTTATACATGAGAGACCCAGAGAGAGAGGCAGAGAGGCAGAGACACAGGCAGAGGGAGAAGCAGGCTCCCTTTAGGGAGCCGGATGCGGGACTCGATCCCAGGACCCAGGATCATGACCTGAGCTGAAGGCAGATGCTCAATTGCTGAGCCACCCAGGTGTCCCCTTAATAATCCTTTTATTAAATATCTCCCTTTATTATGCTTTGGGATATGGTGGGCACACCGTGTTTTTAGCATTTTAGAGATGAAAGCTGGCGTGGAGATGTGACTACGGTCACTGTTAACTAGAGCAGTGAAGTATACGCATATCTCCACACACACACGCATGCGGGGTATAGAATACAAACCTGATGGTATCACCCAGCCACTGCCAAATAACGAAAGGTGAACCCTGTGATCCAGGTCCCATTTGGAGAGTAGATTCCTTCATGAGGCTTTGCCAGTGCTCTGTCTTCTGGCTCAACCCCTGCCTCAAATTTTGCCCAGGCTTCCCACCCATTGCACTTTCATCATTTTCAGCCATGCCCAACCTTGTGGAGTTCCTTACTTCCTGAGCCTCATCACTTCTGTCTGTACATATTGTCTCACAGTGACCTGAGCCTGAGCACCCTCCCTTCCCACGTTCCTCATGTCCATGGCTAAGTCCTGTGTGGATTCCAGACTCAGGGCAGGCCCTCCTGTGAAGCCTTAATCCCCCAGATTCCCACTGTGTGGGCTAGGCCTCCATTCCTGGTCCTTCCACATCAGCAGCCCACGCTTCCCATCGCAGCAACTGCCACACTGTATTTTTTTTTCTTTTCTTTTCTTGTTTTAAAGATTTTATTTATTTATTGAGACTCAGAGAGAGAGAGAGACAGAGACACAGGCAGAGGGAGAAGCAGGCTCCATGTAGGGAACCCGACGTGGGACTTGATCCCGGGTGTCCAGGATCACACCCCAGGCTGCAGGCAGCGCTAAACCTCTGCGCCACTGGGGCTGCCCCACACTGTATTTTCATTGTCACTTCACGTATGTATCTTTTCCGGGAGCTGAGGAGCTACTAGCACACGAGTGAGGCACCACACTTGGCCCTCAGAATCTTCATCTCCAGAGTGGAAGAAGTTCTGGAAGGTAGCCATAGGCTGCATGGGGGTGCTTGGTGGGATTCTTTGTCCCTATCACTGTTCCTCTACATGCACCCCAAACAAGGAGTCGGCCCACCAGGCCGGGCTTGGTGACTATCCTGTGTCCCATTCCTGTGTGTGATTGCTTTCAGACCCCAAGATGAGGGTCACCACTACTGTCCCATTTATCACCTCCACTGACCCAGTCCTTTGGTACGTGCCCAGCTGACACAGTTTAGAAGGTTGGTCTCCAGAATCTGTGATGTCTGGCCTGGCACTGAGTCAACAAAGTCACTGGGGGAGAAGCAGGCCGTTAGGATAGAAGGAATACAGGGTTCAGACAGACAGTCCTGCATGAGAATCCCACTTCAAGGGCAGCCCAGATGGCTCAGTGGTTTAGCGCCACCTCTAGCCCAGGGCCTGATCCTGGAGACCTGGGATCGAGTCCCATGTCAGGCTCCTTGCATGGAGCCTGCTTCTCGCTCTACCTGTGTCTCTGCCTCTCTCTCTTTCTCTCTCTCTCTCTCTCTCTCTCTCTCTGTGTCTCTCATGAATAAATAAATAAAATCTTAAAAAAAAAAAAAAGATCTGCTAAAAAGAATCCCACTTCTTTCATTAATGGGTGATCCGTGTGATCACTAAAGGCTCTGAGCCTTCGTATCTGTCTCAGTAAAATGAGGGAGAGTGTTGTATGAAGCTATGTTTTAATAACGAGATTATTTTATAAAGTATTTGGTACATAAAGGATATTCAAAAATATTGAGCATTAGTAGTATGGAAAAGTCCAGTTTCCAATCCAGTGAATCAGATGATTAAAAATATACCTAAATGGGGATCCCTGGGTGGCGCAGCGGTTTGGCTCCTGCCTTTGGCCCAGGGCACGATCCTGGAGACCCGGGATCGAATCCCATGTCGGGCTCCCGGTGCATGGAGCCTGCTTCTCCCTCTGCCTGTGTCTCTGCCTCTCTCTCACATTCTCTCTCTCTCTCTCTCTGTGACTATCATAAATAAATAAAAAATTAAAAAAAATATATACCAAAATGATTCTTATCATTGCTGAAGAAGTAAGGCCTCATATTGTTGCTTTAGGGATTACAACTTTAAAGTAAAAAAAAAAAAAAAAGGAAAGAATCTGTGGAAGGCATAAGCATCAGAATAATAATAATAATAATAATAATAATAATAATAAACCACTAGCTTGTCTGGGCTCTTATTTCTCTTAGGCGGGGTTGCCTTATGTCCATTGTGGGCCTAATGAGACCCGTGTTGCCAGGGTGTGGATGTGAGAAATGAACGAGAGATGAGGGGTGGAAAGGGCCGTGCTCAGCCAAGGGCAGAGCTGGTTCTCAGTAAGTGGTTTTGAAATTTCTTCCCTGAAGCTGTTCTCCCATCTGTGAATTGTGTCTGGATTGTAACCAGCGTGTTCCTCAGCTCCAAGCAGCCTCAGAGTTCAGTGCAGAGATCCGAACAAGAGCAGTTTCTGGGCACTTGGGGAAAAAAATAAAATAAAATAAGGCATCTGAATGAAAGTCAGGACAAAACGGCAGCGGGCCTGGGGTGGCCCACCTCGTCCCTGGGCCCCGGGCTCCTGGGCCACAAGGCCCAGGGGGACGCCAGACAGTTTCCCAGGTGGCCTCCAGCTCTGGCATCCTGTGAGTCTAATTTATAGTTGAGTGAGTTGTCATTCACAGACCAGGAAGGGCCAAATTACCCTCATTATTCTGCTCGCAGCTCTGGTGCCTGGGAAGCCGCTGGGTCCTGCCACCACTAGAATTAGCTCGAAACCCTTGGGCTTTTAATTAAAGGGCTCTGTGAGTCCGATGGTTTGTGGTCAGATGCAGATCATCGGGGAGGCACGGAGGGAGGTCCTCTGTCCTGCCACCGAGGCCCTGAGAGATCGGCCGCCTGTCTCAGGCCTGGGACAGGGAGTCGGGGGACTTCCAGGAGGGGCTCGTGGCTAAGCGTTGGTCCCCGAGGCCTGGGGACAGCTGACGTCCCGCCCGGGCTGCTTGGGTTGTGGCCGCCGTAGGCCTGGAGTAGTTCTTCCCCAGCGCTCTTTCCGCCTCGGGTGGCCTGTGCTAAATGCATTTGCCATCCCACGTGGTACAAAGAATAAAAGGATTGTCTTTAAAAAGTGGTTTCTGAAGGTGGAGAAGGCAAGGCTGCCTGCTGTGTGTTTTTAACAATTGCCTCCCCAGAGGAGGCCTGAAAACCTCACCTTTCAAGATGTTTCAACTCCTATTAGGAAGCGACTTTAATCAAGTTGCTCTTTTGACCGCTGCTGCTGCTGCTGCTCCTGCGATTGCCAGACTGGTGATTATTTGTCTAACCGGAGCCTCCAGGGCTGGAACTGGACACCATTTCCCTCCCAGAGGAGGTGAAATTGTATAAGTTACATTCTCCCACCTGGCATCACCTTGCGGAGGGGGGCGGTTGTGCACACTGGAGTGTGAGCTTTCTGGAAAGAGCACATCCTGCTTTCAGAGCCATGTGCTTTTCCCACAAACCATGAGTGAGCATGTACTGTGTGCCTGGCACCATGTCTTGTTCCTGTCTTCTCTCGCTGTGGCCTGCATCGCAATGTTCCGCACCCATCGGCTGTCTAGGGTTCCTGCAGACTGACCCAGGTCCCCTTAATTTTTCTCCTGGATGCCACTGTGTGTAGGGAACTTGAATGGGCCACTGTGTTTGGATATCTTACGTTGGGGCTTTTCAACTTCAGCACTACTGACATTTTGGGCAAATTAAGTCATTATTGTGGGAGACTCTCCGATGCTTTGTGGGATGTTTAGCGGCATCCCAGGCTTCTACACTGATGCCAGTAGCACCACACACACTCCAGTTGTGACAGCCAAATACATCCGCAGACTTTACATTTACCAAGATACCCTTATGTCCCTTGTCTTTGTGTACATAGTTATACGTAAGGATTTTGTTGCTCTCCTTTTATAGCTAATGTAATTGAGGGCCAGGAAGGGAAGACTTGCCTATCAGTGAGTCTGGGAAAGAGCTAAAGTTATAATTTAAGCCTCCTGTCATCCCAACCCAGCGTCCTTCTTATGGATCCATTTAATGGTGTGCTGGTAAATGTTTAATAACTGATTCTCCAGGAAAAACAAACCTGATTAGGAGTGGTTGCCAATTTCATGGTTCAAGTATTCATTCCCATCACGGCTGGTTTCTTCTCAAAAGACATCCCTGAACCAGAAGTTGGGAGAAGACAGATATAATTGGCTCTGGTTCGCTGGTGCCTTCTAGCTTCAGGATGCCACTGGGCCCTTGCTCTCTTTTGGACCATGTGCTTCCACCCCATTCCCACTTCCCCATCAATAGATATTCTGGGAGATGCCATGGGGAAGCAGTAGCCTGGTGAAGGCTTCGATCACCTCTTTGGATAAGTACAGAACAGTTAGAGTAAAATTTTCTCCCTCTCCTGGTAAATCACCATTTGGTTTCATAATCTTTTCACCTAAGGGGCTGCAGGAGCAGGACAGCTGTGGTCTTAGAGCAGAAACCTCAGGGAGCTCATCAATAGGAGCTCCTGGATAGAATCAAGTCCTGAGCAGGGTCTAAGGGCTGTTGGTCAGCATCAGTCATATTGAGTGTGAGGTACCCAGAGGCACAAGGTAGTGATGACCACAGGGTTATTGGACTTAACCATTCTGGAGGGTGGAAGTAGGATCTTAGCTGGAGTTTTAGGCCAGATATGAACTTTGACTTCCGTAAGCCTCAGTTTCCACACCTGTGAAAGGAGAACTAGCTTATGCCTGGAGCCTCAGGGGTGTGCTCACCCACTCAGTTGCTTGAAGGATTGGCTGGTTGTCATAGTAGTATAAGCTCATCAGGCCTAAGGACTTGGCTTTTTCACCTTGGCCATGGGTCAGTGCTGTATCTCCTTCTCTTTGGTCCAGCCTTAGACCGGGGGGGAGCTGGACTGTGGGAAGAACCCTCAGCTGGTTATCAAAAGACCTGGGTTCTTGTCCCAACTCTGGTACCACCTCATTACATAACCTTGGGAAGTAGTTCAGTGTGACTAGAATGTGGGTAGCCCCACGGGAAGGGTGGGAGCATGATGTGGCATTTGGATTTTATCCTGAAGGCGGTGGGAAGTGCTTGAAGAGAAGACACGTCATCGGAAGTGTGCTTTAGAAAGTTCTCTCTGCAGAGCACAGGGCCAGAGTCCAGGCAGGATGAAACCAGTTAGGGGGTGGTTCAACAGTCCAGTCAAAAAGTGATGAAGCAACCCACAAGCATGAAGGCTGAGTGGCATAGACGGAAAATGTTACAAGAGTTCAGGGAAAGGAGAGATCAGAAGAGTATCCAAGAAGACTTCCTGGAGGAGGTGAGGCCGCTGCTTATTTAGAAGGATGGAGATGTATGGAGGTATAAGTCTAAGGCTACAGAACAGGGCAAGAAAACATGAAACTGCAGTAAATCACATTGGGCTTAAACTGAGAATTTATGCAAAGGACTTGTTGACGGAGCAACTTGAATGCTAGTGTTCGGAAAGTGGATTCTGTTCGAAGGGGGTGGGCCTCACAGGGAAAGTGCATTTTCTTGTGGTCAGCTTCCAAGGAGCTTGGATTGCAGGCATTCTCCTGTCTGTTGGTCTCACTTGCTTTTTTGCCTCGGTGAGATATGGGGTGCCTGGGACCCTGATGAGGGGTGCACCCACTGCGGGGGAAGGCACAGTCCCTCTGAGTCCTAAGGATGAACGCCACGCTGAATGCTGACATATGACTCCTGATTCGCCTTGCAGCAGGGGCCCAGGAAGGGAGCAGCTGTGCTGTTGTGTGAGTGCAGTCCCCAGTATTTGTCTGCCTAGGCCAGGGTGACCACTGTCCCCCGAGATAAGCCGCCTCCCAGCTGTCACAGGTATGTCCTCAATCATTCCTCCTGGTGTTGACTCTGAGTCTCTACCCCTGCTAAGGAGGATGGAAATGCCCCGTTTTCTCACGTGCCAGTTTCAAGAAAATGTATCTGTCCCTGTCCACAAGGCGAAGGAAGGCCAGCCAGCCTTGCAGCACCCAAGGTAAATGAGATTTGGGCTTCTGGTGAAATGTCAGGAAGCTGAGTTTGCTGGGAAGTGGCACGAGCTAGGGAACATAAGCTCTGAGGCTCATGTGAGTAAACAGGCTCAGAAGGGAAATGATACCCACGTCACACTGGTAGGACCAGGACAGAAAACAGACACCTTCTAGACCTCGGCGTATCCCTGTTGGGTTTGGATCGGGCCATTCTACAGGAGGGGATCCATTTGCATGGCATTCTAGCAGAGGCCTGCCTAGTGAGAAGCTCACTTTCACGAATGGCAGTGCATATCCTAGGTTAGGCTCTTAGTCCATTGATGGGATCCATTGATGGGCTTTCCCAAGTTCCAAGGACCTCTTCATTATGCAGGTGGCAGTGAATGACTTGCCCAGTGCCTTTGAGATTTGGGGTCAAAGCAGAGACTGTAGCCCAGTCCACCAGCTTCTCAACTCTCTGGTCCCATGGCATAGGTGCCGTCTCTATTAAAACACCCAACATAAGCTGCCTAAAAAGTGCCCCCTGTTGTTGTAGGCCAGGGGCTGGTGGGAAGCTCACAGGTGGTTTGTGACACTCGGATGGCATTGGCCGTGAGGATTCGTGTGGCTTTGGGAGCATGAGTGCTGCAGATGTTGGCACAGAACGCTAGAGCACGCCACAGTCTTGGACAGCAAATGACTCCAGCCAGATTGGCTTTCACATTGGGCTCAGTGCAATCTGGCCATGGCACCATTTCTTAGTTTCCTCCTCCTGGGCAGCCCTGGCCTTGAACTTCATAGCAGTCATTTGAGATGAGAGTCACTACTCTCATCGTGTAGGTCAGCTTTGCCCACTGATTTAGGAGCAGTTATATTTGCTAAAGTTCACATAGGGGCCAAGTGCAGCATTGGTCACTTTTAATGTTGGGTAACCCTAACAACCCTGAAATGGATGGGGTGGGGGTGCGGTAAGGTGCAAAGAAAGTTGTTCTAGTTCACAACTGATGGACTCAAGACCCTGGGCTCTTGCCACAGCTCCATCCTCCCACTAACACTTACAAAAGTGTTTGATGTACTAGCTCACTGTCAGAATCACGGGAAGCGCCAGTGCGGGTAAAGTCCTTCACAGCTTGACACCTGTCTCTTTTCCTACCATCTCCGCTCCCTCTTCCATTCTTCCCCAGCCACACTGAGCCTTCAAGGAAGCCAAATTTTACGAATCCAGCCATCAGTACTCGCCACTTGTGCGGGACCTTGGGCTAGTTAACAATAGCTATAACTACCCTATAAAGATAAGTAAGACATGCCCCTCCTCTTAACCAACTCCCTGTCCAGTGGCAGAAAGAAAACATGAACATAAAGTCCCTTTGATACTTTCTTTAGAAGAGGAAGCTCATTTGATCTTCAAAGTGGCCCAGAGAGGCTGCTGGTGTATATTGCTGCAAGATCTGCGTTTAATAGACTTTCCATCTGAAGATCAGAGATAAGAAGTGACTAAGCAAAGGCCACACAGCCCAGCCACGGCCAAGTTGGGAGCGGACCTAGGTTTCCTTGACCTCTGTAAAGCGTTCCTGCTACATCAAGGCATCCTCCCGGCCTGTGTTCCTGGTGACGGCCGGGCACGGTCTCTACAGGCTGGAATGTTTGTCTCCGTCTTACTGCTCCCTGCCTGTGGAGACAAGGCAGCTGTCAGCTGCTGATGCCTCAGACCTGCTATGTTGTGCCTCTTTCCCTCCGGAAAGGCAACAATCCTATGGGTGCAGCCCAGGAAAGGAGGAGGGGAGATGAACGTTCCCCTGTTGTCTGGGATTTATTTTTTATTTTTATTTTTTAAGGATTTTATTTATTGATTCACGAGAGACACAAAGACAGAGGCAGAGACACAGGCAGAGGGAGAAGCAGGCTGCATGCGGGGACCCTGATGCGGAACTCGATCTCACGACCCTGGGATCACGACCTGAGCCAAAGGCAGACGCCCATCCACTGAGCCACCCAGGTGCCCCTGTTGTGTGGGATTTAATTATACTGACGCTCAGGGTTGTCAGGGAGAGGACACTGGCTCCTTTCAGTTTCAAAACTGTCTCCCCCCCACGCACCGCCCACCCCAGAGGAGGACTTCTGGTTGACCAACACTGTAAAATACCTTCTCAAAGAGGAGGGAGTCACTGAGGGGGTGGAGTTCAGAGAGTGAGATGGGAACTTCTTGAAAAACTGGGCAGAGTTTTCATTTTTTAATATTTTATTTCAATTCAATTTGCCAACCCATAGTGTAACACCCAGGGCTCATCCCACCCAGTGCCCTCCTTCTGGGGAGTCCAGCCAATTAAGCTGGTGTCCTCCCGCCATCCACATGGGGGCACTTACCTTATGGCATTTTGGCTGTGGCAGAGATGTCACGCAGGTGTTAAGCCACGACCCCAGGACATGGAACCGATGTGAACTCGGGAGTAGAGGCCTGGGCCCCTGTCCTGTTCTGCAACTGCCTGCCCCTGGCATTGGCCTTCGCACCTTATGTCAGGAACATCAGCTGTGAGCTGTAGCGCGCAGTGTTAGACGTTGAACCTGGGCTCTGAGGTGTGGCCTGACCCTGCTCACTGTCACCAGCCTCGGCTGCTCCCTCAGCCTCTTGGCATTGCTCTTCCGGTCATTATCTGCATGATGAGGCTGGGGGGAGCCCGGCCATGTCCAGGAGGGCCATGCAATGTGCCACACGGCCCCTGGCACATAGTGGGTGCACGGCGCAGAGCAGTGCCATGCGTTTGTCCCCCTACCAACATCCACTCGTTGACCCCTGACCGTCTGGGATTGCCTGAGCCCAGGCACTCCGGGACATCACCATCTGGACTCTGGGCTGTTCCCAGGTTGGGTTCCCAGCACAAGAGGCTACATGCCAAGATGCAGGAAACCAGAATCAGTCTGGAGAACTGTGTCCAGTCCTGGCTTTTCCCACCTACCTACCTGCTTGGCAGCATTAGATGAGTCCCTCCCCTTCTCTAGAACTCAGGGATCCCCTAAATGGCATTAACAATCATATTGATCCTAGTAATGATAATACTGATGGCAGGAGTGGGTTTACTGGTGCTCCCCCCCAAAAGCCCATGCCCTAACCCCCACAACCTGTGAATGTGACCTGATTCAGAAAGAAGGGTCTCACTTATTCATCAAACAGCACCACATGCAGAAGCTCCTACAAGAAGCAGGTAACAGGTGTTGCTGTGCGAGCTACTGTAGGATGAGGCCTGCGGCTGGTGCCTCTGAGAGCCCCTTCAGGTATGGGTAGACTTCCTGAGCCCAGTGAGCTTCTCTAGAACTGTCAGAAATCACTGGCCTACGAGCGCTGTGATGTTCCTTGATTAAACGAATGCCCGAAACAGCCTCTTCAGAGAACCCACTAAGGCCTGTTGTCTTTCATTAATGTTTCCCTTTACCTGCATTGATGTAGGAGTCTGATTCAAGACTCAGTGCCTCATTTCGAAAGAGCAGCAGGTTCTTTTTCCTCTTGGCCTGATTCCTAAGCAGGCAGATTCTTCGGGAAAGAGTGAAATTTAAAAGCAGGCCGCAAGCGCTGCCTCCTTCCTCCTCGGGCCAGATCCCTGGCCAAAGGCTCCCGCTCGGCACCTCCTGGGGCAGGGTCAGTGCCTGCTGGCCATGGAGAAAGGCAGGCTGTTGTGGTAATGCTGCCCCCGAGAAAGAGGCTCTTGCGCCCTGTCCCTGGACCTCAGTTCTCCAGTGAGTCTGGGTGGCTGCTCCCACACTGGTTGTCCGTCCAGCTGCCTTAGGCTGCCCTGGAGAGGAGAACCACTGAGCCCTCCCATTTGGGGGACTGGCTGGTTATCAGAACAGCTGCACATTCAGGTTCTGGGTGGGAGGGCACAAGGAACCCAATGGTCCTTTTAAAATAGATTGCTAAAACTCGTCACGCCTTGCTTCTTGAATCGTAGCATGACTGCTTTATAATTGGGTTACATCAGCCTGTTTTATATGTAAGGCCTACGAGCCCAGCAGATTGAGAAGGCATTCTGCTGAGCAAAGGAGAGTGAATGGTTGCAAAGGGGCATTTGCGTGGGTTAGAAAGCAGGGGTTCACCCAGGAGAGTCCAGCACAACTAGCCGTAAAAATAACCAGCCCCACGGGGCTCGGGAGTGTATTCGGGTGGACCATATGTCTTGTGTGCCTGGGACAGTCCTGCTTTATGTCTGTTGTCCCAGAGGCATCATTAATATCCCCCCTTTTCACTCTCAGAAGGATCTGGGTTTGGCTGATAAATCACGTGGTCACCCTAATTGTACATCACCTTGTATGTGCCCTTGGTATGGATAATATGTTTAAATAAAAACCTGTACCCGCATGCTTCGACGGCTCTAAAGCTGGCTGTGGGTTAGCGCCGCTGCACCACAGTGGCTGAGGCACGTCACCGTCTCATGGCACATGTGGCTTCGAGGTGAAATCATGAGTCATGTCAAATAGGTAGCGGTTTAGATTCTTTCTCATAGCTCGCTGGCTTTTTGACCTTGAGGAAATTACATAGCTTATCTCGACTGTAAATTGAGAATAATCATACAGACCTCAACGGGTGGTGTCATTATGAAATAATGTACGTCAAGCATCTGGCTTATATCTTGACACATAATGAGCTGCCAACATATGGCATTGCTATTATTATTATTATTATTATTATTATTATTATTATTATTATCTCATGACCATTATTATTTTGGCTTTAGTCTCTCCATCTGTGACATGGTGAGGGATGATCCCTGTCCTGCCCTGCTCCCCAGGTCCTTGTGAGGCCAAAAACAAGTAGCATCCCCAGAACCTAGTGCCCCTGGGAGTGTGTGCACTGTTCGAGGGGAGGACTTGTGGCAGAGTCTCACTTGCCTCCCTGCCCGGTGGGTCCATCCCTCTGTGACATGGGAAACGGGTTCCCAAGATACCGTCATCCCTTCCACCCTCCCTCATGACTCTCCCATTCCTGGCCCTCCTCGGCCCTGCCTACTTCCTCCTCTCGTGAACAGAGCTGTATAAACACCAATAAACACCAAAGTCAGAATGCCATTTACTGGTGCTGGGTGACTGGGGGAATGGGGGGGCGGGGTGGAAGGGAATGCCACACAAGAGGGGGCAGGAGCCAGATTCCTGGTTGGGCTGTGAGTTCAATGTTCTCTGCCTGGGGAGTTTCCTCCCTTCCTCTGCGTCTTTTTTTTTTTTTTTTTTTTTTTAAGATTTTATTTATTTATTCATGAGACAGAGAGAGGCAGAGACACAGGCAGAGGGAGAAGCAGGCTCCTTGTGGGGAACCCGAAGTGGAACTTGGTGCCTGGACCCAGAGATCACACCCTGAGCCAAAGGCAGATGCTCAACCACTGAGCCACCCAGGTGCCCCCTTCCTCTGCCTCTTGAATGAAGATGTTTTCTGTTCCCAGCATCCTTACCTTATTCCTTGCCTCTTTCCACTAATTTGCCTTTCTGCATGCCTCACCCTTTCTTTCTTTTCTTTCTTTCTTTTTTTTTTTTTTTCTTGTTCTTTTATGCTCTGAAAAGGGTGGTTACCTAGTGGTTGAGAGTGGGAACTCCACCCAGATTGCCTGAGCTGAAATCTCTTGGCTCTCCCTCCCACTCCAAAGCTGAGAACCTCTGAGGAGCACGTCAGGCTCCTTATCTGAAAAAGGGGGCAAGAACCATGCCTCCCTCGTGTGGCTGCTGGGAGGTCTCAGGAGTCACTGAGCTTGACAAGGCCTGGTGCCCAGTAGGTACCTGCTGAATGGGAGCTATTTTTATTATGGAAAATCCTGCCTGTTTGGATTTCTTCCTGTCGGCAACTGCTCTTGCTGATGCAGGAAGGAGGCTGCAGGGAGGTCTCCTGACTCAGAGTCCAGGCTCTGCTGCTGGTTAGCTGGGACTCTAGGCAGCACACTCCCACCGAGGGCTTTAGTGTCCCCACTTGCTCAGCCTGGGGCTGGGAATGGGTCTCACCCGTGCTTCTCACCGTCTCTCTGCCTTCTCTTTGGTTTGTCACTGCCCTACCCTTCCACTTCTGGAGCCTTTCAAAAGTGGAAGACACACAGCTGTTCTGAGCTCTCCGTGCCTCCATTGAATGGGGCAGAGACACATGACATAGAGAAAATGTCACAGGTCGCTAGACCAGAGGTCAGGAGATGCCTGTTGGAGTCCCAGTTTTATGGTGTAACCCTGGATAAGTCATTTCATGTCTCTTGATTTCAGCTTTCCCATTTTATTTCTTTTTTTTTTTTTAAGATTTTATTTATTTATTCATGAGAGACACAGAGAGAGAAGCAGGGACATAGGCAGAGGAAGGAGCAGGCTCCCTTTGGGGAGTCCTATGTGGGATTCGATCCCAGGACCCCGGGATCACAATCTGAGCCAAAGGCCAACACTAAACCACTGAGCCAGCCAGGTGCCCATTTTCAAAATGGGGGTAATCACCCCTCTAAAAAGTGACCCAAAATGAGATATTGGAAAGTGTTCTGTTGGCTGCCAGGTGTACAGAAGTAAAGACTCCTGATGGTCTCAGATGGAGCAGGGGGACTGTGGCCACAGCTCCGGCCACGGTCCGTACTGCCTGTGGGGACCCGAGATGGGAGTTGTAAGTGTCCTTCCTTGCCTGACCTCTGTTCTCTCTGAGGGACATCTGGCCCGTGGGTGACTCAGACAGGAAACTACCAGCCATCACTTCAAAAAGCTTGGACTCCTCTCAAAGATATGCTTACTTTGTGTTGTTCTGTGTTTGTTTGGATGGTGGGGGAGTAATTTACAGAATCAAGGACAGATCCTCAGTGCGAGCCGCTCCCTGGGAGGACCTCTGTGACCCTGGAGGGACTCTAAAAGGAGGTGGAGTGTGCTTAGGGCCAGAAACGATAAGTTTCTTAAATGCTGGTCTGTGGACCAGAGCCAGGATGGTGTCATCAAAACTCTCCAGAAGCTTTGACCACTGCTCTGGGGAGGGAATTGTGTGTTTTGTTAGAGACTGGGCTGGCCTGTCAGAGGGCTTCACCTTACCTGCCCTGGTCCCCATCAGGAGGCTGGAACATGTTAACGATACTAGCACTGAGGCATGATGATTAGGGTTAGCTATCTGTGTAGTTGTGGGTGTTCAACTTAACCAGGTGACTGAGTCCTTCATCCTGACTTTTTTTAGAGCATCTCTAAATAAGCAGAGGGGACAACATGAGTAGGAGAACATTCTGGAAGTACCAGAGAGTCATAGTCTTGCAAAGACTCAGCATTCTACTGGCCTACCCCTCTTAGCCTGGTGGTGGAAGAAGGTAGGGGTCTTGCCGGGCCTCAGTGGGAGAATCATGGCCCTATCATATACACTGACCATGGATTATAATTTTGAGGATGTTTGGGAGAAAAAGCAGTGGGTTTGGGATAGTGCCCCCAATACCTGATTATTTCAACATCTTCTCTCTCGTTTCCAGGTCCTTCTGTGGCACATCTGGCAAGAGGTAAGAGATTTGATCTTACCCCAGGATCCTTCATTGGAAATTCACCTTCTTGACTGTCTAGACCCAAACTTATAGGAAACAGCCCCTGTGTCAGGGCACCCTTTCTTCAGGCTGTGCCCTGGGATGGGAATTTACAAATACAACCCTAAATCCATCGGAAACAAACCTCTTTCCCCCCTCTGCCTCCGCGACCTGGTTTCCCAAAACGCAGGGCCAGCTCCATAAACGTGGGCTCAGAATTCACTTTCTCATGGGGCCAAGGACTTTTGAGAGTTGCTGTGTTTTCCATATCATTTCCTTCCTTCCTCCTCCCCCCCCCCTTCACTTCCTGTTTTTTCTTCCTCTTTCTCCACCCGCCAGCCGGGCTCTCCAGCCATGTCCCTTGTTGTCTGAGAACAGGAACAAAGCCCAGAGCGTAGATAATCATGATTTCCTGATGGGCCCTCTCTCTCTCTCCACTGGGAGCCAGGGCCAGGCTCAGCTTCTCTGGGGCACTGGAACCTCTGCTGGGAGCACAGCAGGAAGCATGGCCTTTGGAGCACGCTGTCTGAAAGAGAATCTATCAAGAATAATCCTTCATGTCCTTAAGAGAATTCATAGTTTCCAAAGAACTTTCTCCTGCATTCAAGCAAAAACACTGGAAAAATAAGACAACCGCTAGTGTTTTGGCCAAATAACTAAAGTCTGGTTTAGATGGACAAAACACCAGTGTGGCAGTTAGATGGGAGTTTATTTCTGGTTCTGCACTTTATTCTCTTTATGACTCTGCAGATCATGCTAGTTCTTTGAAACTCGGTTCCCTAAACATTTGGAAAAATGGAGTTAAGGGTACCTCATGGGGAGTTTTTGAGGACAGATCAGGAAAATGTATCTGTAAGACTCAGATGGTATGCCTGGCGGATCTGATTTGCTTAATATATGTGAGATCCCCTTTTGGGTTTTGGTTTTCTGTGCAGAGGAGTGACTGTTCAAATATATAGTACCCAGAAAAATCACATAATAAATGATACCCCTGGGAGGAGGATCCATATCTGTTACTGTGCTTTCCGGAGACAGAGAGAGAGAAAGAGACAGAGACAGAGAGAAAAGACAGAGACAGAGAGACCTACTGGCTGGGCACAAATCACTGAAAAACAAAGCCCACCCACTACTGTGCTCATGGGGCCCCCTATTCTATAATGATAATTTTTCTTATGAGAAATAGAACAGTCCCAACCACATGCCTGAGATAGACTGTTTCGCTAATTTAGCTCCCAGGGGCAAAACTACAAGAACAGCAATCTGGAAAAAAATCTCTCCTCCTTTTTTGAAAAATCGTATTTAAAAAAAAAAACAAAAAAACAAAACAGACTTCCCATTCAGGGTCAGTGACCACTTGTTTGAGAAGTCAGCCTGACCATGAAACTGCTTTTTTAAAAATTCCAAAGGCCAGAGAGTCAGAGACATATTCCAATGTTATTTCTCCAAGTTGCTGAATCCTTGAGTGAGGCTGTTTGCTGCTGAGGCTCAGTTTCCCCAACTACAAAATGAAAGCATTACACAAGGTTATCAGGTTATTGCATCAATTTCTTAGAGCCCTGGTAATGTGTAATTCTGGTATTCTCTGTGTTTTCCTTAAAAATGTGTTATTTCTAGAAGAGAACAGGAAATGGCCGCTCAAAGTAACATGACTTGCATTCCCTTTTAGCAGATTATCACTCACATAAGGACAGCGAAAGGACAGGACTCTAGCGGGGGCACAGCCCTGATTTGGGAGCCAGACACACCTCGGCCAGCTTGCTCAGCTGTTTTGTCCCATAAGCCTAGATTGGTGAACCCGAATCACCAGAGAGAGCTCCAGGTAAGAAACAACTGACTTGGGTTATAGCAGACGGCACAGTGATAATCATCCATTTTGGTGGCGAGAATGTGTGATCTGCACCCTTATAGGATACATGAAAGTATTGAGGGTGATCATTTTGCCAGATTTGTCATCTTTGATTAGAAGTCATGCCTCTTAACATCACATACACATAAAAGGAGAGACAAAAACCCCAAAGAAACCAAGGATATAGTTTTGAAGTGGTTAAAGGTCCCTGGGTTTCTACAACTGTATTCTGAGTGGGAGCTGTTGTTACCCTGGGTCTGGTGAGTATTTAGGCAGGAAATAGAGTAGCTTAGAACTACAGGCAGGGACGCCTGGGTGGCTCAGTGGTTGAGGGAAGGTTCCCCTGCCTTCAGCTCAGGGCCTGATCCCAGGGTCCTGGGATCGAATCCCACATCGGGCTCCCCTCAGGGAACCTCCTTCTCCTTCTGCCTATGTCTCTGCCTCTCTCTGTGTCTCTCATGAATAAATAAATAAGATCTTTTTTTAAAAAAAAAAAAAAGAAAGAAAGGAACTACAGGCAGGGGAAACAGATTAGGGCTGGAGTTCTAGGTTACTGTCCCTTGCAGAATTCATTTGAGATGAAGCGCAATCCGACTTCCTTTCTACCCATCCTGGTCATGCAAACTTAGGCCGAGCACACATCCTTCAGTAGCAAACTCGGGATGGAATTTTGGTCTCCTGCCACAGGTCTGGCTTGTGTCCCACTTGCTATAACATTTTTTGAGGCATTTTCAATTTGTGCACCGCGCTGCTCCAGCTGCAGGTGGCCAGGCCTTACTGTCAACACATGGATTCTTTGTTGTTATTACCTCCCTCCTCTGGCACCTCCTCCCAATCCTTTATGGACACTTTTCTTCTCATCTGCAAAGACTGGGACACACCTACCTGACTCCTTCATTGAACTCAGACCTGACAGGAGCTGACACCCCCACCAGATGACTAAAGATCTACCGAGGGGCTCAGCGCATTGGGTGCTGGCATTCTAGTGCATCCCCTTAAGTTGGCCCAGGGCACCCACTTAGGATCAGGAGTCACAAAGGAGATGCTGGTACCCTGAGATGGTCATGTACTTGTTCATCTTTCTCCAGTTGCTGGGGTTCCCTTCTGCTGTCTTTTGTCCTAAAGCTCTTCTTCTACATCTAGATATCTTGAGTTTCCTTGAAGACTATAAGGAGAAGCATTTCATACAGCTGAGCATAGCACAGAAGGTAAGACCAGGAGAATTCTAAGATGGTTCCAGTCTAAGTACCTAGGATCATTTTATCCTAGACTTGTTCCTCATACCACATTCTCATTCTTTGGGGGAACAGGATTATCTTGTGGTCTGTTCCTTTCTTTTCTCTTGTGGTTTCTTTTCCTAGGGTGGCCACGAGGCCACAGCATAATTCAGAGGAAGGAGAGGAGCTTTTGGCATTAGACTTGATTTCAAATCTCACTTCTACTTATTAGTTCAGTGATTTTGCTGAGATCATTTTAAATTCCTGAGGTTCTGTTTCCCCATCTGTAAGATGGGGATAATATGCCCTTATGTTGTATACTTGTGATCAGGATGAAAGGAGATAATTTAAATGTATTAACATAGTTTCTTCCTCAAAAAAATGTTAGCTCCTTTCCTCCCCAATCTTATTTAGAGCTACTTAAATATAGCTTTGACTCCCCCATCAGGTTCTCTTAGAACCTTGTGCCTTGCGTGTCTGTTGGCTTTGAGGCACTCATTCAGCCAGCCAGCCATTTAGTCAATGGCTGATGTTTATGAAGCATGTACTACGTGGCAGGTGCCATTCTTGATGTTAGGGATACAGCACAGAATAAAATGAAGTTTCTGTCCTCGTGGGGCTTGCGTTCTCATGGGACTGTAGGATCATCAACAAGGAAACATGCGTACATTGTATCAGGCAGTGTTAAACACTATGGAAAAAAAAGTAAAGCAGGAAAACATAAATAAATGAAGTCAAGCCAGAGAGAGGGGAAGTGGAGAAAGTAGCCACTGCTGTTTTACACAGGGTCCAAGGGAAGACCTCTCAGATTAGGTGTTACTGGAGTACAACCTAAACAAAGTGAGGGAGTGAGGCCCAAAGGAACAAAGCCCTGAGGTGGGAATGTGCTTAGGCATTAAGCAGCAGAGAGCAGCCAGTAGGATTGGAGCAGAAGGAGCAAGGGGACAGCAGAAGGATGTGAAGGCAGAGAGAAGCCGTCAGATCCTGTAGGGCTTCGTAAACCACTGTAAGGACTTGGGCTTTTATGTCCTGACTGCCCTTCCAGAGATTCTTCTACCTTTCCTCCCTCTTCCCCAGAACATCTAAAAGGCCCCATCCCTAAATCATCACTACGTAGGAAAAGGGATGGATGCTTTTGCCCAATAGAGTATGAGCCACCCATTCAAAAACTTGTGTCGGGCATTAGGTACCAAGTCTCTGGAGATGAATGAGACATGGCCCTGTCCTGAGAGCCCATGGTCAGCGCTAGTTCAAACTGCTTGAGCAAGTTGCATTGATAAATTAGGTTGAAGCGAGGAGTAGTTCTAATTTGGTCATTGTCGAACCAGTTTGCCAGAGTGGTCATTTTCCCTTGGACCCTCTCACAGGTCGCTCCCCCCAGTTCTCTTGGAATGCATTCACATATTCATGTATTACCAAGTCTTGCCTCCAGGGTAGAGGGCGGGATCGATTCATTCCACAAATACTTGTGTGCCTATTCTACGTCAGTGTCACTGTAGACACTGGATACAGATGATGACTAGATTCGCTCCCTGCCCTTGAGGGGTCTATGGTTTTCCAGGGATACCTGCTAGTGACCTGGCAACACACACTGATCTGTGTTGGAGTGAGAGTGAGTGTGAGGGAGCCCGAGGAGAGGCTCCTGACCCAGACAGAGTGGGCAGGATGGGGCAGCTCCTGGGGCATGTCATGTCCACTCAGTCCTCCAGGTGAGGCGCAGTCAGGCAGGTGAATAGCAGGGAGGGTGGGCAACATCAGAGAAGGGGATAGAATTAGAAGGTCACAGTTTCCTCAGATGTAAAGTAGGTTCATACAGACAAATGGAATGAGATAGTCCTCTGGCGTGGGTAAATATGTGGCCCCTTCTGTCTCCCAGTGCTCTAGTGAGTGTTAAATGTTGACTGTTCTGTGCACGGCCTTGGTACACAAATTGCTGGGAAACGGTTAGAACATGAGCCTTGTTTCTGTTTGGAGAGAGTGGCTGGCAAAAGCCTGAACTATTCTGGTAGGAATGATGGAATTTAGGTCTTGATACTTTTTCTTCTGGTCAGAAAGCAAATGGGTAATATCCATCTCTTAACCCTCTCCTAGTTGAATAGGACAATAAGAATGTTCTCTATGGAAAGTACACGTTCACTAGCCAGACAAGACCCAAGTCCCTACACATGCCAGACTCTGTGCTGGGTCTGGAAACCATCAAGATGGATCAAGTCTGTGCATTCCTCCAAGGAGGGCATGTTTGTGACAATGACAAAAGGGGCCAGCAGTCACAGACACAGATAGTAGTCAGGAGCCTCTTGCATGAACAAAGTGCAGAAACAGAGGGATGCCTAGGGGGCTCAGTCTGTGAAGCATCTAACTCGATTCAGCTCAGGTCATGATCCCAGGGTCGTGGGATTGAGTCCCATTTCAGACCCCATGCTTAGCAGGGAGTCTGCTTTAGATTCTCTCTCTCTCTCTCTCTCTCTCTCACACACACACACAAATAAATAAATAAATAAATAAATAAATAAATAAATAAATAAATCTCTCTTTTTTTTTTTTTTTAATTGCAAAAAGGGAACATGTTCTCTGCCCAGGGAAGTCAGGGAAGGCTTCCAGGAGGAGCCAGATGAGCTGGGCATTGAATAGTGAGTAGGAATTGGGATCCAGGCAAGAGACACCGCTAGAACAGAATAGCACTCTATAAATACTAAATACGGGCCGACATTCAAACAACTGTGGTAGTGGTGGAAAGGAAATAGCCAGAGTGATCATCACGCACAGATAATGCCTCAGCTCTGCTTTTTAGAAACCATTAGTAGCCGCCTCCTCAGCCTCCCACCTTGTTCCCAACAGTGATTAAAAATAATCAGATTGACTAATTTTGAGTTGCTCTCTCCTCTGACCCCATGGAGGTGTCAGTAAGCAGAGTAGGAGGAGAGGGACCACAGGAAGGAGTGGAAAGAGGTGGAGGAGGAATCCAGCCACATCTCCCGGAAACACGAATGTAAAGGCACAGCAAACTTGCACCAGGGCTCTCCGGAAGCAAAATTCACCTTTACAGACAACTAGGGCTGCTGCTTCCCAGTGAAAACTGCAGAAAAGGTTTAGAAGTGTGTCTGTCCCTCTACCTTCCTCTTAGGAAAGAGAAAGTATATACACACACATATATATATTTATTTTATTATACGTAAAATAGATATTCAGATTTATATGTGTGTATGTGCATGTGTGTAAAATATATATGTAAAAATGTCTATATTAATATATATAAATATATATACCGAGACCTGTATCTGTGTGGGCTCTGTGTATGCATCTATAGGTACGTATACACACAGACACACACGTATGTATTATTTGGAACCTATTGTAGCCTAACAGAGCCTGGCACCAACACCCTCTGGCCTCATGGGCCAGCCGCAGGGTGAATGGGTGGGTTGGGAGTGGCCTTGCACACCTCCCTGGGTGCTGCGGTCTGCGTGCTTCCTGGCACTCGGGGTTCACAAGCGCACCAGGATGCCAGTTACAGAAGAGGAAACCGAAACTTTGAGCCACGAAGCAGCTTGTCCAAGGCCCACAGCTGTTATGTTAGGTGGTCAGGAGTCAGGCTGTCTTGTGATTGTCTCCTCTTCTCTCTGCCTGCTGTGCCACCCTTCTGATAACCCAATGAGATGGGGTTAAGAATCATCTTGGACATGGCCCTCGCCTAAAGCTCAGAAATGTGGAGCCGGGCAGAGCAGTAGCATCCCATCAGAGAGGCCTCTCCAGATCCCTCTGGTGCCATCAAACTCTCTACATTTTGCCCTGCAGGTGTCTGTTTACATGCTTCTGGGGACAGAGAGCTCACTACTTGATAAAACAATTGGTTCTAGTTGGGGAAACTGGGGAGCCTTCCCTCCTTACAGAGCCATCTTTGAACCTGACTTTGTCCCCTTTCTGGTAGGTGCCCAGTGTGGGGCTCAAACTCATGACCCTGAGATCAAGGGTAGCATACTCTGCTGACTGAGCAAGCCAGATGCCCCCTCATTCCTGGTAGGTTTAAGTATCTCAACATCAAGCAGCTTAAGGAGTGAGTGCTTTGCTCACTTTGGAATCTCTGGGAGACCCAGACAGCTCCATGACATACCCCGCTCTCCAGTTCTCCTCTTAAAGAATCAGGAGAATCAGCCAGGGCTTCCTCATCTCTTGCTTTTAGGGGATCTATGAGTTCTTCCTGGGGGGCTAGGCTGATTGGAAGACAAAGCAGTTGGGTATCTTCTCTTGTCCCTCTAAGGAGAGACCTCACCATGAGCTTTCTCCTGCCTTCTTCACTCCGCTACCCTGGCTGTACTGGAGGGTAAGCATTTCCTCTGGATGCCATTAACAGACAGAAGGTGAAGTTTGAAAAGGAAGGAGGGAAAAAGCATGGCTGTGGCATCAGGGTTGTGGCACTGAGTCACCATTTGACCTTGGACCTCCCTTCCCTTCTCCATCCACTACGAGGCAGTTGGGCTTGATGGTCTAGGGCTTTCCCTTTACGAACTTGACCCCAGAGAGAGTCATTGAATGCTGTTGAATCCGCATGTGGTCCAGCAGGACCCTGGTGTGGGGTTCCTCATCTGCATCACATCACATCATCACTGCCAAGTGCCCTTGGAAGGTGAGAAACCGGACCCCTTACCTTTGTGTGGCACCCAGGGCCTCCATCAGCCTGGGAGCTCAGAATGGCTGATGCGGTTCTCAGAGTAAAAGGTCTCGGCCTGCACCCCCAACCCCATCCCGATGCTGGGAGCCTTGGTGCAGCTGCCACCCTCACTCTGTCCCTCTGCTCCAGTCTTCCCGCTTCCTGCAGCTCTGTTTGTGCTCCTTCTCTGCGCTGGAAGATAGGAGAATCAGCTTGGGGTGCTTGGCTTAGCCCTAATGGTGAGCCTGCCTTTCTCTGGGACTTGGAAGCTGCCGGCCCAGTGGCCCAGGATGGGGACCTCATCTGACCTGCAAAACAGAGTCAGGCCCAGGCTGCACATGGGCAGAGATGCTCTGGGGAGAGAACTGTTACTGTGGAAAGTAGGCTTGGAACGTGTCTCCTGCAGAGACCTGCCTTCCCAGCTCGTCGCCACCTTGCTCTGCTCCTGACCATGCTGCTGGTCCGGGAGGAAGGGGAGCAGGGAAATCTAACTCATTTTCTTTGGTTTCCAAAACATGGGATACATGAAGCCTAGAAATGTGACGACATTTGCAAAGGCATGTGTCCCTAGTTTTAGGGAACGACACACGGTCATGTGCATCGGAGTGGACTTTAGGTGAGGTCATCACGAAATGCTTGTATGGCATTAAGGTTAGGAGCCCAGACTGGAGCCGCACCGCCTGGGTCAGAATCCTCCTGTACCGCCCGCTAGCTGGTGAGCTCGGACAGTTACCACACCTCTCATCCAACAGTTTCCTTGTCTGTAAAGTGAGAAAGCCCATTGCACCTGCCACTTAAGGCTGCTCTGCTCATTAAGCCAGCTAGTCTATGTAAGTGCTCCAAGTGGTGCCCGGCACGCAGGAAGGACCCAAATCACATTAGTTGTTTTTATTTCGATCTGAAGCCTTAGTCAGATATTTTATTAAAGGTAGGTTTGGGGGATGTGCTGTGGGTTCAAGCATTGAAAAGGTATTTATTAAGCATCTTCTGAGTGCAGAACTATTCCTAGAGAAGGAGTTTCGAAGCTGAAGTCAGCAGCAGTGATAAACACTCCAGCCTCGGACAGGTGGCACTGTCTGGCTGTTAGAACAACCAGAGCATCTTAGGGGAGCAGAGACAGCCGGAGAGATGCCTGAACCAGGAGGCTTCTGGGGGGGAACAGGGGGTGGCCAGGAGGGGATGGAGGCAGGAGACTGGAGGCAGATGGTGGGGTGTGAGAAGAAGGGGGAGCTCCACAAAGATGATGGAGGGATGGGGGAGCCCTTCTGACCGGGAGGAGGGGGAAGAGCCAAGGAGAGAGGGATCTCCTGAGAGGGCTGGTGTTGATCCGGGCACCCCAAGGGCAGCAGGGGATCCCTGCACTTAGTCCTGCTCGGGGAGCTCAGGATGAGCTAGTGGAGGCCCCAGGGCCCAGGCAGGACGGGAGTGGGCCCCGCTGCCCCACACTGAGAGAGCACAGGCCCCTCTGTGTGCAGAAGAGCCCTGGCCGGGCCTCCTCTCCTTGAAGGGCCCGACAAAGACTCGCTTGTTCTCCCCTGACATCAGACCTCGCCCTCAGGACTTCTCTGTTCTTCTGGGGCAAGATCTCACACAGTGATAATAGCGTGAAAGGGAAGGGAGGGAGCAAGTGAAGGCTGGCTCAGGCGTCGCCATGCCAACCCGCTCCCCAGCAGAGGCCAGGAAGGCGCCCCGCGTGCGCCTGTGCCCCTCGTGGGTCCTGCAGGGGACAGTGCCCGGGGGCCGAGCGCCTGGTCCCAGCCGAATGGGAGCCGCCGGTCCCGGTTCTGAGAGGGGCCAGCTGCTTGGTCAGCGATGGACAGACTCTTAGAGGGTCAAGTGAATGATCGCTGCATAGAATGGTTTGGTTGTTTTCTGGTTCTTTTTCCTTCTTCCCTTAAGTAAAGCAAGTGTTGCATTTAAACACCTGGGTTGTCGATTTGAACAGAGATTTATAGAGAGAGTTTTGCCTTCGGAAATTTCAGAAAGGCTTACTGTTCAGGTGGCTCAGTGCGTTAAGCGTCCGACTCTTGGTTTCGGCTCAGGTCATGATCTCAGGGTCGGGAGATCAAGCCCTGCATGGGGCTCCGCGCTCGGCAAGGAGTCTGCTTGAGATTGTCTCTCTCCCTCTTCCCTTCTACCTACTTCTGCTCTCTCTCGCTCTCTCTCTCTCAAATAAATAAATAAATAAATCTTTTTAAAATATTTTTTTAAAGGCTCACTCTGTAGAGCAATCTGTGAGAACATCCGGTCTAGCTTCTGTCTGATTTTTTTTTTTTTTCAGTGAGTAAACCAAGGCTGGGACAGTAGGAGGCAGTGTGAACGATGGGAAGAGTCAAGCCTTCCCAGCCATCTAGTTTGGGCTCCAGGACTGGGATCCTGTGCACTTACTGAGGACAAGACCTGGTCCACAGCAGGGCTCAGATAATCCTATCTCTGATTATTTTCTGAACTTTCCCTAGTTTTCCCTGGTGTGCCCAGTGGGATCCATAAATGAAACACTCATAACACAAAATACATGTTAAACAGTGCAGGAGCAACTCCTCATTTCCTTTGCCCTAAAACAAGCGCTTACTTTTGAGCTATGGGATGAAAAGGGGATTTGACACTGGAGCTTCCAGTCCTTAGTCTAGTGGAGAGCTTCTCAGACGTATGGCCAAGGCCACAGGTTAGTCTCCTAGTCTCCTTCTAGTCTCCACGGTCTCTCCACGGTGCTTCCCACACTCCACTAGGCACCTTAGGACCTGAAGTCATTTAGTGGGTTCTGAGCTGGTGCAAACCACAGAGCAGCCTCAGACTTTGTATTTGAATAAAAATTTACCATCTTCAGGTAGGATTAAAGAGCAGCCTAGACTGTGCTTGAACCGTCTCTGAGACTTCGAGCCCCAGAGCAGATGGAGAGCAAAGCTTTTACATTTAGTCATTTGTGGCCACAGACACCAGCCTGGAAACCCCAGCTGCAGGGTAAAGTTTAAATCAGGATAGTGCACGGTTGAGTCATCGAAAGCAGGGCTGGCCTTTAACATAAATTTGGAGATAAACTCGGTGAGTTTGTTTGTTTGGTTTCATTGTGGTCTCGGTGGATCAATCCAAACAGGGAAATCCCACGGTGACTTTGCTGCATTCTCTGTGTACTGTGGATTTCCTGCAAGAGCATCCTCTCTGTGAAAGCAACATTGTGCTTCTTATAGAAATAAGCTGTCTGTAAGCACAGGGGGAGGGGGCACAGTCACCAGTGGAGGATCTCCCACTAGCATAATTTACACTTCCTTGGGGCATCTGGGTGGCTCAGTGGTTGAGCATCTGCCTTTGGCTCAGGTCATGATCCCGGGGATCCTGGGATGGACTCCTGCATCAGGTTCCCTCCAGGAAGCCTGCTTCTCCCTCTGTCTATGTCTGTGTGTGTGTGTGTGTGTGTGTGTGTGTGTGTCTCATGCATAAATAAATAAAATATTTTTTTAAAAATTTACACTTCCAGAGTATTTTCCAGTTGTGCCGAAGTAAACTATAGAAACTCATTTTGATAGGCTTGGGATAGAATTTCAGCCTTTCCTCCCCCCAGCCAACCCCCCCTGTTTTTTCTTTCTCTTCCACTCCAGCTGGAGTCAAGGTGATTCAGCCACAGGCCATGTTTCCCTTGGTGGAAAACGTGACTTAAGAAATTAGCAAAAGCAGCTGGGGAGGATGATTACTTACCCAAATGGTTGAATCTATTAATCCACACCCCCATCCCCCTCCACCACCACCCCGCATGCCACCCCCTGCCAATGGCCATGGCTCCATTGCTGGCAGACTGGTTAAGAGCAGTCCTTTTGAAATGACCTTGAACAGGAATTAAGTGAATTCTGGTGTTAAGTAAGCACTGGGTACTACGACTGTGGGTGTGAACACTTCTTACTACTAAGGGGGGAAGCAGGGGGTGGCCAGGAGGAATAACATTTAGAAAATATCCAGGACTTTGAAATCCATCCCCCTGCTTTGTCCTTTTTACAAACTTCTGCTTTTGCCCTGCTTTTGCACTGCTTTTACCCTGACCCGGTCTGGCAATTTTAATGTGGGATGATAATGCCCCTTAGTGGAGAGCATGCTTAACTGCAAGCTCTTGGGTTTGCCCAAAGAAAACCTCTGTTTTAGCAGGAACACATCATTTTCCCAGTTCTGAAAACTAAACAGGGTACCTGCTTTTGAAGGTCATCGTGAGAATCAAATGAGATAATGTGCAGTCAGCGCTTAAAATAGCATGGAGCGCAGGACTGCCAGTGGCTGTGACAGTGACGATGTGGGGAAGCAGGGGATGAATGAGGTCATCTCTGGAGTCCCCAGGATTTTAGATTCAGGGCCCTCTGTGTCAGCAGTGACATGTCGTAGGAAAGGTGACTGAAGTACATCCTCAGCTGAGACAGGACTCTCTCCCAGCTGGCCCACCTGCCCGGAGGCGGGAGGCAGCAAGACCCACTTCAGAAAGTGCACCCACGGTTCAGCCTTACATATTCCCACTGTGCAGGAGTTTTGATTCAAAGAGGCATCCACAGGGGCGCCTGGGTGGCTCAGTCGAATGAGCATCCCACTTGATTTCTGCTCAAGTCACATCTCAGGGTCCTGAGATGCAGCCCCATGTCTGGCTCTGCACTGAGCGGGGAGTCTGCTTAAGATTCTCTCTCCCTCTCCCTCGGTCCCTCCCCCAGTTCTCTCTTTCTCTCTCTTCTCCCCCCCCCAACAAAAAAATAAACAAAATGTTTTAAAAGCAAACAAACAAAGAGGTATCCCCAAATGGGAATCCACAGTCCTGAGACATGTTATTTTGTCCTGCCTATCCCTGACCTTGGGCCTCTCCCAGCGCGGCCTCCGAAGCTGATTGGCGGGGCCAAAGGTGGAGACAGTCACAGGCTTCTCTTTGTGAGAACTAGTCGCTGGCCATCTCCACCACGTGGGTGAGGCAGGCTGCTCCCAAAGCCTCTGCCTGTCTTTAGTTCACTTGCACATTACTGAGGCTGGAACTTGCCTTTTAGATGACTCAAGTTTTCTTTCTTTCAATTTTCAAGCATAGCGTGAGATCCCTGTCTGTTACTTCCTATGCCAGAAACTAGTTATATCTTAATTAAACTAGGTGAAAGGAGGAAAAACATTTCCTCCTCTCTCCTTCCATCCTACCATCCCTCCTTCATCCCTCCCTCACTCTTTCACCCTCTCCTGCCTGCCCGTCCTCCTTCCTTTCCTCTTTCTCTTTCTAAGTAAATGGCTGGGACTCAGATCTTGGATACACCTTTTGGCATTCATGCTCTCACTTCTGCACTCACTATTTTTTTTTTCATTTATTAGCAAACACGTATTCCCTGAGTGGCCTGCTGTGGATTCAAGCATAAGTCCTAGCTCCTGTCCTGGAGGTAATCACCTTCTAGGAAAAGAGGCAGACAGGTAAGTGGGAGTGACTGGAATGTGGAAGGCTGGTGTGTGAGGACTCCCTGGGCTCTGGTGAGAGGCAGAGGGCAGAGGACACCACCTCCCACCCTGAGAATGGGACAGACATCAGTTCAGGCCCCAGACCAGCGGAGGATGGAAGTCTACTTGGCAGAGAACTATACTGAGAGCAGGTGTAAACGCACATAGGAAAACCAGTCCCACCGCTTCATCATAACCAGAAGACTGGGATCTTCCAAGGGATCTCAAAGCTGAGCCTGTGACACCTGCTACTCCCAGGACCCCTCATCTCCACCCCCACCAAGGGGGTGTGATCTCAGCGGTGAGGGACCTGGGGTTGGTTTCCCTCCAGCTCCCGAGTCTCACCAGTAGCCGGACGTCCACTGACAGTTTCTCCCTCCTGACTCCACACACAGCCTCCTTTTACATGAAGCCTTCCAGTTTATTCCAGCCCAGATGAGTCACCTCTTCTCTTGCACCCCTTTTCCAGAACACTTTCCTTTCACCCAAATCACAGTCTTCCCTGGAAGGTTCCGTCCTTTACTGTGGGCTTTGACCATGGTTTCTTGCCCTCACTGGATTGTGCTCTCAGACCACTGCAGGGACTGAGTCTTATTGAGCAGTTGCCTCCAAAATGAGCAAATGTTTGTATGTTTATTCCTTAACCATGCATCAACTTTCAATACTCTATTAAGGACTGTGCTAGGTATTGAAGATATTAGGGTCATTGGAAGGAAGAGGTCACTTAAATTTGGGAGCAAGTGGCACGGGTGAGGAGAGGTATTGGAATTCATTGGTGGTGGGAGATCAGCTAAATTATATTGAATATAAATTGGCAGATAACCTGGCAAAGCCAGTGGAGTTTTGGCAACTATACAAAATCTTTGGTTATGTGGTACTTTCTAGAAATTTTGAAAAAAAACAAAACTTATTATTAATTCCAAGGAAATGCTGCCATTTCCTGGGCAATGTAACTCGACATGGGATCTGTATTAACATCATGGCTTTGTCATCTCATGGATTTTTTTTTTATTTGAAATTTGAAAGCCAAAGGACAGAGCTCTGGTATTTGCAAATTATCCCCAGTCTAGTGCCTTCATGTTGCAGTTGTGCTATTATTATAATTGTAAGGAGACCTGATTTGGGCTTCTAGGGTTGGGACATGGCAGGCCCTCAATTGCTTCTCAAATTCCAAAGGAAAAGGGGCCGAATTAGAGAATGTCATATTAGACCTTTAAATACACAGGAGAGATTAAACCAGACTGTCCAAGCATCGCTTCCTAGAGCTACTTTGGGGCCACTTTGTTGAATGGATGAGATTCATTTGTAAGTTTGTATGCCTATGCGTTTCATGACATTTGCTGCGTCAAACACACACAAGGGCTTGAGAACAGTTTCTCTGACATAGTATAAGCATTCCACCAGATTCCAGAATTACTCCCTTTTCACAGACTAACTCTGTAGCACCCCCTGATTGCAGCAGTGGACAATTTTGATACAGCACGGGACATTTGAAAGTGCCGGGGCTCTAGCCTCACTGTCCTTGCCTTATAACTTGAAATCCAAATGGCTTTAAGAAGCAAGAGCAGGACGGCTCACAGAAGTGCTGTTAGTATGTAATGCTGTTGCATAAATGGAAGGTGCATCCCTATTCTAATTAACTTAGCTCATGATTTGGCACTAGGTTGCCTGGGTATATATTTGGAAATTGTCACCCATTTTCACTGTATAAAACCCTAGGATGTTGGGACAAGGGGGAGTTCCCAGATCATTGAGCCAGTCCTGGTGGGCAACAGATGATAAGGATGAGGCTCAGAGCAAGGAAATGACCTTCCCCAAGGTCCTGTAGCAAATAAGTGACTAAAATGAGATTAGGACGCAGAGCCCATGACTCTCTGCACACTCGGTGGCATTACAGAGGCATTATAGTCCATGGTATGTCCTGTGTCCTTCGAGCCTTGAGTTACACAATAACCATCTGACCCACCCAAGGCACCAAGCTGTATTTCTGTCCAGGAATGTCCCTCCCTGCTTCTGCTCTATGGTTGCAAAGTTCCTCTATAATCAGTCCTCAGCTGCTTCTTCCGACCTTCTCTCCCCCGACCTTGCTCCCCCCTGCCCCCCCCATACACAATGCATTTTCTATCTTACAATTTCATACTGTTCCTCATTAGGACCATGCTCATTGGTTATGCATTTCCCCATCCCTTGTAGTAACCCTTCTCCCTCATTCTTATGCAAATGACCGTGTCTGACCAAAATATTAGATGACCTGAGAGCCTCTCCTCCCATGGGATATGGAGGAAAAAATTTGTTGACAGAGAAGCTCCATGGGGTCATGGGAACTTTGTTCATGAACGAATGACTACATTCATCCAAAATTATATGTAAGTGTAGTGTTCCTATTATGTGTCGGGCCCTATCCTAGGAGTTGAAGGTACATATGTCAATGGTAATAGAGATTTAAATGAAAAAGACAGTGGGGGTCACGTAAGGTGAGGTGGGGTGAAATCCTATTTTGGACTAGGTGGTTAGGTTAGGCTCCACTGACAAGTGGACAGAGGCCTAAAGAAAACCATACAGATATACTGGGGGAGAGCATTCTAGGCAGAAGGATTAGCAAGTGCAAAGGTCCTATGGCACAAAGATATGTGATAAGTTCAAGAAAAATGGTGGGGAGGCAGAGGTGGCTGAAGCAGAGTGAAGGACAGGAAGTTGCAGGAGATGACTCACTGTGGGGTACCATCACATAGGGCCTTGTTGACTGTGATAAGGACCTTTTTTTTTTTTTTTTTGCACCTTACTCTAAGTAAAAAAAGATACCACTGAAAGGACTTAAGCAGAAGAATGCATGATGCAACTTTTAAGGTATCATTATAGCTGCCAGATAGGCAATTAACCAAGAGGTTGGGAACTGACAAGACCAGAGTTGGGGAATCTATTTAAGGGACGAGTATGATATTCTGGTCAAGAGGTGATGGCTTGTGGTTTGGTCTAGGGGCATTGGTGATGAAGGGTGTGAGAAGCAATGAGATTCAAGATATATCTTTAAAATGTTGCTGATGGTATTTGTTAGGTTGGTTATGGGCTATTTTAAAAGAAAGAGAGAAGTCTAAGAGAACACCACCTTTTTTAGACTGAACATCTGGAAATATAGAATTGCCATTGGCTGAGTTGGGGAAGACTGGAGCAGGGAAATTTTTGAGGAGAGATACCAAAACTTTAGTTTTGGGCATGTTGAGTTTCACTTGTTTATTGGAGTCAAGTGGTCAATTGGATATACAAGTCAGGAATTCAAGCGAGATGAACGCAACAGGTATGAATTGGGAAGTCATCGGCATCCATGTCTAAGATGGTATTTAAAGCCCTCAAAAATATTAATAGTTGTGTAGGAAAGAGGAGCTCTTCGTCATGGCCAGGAGGACAGAACTAGGACCAGTGGTTGGAACAAGAAAAATAACAAGAGTAGCAGTGAGTTATGACAACTCACTTACGCATCTGGCTGCTTACCCGTGCTGTCTCATTATTTCTAAAAATCACCCTTGAAGAGGTTAAAATAATCTCTGTTTTACTTATATTGAAACTCCACCTCGGGGGGGGGGGGGTGCGGTGAAGTAAATGTTGTTAAATACATTGATTAAGACCATTAATTACCCAGCGCATAAGCTGGCTGAGCTGGGATGCATCCCCAGTCCTTGTTGCCGTTGCTAACCCTGAGCATCAGTCAGGAAGCAGATCACAGCTCAGCTTAAGGAGTTCAAGGGCATGGCCTTTCTCTCATTTTTGAGAAACACCTTTCAGCTGAGAATTTCTGCCAGCAAAAGCCCCCTCACCTTCAAATTAAGCATGGCCTGAACATCGGACACTTCAGGGGCCACGGAAATAAAGCCTGAGGGGACACACAGTGCTGCCCATGCCAACACGGCACATGGTGTAAAGCAAGGGGGGACAATTTGAAAAGAGAGTCACGCTTCCGCTCTAAGCACCAGCTACAGTTTTAAGCAAAGACATTGCCAGGAGGTGCTTGTTGATGTCCTTTCCTAGTTCCAGAGGTCAGAGGACAGCGCCCACCCTCCCAGAAGCAGGTGTTCATTCCACACTGGCCATCTGCAGGCACTCTGCCCTGCTGTCGTCTCGGCTAGGCCCTGCCGCAGGCACAGGAGCGCTAGGAGAGGAAGATCGGAGGGGCAACGTGACTTGTCCAAGGTCTGCAGCTGATACATGGTACTGTTGAGATCTGAACTACTTTGCAGACTCCCAAGCTCCTGCCTATTGCACTGCACTGCTTAGGAAGGGACGGGAGAGAAGAATCTGGACTGCTGAGAGCACCTTGCACCGGATCAGCCCCGTGTCCCCAGCATGTGGTTCCGGGGACCGCCAGCAGAGGGGACCACGCACCCGGTTTCTCCAGCCCGAAGCCATGTTGAATGAGCAAATGTCTGCAGCAGACTCTGAGATCTAAATGTCTCCTTGGCAGGAAATCCTCGAGGAGCACTGCGGGGTTGTGCAAACAGCCTTACAATGTCCGCTTGTGTGTGTGCACTCGGCTTCGCCTGCGTCGCCCACAATGCTCTGTTTTTTTTTGGATAATGGGGCTCTGTGGACCCATACGCCTTGTCATGCAAAGGGAGGGACCTGTATTTGTCATAAATGGGCTCTTGTATGATGAATGGCCATGCGAATGAGCGCAGCAGCCGTTCAGCACCCAGCTTCACGTCTTCACCGAGGCGGTGGTCTGAGTCGGCTTTCTCCCCTTGCTCCAAAGCAGCAGTGCAGTGTTTCTTGCTAAAAGGGAAATGACTTGTTTGCATGGTGGCTGCAATTTTTGCTACACGAGACAAGAGGGGCAGAAAACGAGTTTTGTGGTCAGGAGCTGACTGCATGCCCTGTACTACTCTAGCTACTTAACCTTCATTATCTTTATTTACTCAATAGCAACATTGCAAAGGAAGTGTTATGATTTGCATTTTACACGTGAAGAGAACTCAGATTCAGATCAGGAGAGCGACTTGTCCAAGGTGTCCAGAGCCCATGCTATTCCCACTGAAGGACTCCCTTTCCTTTGCAGTGCGGTCCATGGTTCACACACTTGAAGATGCCTTCCTCGTCCTGTCTGATGCCCATACACTGAAATCGGTGGTTTTAAAACAGATGAGGAATTTCCATTCTGGGCTTTGGTGTGTCTACAGTACCGCCTGGAATTACATACAAAAATAATATGTGGGTCTGTGGGTGTGTGCATTTTTCTGAGAAGGCTGATTTTTGACAGATTCTCAAAGTCATCTGTGATCATAAAACTACAGAGTCAAGCACCCAAAAACATGTCTATTTTGGGAAATGCTCATTTTCCCTGACCTCTTCCTCTTCCCAATGACTATTTTCTCTGTGGAGTTTACTCAGAGCTGACATCTCACTGTTGTTGCTATGCCGTGACTACTCATCTCACACTTCCGATCCGTTTCAGCAGACATAAGTGAAGAGGGCTGTGTGCTGGACCTGTGTTTGGTGCTCAGTGGGGAGGAGTAGGGAGGATGAACTGAAATGGGTAACATTCTGAAAATGAAGAAGACATAGGCCTTGAAAGAACTCACAGCAAGGAGGGTGGTTCATTCAGCCTGGGAGTCAGGTAGGAGGTTTTGGGGAGGAAATGCTATTTGATTTGGGTCTTGAAACATAGACAGATCATCGGCAGGCAGAGGAGAGGGGAAGGGCATTCCAGGCAAAGGGAATAACATAAGCAAAAGGGGAAAAAAAAAAGCAAGAAGGAGGCCAGAGCTGTTGGCACTGTCCATATTCTTGTGTGACCAAAGTACATAGTGTTCAAAACAGCTGAAACTTGAAAGGGAGATTTGGGTCAGATTTTATGGCCCTGAATAGCATCTTAAAAAAAAAAAATTGTACTCATCTTATTTTGACAGCCAGCTTGGAAGATATTTATGCTAAAACATGCCTTCCTTCTACCCAACTAACCTCACGTCCCACTCAGCCATGGAGTCTGCCTAGGGAAGCAGCTTCTTGCACAAGAGCCACGTCTCCCATTGCTCAGCAAACCCACCCCACCCACCTCTCCCGTTCCAGCCTATGTTGATGGTCTTCATCATTTGCTTGGGGTTGAAGCCAGGGATTTTATTTGAAATGTCAGTTTGGTTTGCCATGAACAATGCTTTGAAATCAAGCTGATCACTGCCTTCAGAAGCTGAAAACAAAAGCAGAACCACCTCTGCCTCTGAGATTTCAAGGGAGGTTTTCAGGCCCTTAGATGTCCTTAATGCTTGAGGTGTAATGGAGCATGCCTACCTCCCTTGGCTTCAGATTCTTCTGGTTTTTAGTATATGTGAAAGGGCTTTTGTTGGTCTTTTTGGAACTTTTATAATTTTTGACATCCCACGCCCCCCAAAATAAATTTGACCTGCGAAGTAGTAATACCCCTAATGCTTTGACATGTCAATTCCAAGTCTCCTTTGGTATACAGGTAGGCCCCAGTTTAAGAAATCTCAGCATCTGAAAATCTAGACTTACAAATCAAGTCAACCCACGGCACTGGGATGGGTGGGATATTCCAGGGGGCTTTCACTTCCCAGAAGAATTCCTTTCAATAGCACCTCCCTGTGCGTCAACCTGCTAGGTCGTATTTCACCACCTGACAGTAAACTATGGAGGCCAAGAAACTTCAAGGACAAATGTGTGACACAGCTGCCTATGGAATGAAAACCAGACAGAGACAAGGAGAAATCTGGGTGTTTTTTTTTTTTTAATGTTATGTTGTAAGATAGCAGAAATGGAAGAGATTTAATCCACCAACATTCGTCTTGCACGTGGCATTTCCTGTAACGTGCTCGGAGACTGGTACGTGATCTGATGTGCTTAGAGTATCCGGTGATGCATTAGTGGGGATGAGGGAGGTGGAGATAGTGACTGGAGGTGATAAGGAGATACTGTGGCAAAGGGAAGGCATGGAGAGGGGTGGATCTCCAGTTGATGTGAAAGTTAAGTGGATAGGCTTTGGTCAGAGAATGGATCTGTGGTGTGTAGTAGGTGCAGAAATCTCAGATGACACTGGTTTCTGGCTCATTCAATTAGTTGAAGGATGGTGCCTTTCACTGAACAAGGGTTGGGAGGGGATCTTTGCAGAGGATCTTAAAACCCTCCCCCAAATCACTGTGCTTTCAGGAAATTCGCTTAGATTTACACTCCTGGAGCTGAGGAGGGTCCAGGTGGGGTTGAGAAGTCTTCAGCATATATATGGGTAAAAAAACTGGGAGTCTGGACCGTCTCATCTGGGAGGGCAGGAAAGGCGTGAAGAGAGACAACTGGAGACTAACATTTAAAGGTTAGATGGAAGAAGTGGAAATTTGAGGAGGAAGAGGAGAGGAGGAAGGAGCAGAGGTCTTCCAGCATCTCGGAGAGGAAGGGTTTGATCCAGAGCGCATGTACCAGGACTCCTGGGCAGCTCCTCCGCCAGAGGGAGGGACCCCCTGGCACTTGTTGAGCTACTTCCCTGAGAAGGGATTCTGGATAAGGGGGATTTATCATCCCAGAGAATAGACAGTGCTTAACTACATCACTGATGGTCAGAACAAGCCAAATTTTTAAGTGACTTCTCGCTGTTTCCTTTTGGTTTCTAGACTGAACTGAGGCCATCCCAGAGAAGTCCAATAAATACCCAACACAAGTGGCATTTCCAAGACTAGCACTTAGGTCCCCAGGCTGCTGGCTCTGCAAAGGGTCACTTTCCCTTTGAAATTAGGCAAAACTGGCCTGGGTGGGCTGAGACTGTCAGCCCTCTTTCTGGATAGCCCGTTTTCTCATAACCATTTTCTTGATTTCACAAGTGAAAGGGAACAAATTCACTAATGACTTCCCAGCGGTGGGCTGGTCCAGAGCAAAGCCCCAGTTTGATCATTTCCACCTTCACTAACATTTGAAATTGGGGGGCATGTTGACATTCATTCCCTGAAAAAGAATCTGATTTTTGCCCTCGTTTCTTGGAGGCTTTTTGCTGCTCTAATATTGATGTTTATGGGGTAAATTAGCTATGATGAGGTAATAGTCTATTTTAGAAAACTGAACTTAGATATTGAGAGGGCTATTTTAAACCTGCACTTAATCGTTCAGTTCCATAATGGTCTCTTGGTATTTTTTTTTTTTTTTGAGAATTCCCACGGATTGCCTTACAACTGGACTCAAACAGTTTGTATTCCACGGGGAATGCCAAACCCTTTTGAGGGACACCATGGTATTAATGATCGATGAGAATATTCAAGGCATTTTCCCATTTGAGTGCCATTACTTGTAGTGTTAAAACGTTTTGAAAACACATTTTAGCCATTAACTCATTTTTATTGTCAGATGAAAGTGCTTTAATAGACTCGCTCTACTTCAGTTTTCCTCCTTCATCTCAGAATGAAATCATCTGTTGGATTCTTGGCAACCCATCCGGCAACACAACAGAGAGCCTTACGACTTCATTACAGGAGTGGCAGATGGGGAAGGGCATTCCAGCCCAGCCCAGCTATCTAAAATCGCTAACCTGGCTTAGCAAATTCCAGCTCCTGGAATTTATAAACTGAGCTACTTTATTCCTTCGGCGCATTTTTCTCCCCAGCAAAGCAGGTGCTTATTTTGCTTAGGCAATGTACCTTTATTTTAGTTGAGAAGTGTTTTTTTTTTTTTTAATGCCCCGCATTTTGTATCTGATATAGGCTGAGGGTTAACTGGTTTTGCTTATAATTCAAAGCAGTCATGTCATGTAAATGTTGTACCAGGGGGTTCTGTGGTTACCAGAGAAAGTGTCTATGAGCTGTATGAATAGCAGACTCTGGGGGCTGAGCTTTCCTCCTGGGACAGCTCCCTGGATGCTGTTGATGGTTCATGGGAGGTGAGCCATAGGGGTTGCTTGCTTTCCAGGACAATGTGGGGAGTCTGCAAGCCTCTGGTGTCACTGGCAACAGCTGCCATCCTGGTCCTTGTGATGATTTCTCCAGCTCTGAACCTTGTTGATCAGATTGAAAGGTAGCTTGTCTTAATAGCCCTCCTAAATTCACAGACAGGCCCCAGAAACATTCTTAAAGCTGGAGCTGGCCTGCTTTTCTCTATTCTGCTGGGGGAAATCTCGGGATGCTGTTGTTGTAGTTAGGAGGTCAGACTTGGGATAAAACTACGTAACACTGGCCTGAGAGCAGAGATCAGGTTCCCATTGGAGCTCTGCTCCCAAGGCCAGGCAAGTAACTGACCAGGTTAGCAGTTCCTAGCTTTTTGAAATTTCAAAAACCAGTAAAATTTCAAAATAAACTTTGGGGATCTGGGATGCAACTATCACCTTCACTTTGTAAAATAAATAAAAACACCACAGCATAAAAATGTTTGAACAGCTTTAGCTTTTTGCAAGGCTCATGACATAGCTTTTGTTTTTCTTATTTTGCCTTAGACCAGTTGATGCTGTGGAACCACTGGGCAGAGCAATCTTAAGGATTACTTGTTTTTTTTTTTTAGTGTTAACTATGTGCAAGCTCTTGTGCTGAATGATGGGGATAGAGTAAGGTGTAAAAACAGCCCTGCCCAAGAAGACTTCACCTTGAGAGACGTAAGGGAGAAAGCGTGTAATCATGGTCCAGGCTGATAGGCATTGTGACAAAGTCAACACAGCATGTTAGGTGAGCAGAGGGAGGCAGAGCTCACTCGAGGGAGTGGATTTGTTTTACCTGAGGTCGTGCCAAAGAGTAGGGAAGAGTCAGGGGGCTCCTTCTGAAGGTCCTGGTTTCCAAACTCATACTTCAAAGGAAAATTCCAGAGAGACACTTTCCAAGAACCAGAGTGCTTAGAGGGCAGGTGGAATTGGATTCCAGACCCTACTCTGCCACTTGTGGGCTTGAGCAAGTCTCTAAATCTCTAAGATTATTTCTTCATCTCTAAAATTGAGATAACAACTGTTCCTACCTCATATGGTGGTTGTAAAAATTTAAATACGGTAATACATGAGAAGCTCTCATCACCATGGCCTGTAAAGCATTAAAAAATGCTCGTTGTCATTGTAATTGTAGACAGAAAGAAAAACATGTGCAAGGGCCCTGAGGCAATAAAGAACAGGCCCTTTGAGAGAAGGGCAGGGTGTGGGTGGAGTGCAGGGTCCCTGGACAGGGAGGAAGAGAGGGGCCAGAGGAGATGAGCAGAGGCCAAGGGGCCAGGTTTTTCTGTGCCCAGTGCATGTATCTGGAATCTGGCTGCATTATATCCTGCAAGCACTGGGGAGCAGTGGAGGCATATTAAGCCGGGAAGTAACATAATCGGATTCATGCTTAGGGAGAGGGCACTGCCAGTCATATGGAGATGAATGGCAGGGTAACAAGCCTAGAATCAGGAAGACCGGCATGGGGGCTATTTGCTGGATGCAGGTGAGCTGGGCTGAGGATTGGAATTAGGATAAGCAAAGTAGGGGCAGAAAGAAGTGAGCACAATTGTATGAACCATCCTTGGAGGTATCCTTGTTAGGTGGCCCATGAGCCCACCCTGGCGAGACCTTATGAACTTGGTGCAGAAACCCTCCACTGGCATTGCAAGGCACTGCACTCTGCTTTCTGTGTCTTAAAGAATGGATTGGATGTCTCATTTACTTTTTGTGGTGGTGGACAGAGCATGAGACTGAGAGGCCAGACATCTCCATTCTGGTCACTTCTTCGACCCTAATGTATTTTAGGTCCTTGAGCCAGTGCTTTTAAGTAAAATAGGAGCTTTAGAAAGATGATCCCAGTTCTAATGTAGAATGTATTGTGTTGACCTTTGGGACTCTGGATCAGGAAGTCGAGAGTCCATCTGGAAGACTTTGGGAAGGACAAAGTCTTCCTATACCTGACCTGTGAGTTCTGGTCTGTAAAATGGGTCCAATGACACCTTTTCTACATTTGACACATGCTCGTGTTGAATGAAGATGAATTTTTATTATATAAATATATGTCGTTGTTGTTTTCATGATTGGTCTGTGGCTTATGTGCTATCTTGCAGAAAATATGCAATATTTTGCATATTTTGCAATATATCTTGCAGAAAATGTTAGGGTTGACCAGGACTTCTTATTCCCCAAAATACTGAGTTATAGATAAAAAATCAAAGTCTTTGATTTCTTAAAATCTTTGTACCAGGGGCAGGGGTGCTAAGTATTGTACATGCTAGAAGGTATCAGCTCATTCCAAGTGCTAACAAAACCCATCCCTTCTGATAGAGGCACTGGGTATTTGTCATCTTAGACCTTAAGGAATAATATTAGAAGATAAACCCCTGCAGGGTGGGGTGCCTGGGTGGCTCAATCGGTAAAGCTGTGCCTTCAGCTCAGGTCATGATCCCAGGGGCAGGGTATTGAGCCCTGGCATCTGGGTCCCTGGTCAGCGGGGAGCCTGCTTCTCCCTCTGCTCCTCACTGTGCTCATGCTCTCTTGCTATCTTTCTCTCTGTCTCTCTCTTTCAAATAAATCAATAAAATCTAAAAACAACAAGAAAACCCACCCTGCAGAGCTACTGTTTTATCTGTTTTTGTTCTTACCTTCTGTTCTTTATTGACAAAGGTAGTTTTGGCTTTGGAAATCTCTTTCCAAATAGTCATAACTAGTAAACAAATCTTCTGAGTGCCTATTCTCTAATCAAGAAAATTGGTGTTGAAATTCTGGTGCATGTAGGAAAAGGTCAGCACTCACAATGATGCCTGCACCCTGGGCCTAAATCCTTTGTTATGTCTTACTGATCGTAAACAGATTAATTTCCTCTCAGACTATGACCACATTTTTTAAAAACAAGCTCAAATTGGTTTTTATTTGGTTTTACACTTTGGGAATACAACTAATACTATTATTCAATTTTTTGCTTCCAAACAAAACCAGAGTTCCAACTTAAAATGTGTGTGTGTGTATGTGTGTGTGTCCTTTAATTTTCTCCTCTCTTTTGGAACTGGAAATGTTACAGAGAACTACTTTTTAAGAGAATCTTTGTTTCCTACTGAGCAGGCTTAGAGCTAACTCCCGTGGAAGTGGTTTTGCTCTCAGAGCCAAGAAAGTAGTCATAGAAAATACCATGTGCACATCCCAAATTGTTGCCCCTGGGAGATGAGAGCCTCCCTTGGCAGGGACATGCGGGCTATCTCTGTAGGCACTGTGAACACTCCCTTAGTGACTAGAGAAACGCCCTCCTTCTAGACTATTTGGGGGAAAAAAAAGTGAAAGAAACCATTTCAAAGTTATATAGCAGTAAAAGAAACTTGAGAAGTAAGACTTCTGTATTTAAGTCTTGACCAGTCACCCAACTTATGCCTTTGGCTGGCCTCTCGTCCCTAAATACCACCGCTTCCCCAGGTGGAGTGCTTCTCCTGGCCAGTCCAGATCCATAGGATTCTTCATGCCCTGGGGACAGTTCACATCATTAAGCCAGCTTTTCTGGGAGACTCCACCTCCCATGGTTTTCACATCCCTCGCTATCTATCGAGGGATTGAGCAGTGCTAGTGTGGAGCAGGCTACTTTGGAATGGAACAGAAACTGTGGATCCTTTTCCAAGAAAAGAGAGTGCATGCATATAATAATAGGCTAGCCTGCCTGCAATTTCCACAGCTCATGGACTCCCAAAGTCCCCAGACAAATATCTCGTAGGGGTCTGAAGCTTCAGGTTTCCTCCTTGAGGGAAAAGAGCATAGATTTTGGGGTCCCAGACTCTCAATGTCAAATGTGACTCTATCCTTTTTTCTCCTGTAGTGCTCAGAAAGATGCTTTATCCACCTGAACCTCTTTTTCTTCCAATAACCATGAAGATAATTATAGCAAGCTCAAGGGTTGCTGTGAGGTTTGCGTGAACCAAAATGTGTGAAAGCTCAAGCATGGTGCCAGGCACACAGTAGACACTCAATAAAATTTGGATGTTCTTGTCTCTCTCCTGTATAGTAATAGAACAGTAAGCTATAATCACCCTGATTGGTTCTTAATATATACCAAATACATGCTATTACCTTCACATTCAGTTAACATTTTTGAGCACATACTGTTGATCAGAAATTTGTCATATGCTTCCTTGATAGATCACATTCTTAAGCAGGTTGCTATCTCCCTAAATAGAGTATCACCTGTGTGCTGAGACCCTGCCTTCTGTCATTGAGTACCCCACCCCCAGTGCCCTGTGCCATCAGGGTGTTCAACAAGTAACTGAGTAATTCCCTTGGGTAATTGTTACAGGTGTCTTTTTTTATTTTTAAAAAAACAAAGAGGGAAGGAGGAAGAAACTTCCCACCAAACTGCTATCAGATCTCTGTTGTCAGGATAGGAGTTTGCTTTTTCTTTTAATTTAGATAGGTCACTGTCATCAAGAGAATCAGTGTTGAGGAAGGCCAACACTGGAAGGAACCAAGCCTCCCAGGACCAAGTGGGCAGTAATCCTTGCCTCCTCTTCTTTAATTGCTGGCAAATCTATATGTTACCTCTCTGTCCTTTGGCATTTCATTCCTTTTCAATGGAGATGTTTCATGAGGCACTTTGGTGGAAGAAAGGGTTCTCTTCATTAGGTATTTGTGTTTTCCTTGGACTTTATTCTGTATTTGTGAAATGGTACACAATCGCAGACACAACCATTTGGTTAAAACTTGAAGTTTTCAATGATTTTTCTAGAATTTACTAAAAGAGTGGCCTAGTTCTTTCGGTTTTCAAAAGCAGTTGTGTATGCTTGGAATTTTTGTGTTGGAGACAGCTAATAATGTATACAGAGTTATCTGAAGACCTCAGCCTCTAATTATTACAAACTTGCATAAATATTGTTCTTTTGAAAATTTGTGGTTTTTAAATAATGATTTGTATCTTTTTCAATCAGCTTCTATATTTAATTTTAGTAATCCTAAATTTTCTAATCCCTAGAAAAGAGACCTTCTCCTAGGTATATTTGGAAGATAAAATAAGAAAAATACATCTAAAATACAGTGTTTGGCACATAGAAAAGTATCTTGCAGTGCTAACTATTAATGCCTTTAAGTATTGACCTGATGATAGTGAACGTGATTGGCATAAAGAAACATGGATCTTACGAGGCCAAACATGAAAGATGAAGAGAAATGGAATTTATATGAGTCAGGAGATACTATATTTCCTCGATTTTCTGAATGTCTTAAACCATAAAATGAGTGGTAATGCTGAATAATTGTAGCTAATATTTGCATGGCATTTTGCAGTATACACAATCTTTCACACTCATTTTATTTAGTTTTTACAACAACATCATACAGAAGATATTATGTAAGACGAGGAACCCAAGGCTCACAGCTGAAATGAATTGCACCAGAATAAAGGGAGAATTGGATGGCACTTTATATTTGAGCAGTTCTTTCAAATTTTTCTGTGTGAAAAATCTACTACTTACTCTATACATCTTTTGAGAACATCAGTTGGCCATATTGTTATTTGACCTACGCTGTGCTTCCAATTCTCAAGACATGTCTTAGTCTTTATCAGTGAATCCTAGCTTACAATGCCATGGGAAAACAGGTCCAGCCAAAAGTTAAAGCCAACATGGCCAAGTACCCAGTGGACCTTTGCTTTGGTAGAGAAGAGGTAGTCCTGGGAAAATCCAGCCACGGAAGAAGACTGGTACCCCTAAGACCAAAAGGCCATCCAGAGTGGTAACCGATGGAAAGAGAACCACCTTCCAATGAATGCTAGGTGTCCAAAAGCAAGAGACCTCTCAAGTAAAAGAGTCAGAGAGTGTATTTTCAGGGTTCACCCCTTAATAAGCACTTATCCAACTGATATTCCTTTCCTTTCTTTGTATCTGATAGCTAAGACCTTGTCCTCTTCCCTTGCTGCACCCCTGCCAGACTCTTCTCGAAGAAATGAATTCAGATCTCACAACACTCAGGTGCACGCTGTAGCTATAGCAAGTCCCAGGAAGGCTTCATTTTAGGATGATATCTGAAGATGCCAAAGGAGTTGTGTGTGTGTGTGTTTAAAGTAAGCCTACACCTCACACTATAGACAACATACTCTTTTCAATAATAAATATGCTCTATACATTATTATTTGATCCCTTTTATGCCTGGAATCCCTCTTACTGTCCTCCTTTGTGACTTCTGTTTCTAGTATTTTAGTACTTGAACATCTACATTTTTAGCTATACTTCGCTCCATCAAATTGGTTCTCCTCTCCCTCTTACAAGGGAGAACTTTCCTATCCCTTGAACTTATGTAAACAGTTTCTTCTTATGAATACTGCCAAGAATCATCTTCAGAATGCTCATCATCCATTTAAGTGGATGGATAAGGTTAAGGTCCTCCAAGGAGATGCGGAGCACCTGCTGGCTTTCTGTATTCTTTCTAAGTTCCCGCACCATAAGGGAGAATGGCAAGTAGCTGGCATCCCTTGGGACAGACCCAGCAGCAGTCTGTAGCTGTGGCGTTACCAAATACAACGTGGAAACGAGAGTCCCCACTTTCTCAAGCACAGCCCTGGACTGCCTCCAAGCTGCTCCGCCACCCATTCAGCTGCGAAACCATTTCTGTACCCACGGGAGCTCTAACGCTTGGCTCCTCCTCAGATATGAATGACTTCCCCTGTCTGCCCTTAGCCAGAGATTTCTCTTTTCTCAACTGTTTCTTAGCTATGATCAATTTTTCCTTTTTTCTTTCTATCAAAACAAAAACAAAACAAAGCAAACACCAAAAAATAACAAAACACAAAACTCTGCTTCTTCAGCATAACCCATTTGTTTTTGTTTCGGGGACACTAAATCTTGGAAGGGATGGTTTCTTCTCCTTTGCTCTGGCTAGCAGAAGCTCAGGTCCAAATCAAACACTCCTCTGAACTCAACGGAAGTCCTTATGGCCAGGATGACCTATAATTCACATACTGCTTGCCTGTCTACCTTCGTCTTCCTAGTCTACTTTAATTTTTCTCCTCTCCCCACTTTTGCCATATAAGTATTTGCATTCTCTAATTATGTATAATAATGTATTGTAGGTTCTTTTATTGCACAAGATAAAATATTAAAAATAACCTTCTCATTAATGAATTAAACCAGCTCACTAGTAACATGCTACATAGAAATGTATTTTATATGCACTGAGGAGCTATTTGCAAAGACTGCAGAGTCACCGCCATGAGGATTATGACTGAGGCTATAGTGGAACCCCATGGATGAGGATCCCCTCCAAGTGGACCCCCGGGATCTCTTCTCAGTGACCGTCTATGTCATGTTAACTCATTCTGCAGACCTTAAACCAGAATACACTTCCATGAATTCTTGTTGATCTTGAAGAGAAGTGGGAAGCATCAAATCTTTCTGTACTTATCGGAAGAGTATGTATTGAAATGCAGATTCCACGGGACTGGACTTGCCTCTAATACTACATAGTGTCCTGTAGTCATCATTCCGGACAGTTCCTATTGAGGATATGAAACATATAGAGTACTGAGAGTTCTTTAATTGACCGCAGTTGATATTAGGATCAAGTTGGAAAATGTTTGACCATATCAACCAGCCAGCTTAAATGACCTTTTGAACAGAAAGAATTCTGTAGCCAGCTGATATTTGAATGTACTTCTACATTTGTTCCTTCCAGTCTGTTACTAATTTTAAAGGCTTGACATATTTCCCACCCAGGTAGTCTGACAGTAAAATCACGCACAAGACAGAGTTTTAGGAGGAAGCTAAATCCATTCAGGTCTCTTGCGACACATTAATAGTGCAAAACCAGGAAAATCAAGAATAGTTAACTTCCATTAAGGCATTTTATGTGAAAGTTGGGACTGCTACTAAACAGTAGAATCATCTTCCTACCAGAAGCGTCTCCGGGTCTGAATTGGAATTGGTCATTAAGCTGGAAACAGATTCCTTCCAAGAGACCAGGAGGGTTTGTGAATGATGCCCAGTGGCAGGGGTGGACTACACCAGTTCTGAGCTTTAATTTGGCAGGATCTAGCTCATCCAGAGCTTTGCTCAAAAATATCTTTAAAAGAAATGTGCGTAAAGGCACGAGAGGAAGAGAAAAATGACAGAACAGGGAAGATTCTCTTGGGAGAAGCATGGTGTTTGCTTCCTAGCGTGTGTGCTGTGCGTGTGTGCATAGGCGTGTGTATGTGTGTGCACACATGTGTATGTGCATGCCCAGACAGTCATATACCTCAAGAGGGCAGAAGTCTAAGAAGTATCTTGTCTGACCTTCTGCCCAACACGTAATTCATTTTTATATTATTTTTACAAGTTGATAGAGCACATTTCTCCTTAGACACCACCGGTTACAGGAAACTCACTATTTCACAAGGCAAATCCCTCAATATTCAGACAACTGGACTGGTTACATTTTTTTTTTCATGACGTTGAATGAAGATCTTGAGTTAGTCCTTCAGTGACCCCACCTCTCTTCCCTAGAGCTGCAGACAACCTATTAATCCATCTTCCATAGGATAATCCTAAATAAGAATTTGAAGGGTGTTATAATCATGATAATGATGATGGTGGTAATTATCATCATCATTATCCATACTCGTAGTACATATGTTTCTTGAGCACTTCCTATAAGTGATGTGCTAAGCATTTTATATTTTGATCTCATTAATCTTCAAGATTCGATTAAATACATTTCAAAAATTCATTTTACGGATAGGAATACTGAGGTTTGGAGAGATAAAGCAGCTTGCTCTGGGTAGCAGAGGTAGCAGGACACAGAAGTAGGGTCAAAATCAGGCTTCTGCAGCCTCTTTTCTGGCTTCACACGATCGACCTATGCAATGGATGATGTGTGGGAGTGTTTTCTCAGGGGGGGATTGAGAACTAGAATATCACCTTTTGCATCCAAGGGAGCTAACTGCTGGCTACAGACTGTCTCACACAAAGCTCTCTCCTCTTCTCACATCTTTCTTATAGTGGTGTAATTTTAGGAATTCCTGTATCAGCATAACACTGTCTGAAGCCCTGTGCACAGGAAACTGCAGTTTTCTTTTACTGGCCCAATGATTTTTCGAGTTGATCCTTTACAAACTGAGGTGTCTGAGTCATGTGTTAGGGAAATGCCTTCCAATGAGCACAGGACCCAGCATCAAAGTGTGGCTCCGTGAATATGTGCTGAATGAGTGAATGGACCAGTGGCCTCCTGAAGAAGATAGTTTAATCTCTAGAGCAGAAAGCAGTAGAAATTTTGCTGATTACCTAAATATAATTATGTTTTCCCTATTCTTTTTTTTTAAGTTGGGATTGCAAATATGTATCAGATCTGTATTTCTCTGTTGGTTTGATTCCCCCATGCAATTACACTGTAATTTCATTGAAAATAACTTTTTGGATTAAATAAATACCTTTTCATGTTTGCACTTCATGAAGCAGCCATTCTTGTTTCCCCTGAAATGTCAAATTATGAGACCTCTACCTTGCCAAGAAGTTGCATTTCTGGAAAATCTGGCCTCCTGTACAGATCACACAGGGTGCCTGGAGAGCTAAATCTGTGTTTTCTAAATTCTTTTCCTCAGGAATTTTAAGAAACTTTCCTTTCTGGACAGATATTTCAATAATGTCCTCATCATCTTGCTTGTCCATTAACATGGTATGTTCCCACGGGAGTGGGAAAGGAAACAAAGCAATGCTGAACGATTCAATGTAAAGAATCAGGGAATTGGTGAAGGGGGAAAGGAAACAATATAGAATGTACCTAAGCTCTGCCTCGTTTAACTAAAAATACTTGATTCTTAGAATAGAGTGTTCTTTGATTAATTGTCATTATAGTTAATGATATACAAGACACAAGTGTATTCTCCAGAGGTAGTTTGCGACATTCTTCTCACCATCATACTTTATATGGTTTATACCAGATACCCCTAACATTGAGAGAGCCAGCACCTCAGAGATATTTATCTGTACCTGATTCAGGAAGAAGTTACTAAGTTATTAGTCATCACCTGGTATGGAGATGCTTTATATCTAGTCTTCAGATGTAACTATTGGGGGCCTGATGTGATTTATGCAAGTTAGCAATATAGATCCAACCCTTTAAGAAGCCTGTTTTCCTAAAAAAAAAAAAAAAAAGTTTCTTTTCTTTAAAAAGAAGTTGTTTTCTTAAAAAAAAAAAAAAAGTCTTTTTCATCCTGCTAATGGTATTTGGTTTTGTGTTGCCTCTCCTAGGTTTGCTGGGATGGGAAACCTGCTCAAAGTCCTTACCAGGGAAATTGAAAACTATCCACATTTTTTCCTGGATTTTGAAAGTAAGTTCCAAAAATTAAAAGATATTGATGGGGACTTTTTCCTTTCTTTATACCTTGTTGATGGAAAAGTTATAAAGATTTTATATGATACTTAAATCCACATGTCATTACGAATTTCTGAGTCTTCAAAGATTATTTCATCTCTCTTTTCCCATTATTTAAAAAAAATCTAATAGAAAATATTTTTAATGCGTCCATGGCTTTCTTTGGTTTTAGAACCAATCAGCTTTCATCAGTTAGCATCAATCATCATCATGTATTTTTCTTAATTTTTATGAAACACTATATTATATTCTAGGGAAAATAGCACATGTAATGTAGTATTTTACCTATATTAATATAAAACAAATATCACTAGACATGAAAAAATTATCAAAACTAGAAAATAGGCTTATAGATTATTTTTGAGTCCTCTCTATCTGTTGTTTGTTATTTGATTATGTAAAACTACCCCAGACTTTTGAGACATACCCCTTTTATCTGACAGTTGTTTCTTTTATCAAAAATTTAATTTTTTCTAAAGTAAAATGGCTTGTGAATTATGACTGAATAAATATAGAGGGTTTTCTTCTTATCTTGTTTATTTTCTGATTGAATATATTTCCAGATGAGTGACACATTCATGTTTTATCAACTAAGCTCATGTTTCCTTGTGTTCCCCTTTTTCTAAATTACAGTTCCACAGTAGCAAGCCCATTAAATGTCCTTTTCCCCAGTATTCACCCTTTGTTGCAAACTTTAATCTACATTAAACTTTATTTTTCAAGTAGTTATGTATATTAAAAAATGTTAGAATTTCCTTATAGATTAAACTTGCTAACAGAGATTTTCTAGGTAAATGCTAGAAAACCCTTTCAAGATACTGTAAAGCAAAAGGTGACTGTTCCCTAGATATGTCTTTTTAAAATCTTTGGTAAGTCTAAGATTAGCTGCATGAAAAGGAAAAGTGACCCCAAAGCTCATGTGTTCTAAAAAAATATCGAATCTAGATTATATTCAATGAAGAATATTTCACTTCTGATTTAACTCATTTTGCTGCTGCTGCTGCTGCTGTTTGGATAGATTTGGTTACATGGGGTTGGGTTGGTTTGGCTGAGCTTGGTTAAGTGGCATAGGTAGGATCAATACCAGAGTAATTTGAGACATCAAAAGGAATGGGGTTTTTTGCTGGTGTAACTTTCGCAACTCCAATATACGTATCTTTGTTTTGTTGTTGTTAAAATGGAGATTTAAGAATAACTTTAAAGAATTTTAAAATTATCTATTTTAAATTATTATCTCATTCCCAGTTACCTTCCTACTTGCATGTTTAGTTGATTCCTTCCACTTCTTGTCACATGCATTTTATACGGTTGCATCCAGCATGTACAAAGTCTAAAACAGTAGTGAAAGTAAATTACCCCATTCACTCAAAACTTGAGGAGGCATATAAACACCTAGGGGAGTTAAATGCCTGCACTTTTTGTGAAACTCTAAATTCCACATGCACCTGCATATCCTGCTCATAAATGCCTACCGTGTTCAGTGGCCCCATTTGTCTGTGTAGCTATTCCTGGATTCTTGGCTTTCCATGCTTTTACAAAGAGTAGTATTGAGTTCTTTGTGAAGTCTATTTTTTTTAAAGATTTTATTTATTTATTCATGAGAGACAGAGAGAGAGAGAGAGAGAGAGAGAAGCAGGCTCCTTGCAGGGAGCCTGACGTGGGACTCTATCCCAGGTCTCCAGGATCAGGCCCTGGATTGAAGGTGGCGTTAAACCTCTGAACACCCCCCACCCCCAGGCTGCCCAAGTGAAGTCTAATTTTAAAAGCCTTCCAAGTGAGAAAATTATAATCTGCAGGGATTTAAAGCAGTGGTTTTCAACGGGTGTTCCTGGAGTACCAGAGTTCTGAGGTTTTGAGGGTCCCTGGCCCATTGCTGTGGCAGACAGATCGCTCTTCCTCTCTCCTCTGACCCAGCACTGTAATCTGCTCAGTCTTGTTCTTTGGATAGTTCTTAATTTTTTTTTTTTAAAGATCACAGGGGCTAAAAAGAACATCTAAATATCTTAAAATTTGATGATAGTTTATGGTACCAAAAACCCCATTTGTAGATCTACTATAATATCTTCAACAATGTTCCTTGTGGTCTGGATTCTCCTGCCTTGTAGCACATTAATTAAGCCTAGAGCAATCATACATAGGAAAGTATAAAACTATAAATTTACAAAAATATATATACTGTTCATTTCCCCATCAATTCTATAGAAGGTTAACATTATTTCACTGAGATTCTGAAATGATAACTAGCTGAGCTGACGTCACATAGGGAATGAGTAAAGGACCTGAGATGGAACCCAGTTATCTGGCTTTCCTCCTCCAGAGCTCATCACAAGCAGCCTCTTAGAAGTGCGACAACCATCATCCTATTCCCAGCTAGAGAGGGACATCTTAGTTATCTACAAACTAAGACATCTCATGGAAAAAATACTTTTTTTTTTTTTTTGATGCTGAAAATCCTATTTCCTAAAGGTGGTTCTCAAAAGCATAGTGATGGACCAGAAGGGTTGCAAAGGTAGCTGTGGTCATGATTTTTCTGAATCTGTGGATTTTAGCTCAGCACAGTAGTATGTAGAATATGGTTATGAACATCCATGTAAGCCAGGAAACATTGGGGAGACAGCTCAAAAGGACAGTCATTGGAGTCTCAGGCTGGGGTGCAGGGTAATATAGACACTTTTTTTTTTAAAGATGGATTAATTGATTTGAGAGAGAGAAAGTGAGTGAGCACACAATCTGGGGAAGAGGCAGAGGGAGAGGGAGAAGCAGACTCCCTGCTGAGCAGGAAGCCTGATGCAGGGCTCCATCCCAGGATTCCGGGATCCTGACCTGAGCTGAAGGCAGACACTTAACCGACTGAGCCACTCAGGTGCCCCTAGGCACATTTTCACGACAAAACGTGAGAGGCTTATGACCACACCATGGCCCTGGCATAAAGAGGAAGAAAGAGCATACATCTAGTTTCAGGAAATGAAAGAAGGAATTGGAGAGTCATCTAGCAAAAGAGGGCCTTTGGAATGGGCTTAAAGAATGGGTGATTGTCCTATCGGCATTTAGGGAGAGGAGTTTTCCAACAGTGGAAATAGGGCTAGGAATAGGAAGGGCGTGTTTGAAGACCAGCAAGAGGCCCAATTTAGACCAAGCAGCGCGTGTTTGCTGAAACGGAAGTCTGGCTTGGCTTAGACCACAGCAGTCGCAGAAGCTCAGGGCTAGTGGTTCTTAAATGGGGCTCCACTTCAAAAATAGCTGAACTCCCTGAGGGAAAACCCAAGAGCAGACAAGAGCTTGGCCTGTGGGAACTTCAGGTATGCTCATGCTTAACAGGAGGCTGATGAGTCAGGGAATTGGGAACAGAGACTAACTACATTGAACAATAAGGAAGGAGAATGTCACACTAAACCCAGCCTCCTGATGGCAGGGTCTGGGCGCCATTCGGGTTTGCAGCCCAGCACTTAGGCCTGTGTTGAGCATGCAGCACTGATCACCAAACTACCCTTAGTAACAGATGCTGGCCACGTGAAGGGATGGAATAGAACAGTCTAGATCGAGGTAGTCAGGACACACAGATAGTAAAGAAAGAGGGACTATAAATGGATTTGGGGGCTGCAGAACGCTCAGGAAGAGTAAAGCTTCGGAAGGGACCTACAGGTTGGGCCACGAGCTGCCCAATGACTGTAGCCCCCGGAAGGACAGATTCAAGATGTATCGCTTTGTGTAATAAAGGGTGGACTGCAAAGAGTTAAGAAGAAAGCAGCGGAGGGAGGAAGGAAGGCCAAACAGCATGTAGCCACAGCTTAAATGAATTTGGCACCTCTGCTTTGAGTGTTGAATATTCTTTTTGAAGTCAGCAATGGAATATAATTGAACTGGGTCAAATAGATATAATTAAGCTGGGTCAAAATATAAGGCAAAATTAGACACATCTGTCCTAAGGTTTTCCAGTTGTGTAGATTTAATTTAAATTCTTGTCTGACCTTTGCAGTGAGTTCTACACTCTCTGCTCACATTTCTCCACAACCACTTAACATCTTTTTTATTGTTGTTGCTTTTTTTTTTTTTTATCCCACTACTTTTTTTTTTTTTCTTTTTCTGTCTCTACCTCCTTGTTGTATTTCCATTTCCTCTTTGAAGGCTAGGAAGCAGAGGGGAAATAAAATGCAACCTAATCTTGCCTAAGTGATGGTTCTGGGGACAGTGTATAAGAAGATGCATGCCTGAAGGTCTGCTGATAATTGTTCAATTGAATCCACTCGTTATGGCACCCAAAGTGGGCAGCAGGCATTAGCCCTCCAGCGAAATAGTTCCAGTGATTCCCACACCGAAATGATCATTAGAAACATCTGGTGGATATAATCTTTACATAGTTGTCCGAGTCTCTCCCAAAATTCTGATTCAGTGGCCTGGTTCCAGGAATCTCCTTTTGCCCACATTTCTCAGGTGGTTCTGAAGATCAGCCAGTTTGGGAACCACATTTAGCTAATGTGTCCAAGTGAAGCATTAACCCACCCGAAGGTTTGCGACAGGGGAGCTGACCGAGCAACCTTTCAAGTTCCCAGATCCAGAGCTGAGGTCCCAAGAATAGGTCACTGAAGACTCCTTTTGGTTCTTGTTTCCCTATCTTTCCCTTGCCACGCAGGCAATATAGAGTTAGCTGTAAACCAGAACTTTGTAGAGTGACCCACTTTCTCAGTCCTTTGCACATCTACTTTGGAGTAGTCTCCAAGACAGTTTTTGGCCACTATGAGTAAACATGCTGTGAACTTTTTTTTTTTTTAAGATTTTATTTATTTATTCATGAGAGACACACACAGAGAGAGGCAGAGACACTGGCAGAGGAAGAAGCAGGCTCCATGCAGGGAGCCTGATGTGGGACTCGATCCCGGGTCTCCAGGATCACGCTCTGAGCTGAAGGCAGGTGCTAAACCGCTGAGCCACCCAGGGATCCCTCTGCTGTGAATGTTCTTAAACAATCTTTGTGTGCATCATTTCTCTTGGAAAAATAATGACGAGTAAACTTGTTAGGTCAGTTATATGCAGCTTTTCAAGAAACTGCCAAGTAGTTTACCAAATGGAATACACTATTTTCCTTTTCTACCATCAATCTAGAGTCCTCAGGTATTCCATGTCTTCTCCAAAATTTAATATAGTCCATCCTTTTTTCCTTTTAGCTACTCTAGTGACTGTGAGATGTTTTCTCATTGTGGCTTCCATTTGCGTTTCCATGATAACTGATAATGTTGGGCACTTTTTCCTGTGCTTATTGAATATTTGCCTAGCATTTTTAGAATATATTGTTCACTCAAGTCTCTTACCCATTTTTAATGAGGTTGTTTTTCTTTATATCACTACGTTTTAGGAGTTCCTTACTATGTTCTGGATACCCGTCATTTGTGAGATAATAGCTTGCAAATGTCTTCACTCATTCAGTGCCTTGTCTGTTTTCTGGTTTTTGCATGAACAGAAGTTTTACATTTTGATGAAGTGCAATTTATCATTGTTTTTCTTTTGTGCCAAGTGCATCCTATCTCCTCTTTAAGAAATCATGGCCCACCCCAAGGTCCTAAAGACATTCTGCTGTTTCCTTCTGGAAGTTATAGAAATTTAAGCTTTACATTAAACCAGTGACCAACCATGAACTAATTTTTGTTTATTTTATGAGCAAGGTGTTGAGCTCATTGTTTTCATGTGTTATCGACTTGTTCCACAACAGGTAGATTGCTTGAATGCCATTATCAGAAATCAGTTAACTGTCCTATGTTTGGATTTTCTCTTCTCCCCCATTGATTTATTGATCCTTTTCACCAGTTAATACCAAACTATAACAAATAATAAGTCATAAAGTCAAGACAAGCAAGTCCTTCAAATTTGTTGTTTGTTTGGTTTTTGTTTTTTTTTTTTTAAGATTTTATTTATTTATTCATAGAGACATAGAGAAAGAGAGAGAGAGAGGGAGAGGGAGAGAGGCAGAGACACAGGCAGAGGGAGAAGCAGGCTCCATGCAGGGAGCCTGACATGGGACTCAATCTCCAGGATCACACCCCACGCTGCAGGAGGAGCTAAACCGCTGCGCCATGCCACAGGGGCTGCCCTTGTTTGTTTTTAAGATTGTTTTGACTCCTCCAACTCCTTTGGTTTTCTTTTCTTTTTTTTTTTTTTAAATATGGAACGCTTCACGAATTTGCGTGTTATCCTTGCGCAGGGGCCATGCTAATCTTCTCTGTATCGTTCCAATTTTAGTATATGTGCTGCCGAAGCGAGCACTCCTTTGGTTTTCTTAATAAATTTTTATAATCAGCTTTCAATTGCTATATAATAGCCTTACAGGGATATTGATTATAATATAAAATCCAAAGATCAATTTGTGGAGAATTGACAGTATTGATTGACTAAACAGTATTGATTTTTCTTACCTATGTGTATGGTATATCTTTCCATTTGTTTAGATATTCTTTGATTTCACTCAGCAACGTCATATAGTTTTTAGAGGTCTTGCAGAGCTTTTAAGTATCTCATTGAGCATTTTATATTTTGAGCATAACAGCTTTTTTCTGCTTATTGGTTGTATGCCATAGGTTTCCCCACCCTGTCTGTGCCTTTATCTTTGCAGTGTATTTCTTGTCAACAACATGTAGTTGGCCCTAGCTTTTCCATCCAAGCTGATAATATCTACCTTCTAATTGGAGTCGTTAGCCCATTTACATTTAATTAATATTTGTATCTGAGCCTATCTTGATGTTGAATTCTATTTGTTGTATTTGCTCTTTGTTTCTCTCTTAATGTCTCCATGCCTTTTGATAAGTAGAATAATTTTGGTATTCTCTTTGATCTTTTCTGTTGGCTTTTTAGTGCTGCCTCTTTATGCTTATTGTAGAGATTACAGTGTGCATCTTCAACTTATTATAATCGATCTTCAACATGTATTCTTCATTTCATGAAGAATCTTGTCCCAGTACACTTCCCATCACTATCCTTTCACTCTTGTGCTCTTTTATGTTATGCTTCTACATCTGCTAGAAACTCCCCCATTGCAATGTGTGCTAGTCTTTTCCTTTAAACTCTCAATGTATGTATGTGTAATTTAAATAGATCTTTTATATTTACTGACATATTTGCTGGTTCTGGTGTCCTCATTCCTTCTTATATAACTAAGTGTCTTTGGTACCATTTCACTTCCACATGAAGAACTTCCCTGCAGAGAGGACTTGGATGGCATCTTATGCTTTGATCATTACATATGCACGGTCCAGCATGGAGCGGGGCATGAAGTATAAGCTTAGAAACTTTGATTTTTTTTTTGTACTGATGCTAATTCAGTAATCATATGCAGTGCATCTCCTGCATTGTAGCATCAGGCAGGAACAACAGGAATGAGGATGGGATCTTAGGGGGCAGAGAGCATGGAGGGATGACATAGAGCACATAAATACAGGGTCATCAAGAGAACATGTCCTCTTCTTCAAGAAGTATATAATTGTACTGGGGAGAGATGTAAGCACGTTGAACAGACAATAGTACAGGTAGTACAGACACCTACAAGAGAATGGAGAGCAAGTGTTGGGCTAGCCAGAAAAGAAAGTACAGGTTCTAAGTCTGGGTCGAAGAAATGTTTCTTGGCAGATAGTCACTGAGAAATGATTTTCTTATAAGACAAACCCACCTTTATGTGCGTGATAGAAATACCAAGAACAGTGATTATGGGGCAGGGGTGGCAGCTACCCAGGAAGGAAATTCTAAAGCCTTCCAAACCATTCATTATATTCTGAGAAAGGCACTGGATATTTTGACTTGTTAGGACTATAGTCTCCAACTTTTTGAAACAAGGCCAAGAGTCAGATTAGCCACTCACCTGGGATGATGTGGATGACACAGGCTACCTCCTGCCACTGCTGAGCTTGTCTTTCATCCCTCCCTTCTTTGGTACCCTCACCTCTGCTAAGGTTGTTCAGAGGAGCCTAGATGATCTTGGGAGAGGAAGTGGGGGAAATAAAAGATGTGTTCTGGTCACTTTACAAATGAGACAAACAAACAAAAAACATCAGAACAGACCTGGAAAACAATTAATTTATGCCAACACAGAGGTTCAGTCACAGTGATACTTTAAATTTCCAGTACTTTTGCTTTTTAAATACTTTTTATCTATGTCAGCATCCCATTGTGACCCTACAGATCATAGTCCCTCTAAGACCATACAGGGAGGGGGCAGGGCTCTTGTCAGTGTCCCTTCCTTTACCAAGAAGTAATCTGAGAGCCAGAGAGATGAACTGATTGGCATTGAAGTCTCATATTCTGTGAGTGGCAAAAGTGGCATTTGGACCTGAGTCTCAAAAAATCTCCATCCTTGGTATTCCTTCCTTCTCCCATGAAGTCACAGGGATCCCACTGCATGCAGTTGAAATAGATTAGCCTCCCAGCGCCTCGCCACTCCCTGCTGTTCACAGTCCCTCATTTGCTTTTCCATAGGAAAGGGCTCTGGTGTAGGATGACTAACGTTCCTGTGCAAATAAATATGTCAACCCAGTCACACTTACATTTTCCAATGGACCTTTGTAATTTTATGTGGTTTGTGGAAGCAGCTAGTATTCTGTTATAAATCATTATCACTTTATATCCCCAAATGTTAATCACAGATAATTAGTTACATTTCTTAGTTCCTCCTGAAGGGGAAAGGGGTAGAGAAGTAAGGAAGTGGTGGGAAAGAAGAGCTAGGGGTATAATTTATGGCTTTGGCAAATCTTTTTGCTGTACTTTTCTTCAGTGTTTATACAACAGCTGCTGGGGTGCAGAGAGAGCTGTATATCCTATTGATGAAATGCCAGGGCTCCCTTCAAAGCCAAAGACATCTCCAAATAAATTGTGTCTTCTGCTCACATTATCTTCAGTTAATTTGTTTGATTCTCTGTCAGATTTTCCATACAGTTCTGAATAGGTTGCGAGGAGAAGGTATGCATGCCCCCACCCTGCTTGGGAAGACAGAGTGTGTCCTTGGCTGATTTACAAAGATAAGAACACTTTGATTTGACAGCCCTACCTAGGCATGAGCCCTGCTGCTGTGCCCTGGGGTATGTTCATCAAAGATGTTCCTTCCTGACAAACAAAGCACTCAGCCACCTCCCTATCCATCCACACAGTGGAATGCCAGGCATTCTGCTCTCAGTAAACATCACAGTCCTCCATGCAAAGCCTTCACCTGACCCCGGTGACACCAGAATCCTGACACTTAATATCTGTAGTCACTAGCCAATTGAGCCAAAGGAGGATAAATAGATCCCCTGTAAACAAAATGAATACTGCTTCACATATCTTCATTGATAAGAAGGTTATTTTTCCATTAAAAATTCTAGGCACTTGGAATTCAGCGAATTCTCGACAAATATATTCAAGGTCACAGGATACATAATACAGTTTCATACTTCCCACAATAGCGAGTCCAGAAAAGGGCTTTAAATCATCGCCTGGGGAATGGCCTGGATAGGCTTGTTCCAGGGCTCTTGGGAGTATTGGTTGCTGGAATTGCCTGTGTAAATCACACTTTTTTTTTTTTTTAACAACTTCATTGTTAGACAAGAGCATCCCAGCATGATGTAACCATTCTTCTCAATGGAGATGAAATAAGTGACAATGATTAGAATCTTAGTATGTGATTCTTAGAAGAAACATCACAGAGGGATTCATCGTCTACAACTAAAAACAAGCACTCGGATCCATCAATAATATTATTGGTGGAAATATGTATGTGTGTGCACCTTTGACTAAAGGTCAACCTTTGTGTTAAAAATAGAAAGACAAAACCCATACTTTGGAGTTCCTGTTCACTTGGCAAGTGCTTTAGGGGGTTGCCAATAGGTTAAATATCAACCTACCTTTTCAATCACTAATTTTTCAAGGAGTTTCTCTTTGACATCTGAAGACACAGTGCATTTTTAAAACATGGCTACCAACTGAATCTGAATACGGAGAATAACAAAAGCAAAGACCCCAAAGCCTCTCAAAGGGATAGTCCGGAAAGCAAGTGATAGATAACAGCCTTAGCATTGGAATAGTCAACAGAAGTGCAGTTTTTCACTCAACACATCTCCTAATAATGTGCTAACCACACTGAAGAGACATTGAAGCTGTATATTAATGATGGATGATCTAAAAACACCAGTGTTAATGAATGTGTGAGTAGCCAATTTGATTATAGATAAATATATGTATATAAAAGCAGTAACAGTGAGAGAGTTAACAGTAGAGAAACCATTGGGAAGAAGAGACAAAGGAGAGGATCCAGAAGTAACAGGATCTTCATTTCTTTCACTGCTTCCCAACAGCTGCATCCTCTACCACCTGGTCAATGTCGTCTTTTATTTATTGAGTCATGACATATCTATTGAGTGTCTCCAATGGTAGGACATATGGAGGTATTGAGGAAAAGAATATAGACTGTCTCCAAAGATCTCCAAATTCAAAGACAAGCAGAAAGATCATCCATCATAAAACATAGTGTGAGAAGTAAATCATTCATTCAGGGATTTTATTCAGCAGATCTTTCTTGAGCATATACTATGTGCCAGGCATCACACTAGGCCTGGAGATTTCAAGTCACATGAAACAAAATAAAGCCAGAGTCCTGCAGCCTAACAGATCAGATTCTCATTAATTAGTCTTGGCTGCCTGATCACATTGCTGGAGGATCAAAGTAGAATGAATCATGAACTTCCATAGGGATATGAGCCAATGCCAAATGTCAGTTAGGGTTACACAGTCCTTTTTATACTTGGAAAACAAAACAAAACAAAACAAACAAAACAAAACAGACAGACAGATTAGAGCTTCTCCCAGTCAGTACTCTCCATCTTGGAAGTTGACCCTACTTGTGACTTGAGCTCCCAGAAGGCAGGGACCACATGCTCCCAGCATCAAAGGCCTAGTCATTAGCTGGATGAGGAAGTGACTTCAGTTCCATGACAGGGGAGGGAGAAAAAAAAGGGGGGGGGCACCCAATAAGACTAACAAATTCTGGAAGAAAATGAGCCAGCACATTTCTAAGTTGGGATGAAAAAGGAATGATGGATTAGATTTATCCGATCCCACCCCACCCCTGCTAAATGGGGCCATATGAAAAACATTTTTAATAAGACACCAGGACATCTGCCAAAAGAAACATTTTCCCAGAGAGGAAGGCTGGGAGTGGGGATCCTGTTTCACAGATCACTGCCATGCTGGGAGGGGGTTCCTGTCTGATGAAAGGGCTTCCCCACAGCCCCAGCTCTGAGGGAGAAGGAACACCACTCATGCCACTTGTCCAGCTCTTTGTGGTCACATCAATGTCAGGGTTGAGTCATATCATAAAGTGTCACTTCACCTGGAATAGAGAGCAATGCTTGCCCATCTACAGCCAGTACCACCTTTTGGCCGTTCTATTGGTAACAGTCTTCCTTTTGAAGCACTTAAGAAAGGCTTCTATTTTTAAAAACTGACTGAAATTCTTCTCCTTTTGTGTTAATCACCAGAAGAATGGGTTTTTGTGTTTGTCTAGCCCTCTTCTTCCAGCCACTTCACTGTAATTCTGTTTTGTCTAAAACTTACCAGTGGTGACTCGCTCAGATGGGAGCCATTGTGACAGCCAAGATCAGAAGACTTCCTTTTCTGGTCTCCAAGTGTCTTCTTCTTTGCATACTACTTTATAATTAAATTCAAAGAGGCTAACCTCCCGGAAGCTTGGTCATAGCCTCTTTTTTCTTTCCTCCTCTTCAAGTATCTCTCGCTCTCTAGGAAATGGCCGTTTTAGCTTACGATTTTTCAGTGCATTCATCAAAGGAGGATTTGAGGGAATGAGCTTTTGCTATTTCTTTGTTTTCTAGGACCTTCGTGTTGCATTTCTGCCACATATTCTCTTCCCAGACTTTGTTCTTACTCAGAAATTGCCCTGGAAGACTACTGTTCACTGAAATGCTCTCCTCTCAGTTACAGTCTTCCTAATTTACAAGGTTTTAAAGGTTTCTGTTTAAAACACCCATATCACCTTGAGAAAAGTTTGGGAAAGCAGGAAAGGTTAGGGCTATAAAGTGATTAATAGCATACATAACAATGTACCTGAGAATTTTCCAGAAACAGTGGAAAGGTTGAAAAGGATAAAAGAGTAACCTAGCCTCCCAAGCTAGATGCTGTACTGTAACCTGGTGGGTCTCTGTCATGGTCCTCATGCTGCGCTCACTCCCTTGGGCCTTCCAGCCAGCTCAAGCTCATCCCTTATCTTGAGTGATTTCTACTCCTCCCAGAACACATTCATCTTTTCCTTCTGAGTTCTGGTACATGGGCACTTCTGTCCCTTCTCCTTCCCACCCTGATATCCATCTCACTTCTAGAAGGCAGAGTTTGCAAAACACCTGGATAGTCTATGAGGGCCTATGATTTTTCTTTCTAAAGAGAATTACCGTATGCCGATGAGCTTCATCCTTCATTTCCCAGGCAACTCTACCAATTTCTTAGGTCCTAGGAGGACATATAATAAAATGGTCTAAAAATGGGCATCACTTCTCAGGGGTCTGGCCTCAGATTAAGCATAAGTCCAACAGAGGTAACTGAAGCAAAGCAGCCACATCTGGCTCCTCCCTCACTCTGACACTCAGCCCTTTTGAAAGCCCACTCAGCACGGTCAGCGCCTCACTTCAATGTCACCTGTCTCCTGAATTCTGTCTTTCATACTCTCAGTAAATCATTACCTTCTTCAGGTAGGTAGCAACCCTTTGTGCTCCCTCCAAGACTAGTCAAACTGGGTTTTGATCTGGGGACATAAGTGGGGTCTGCTGAGAGAATTCACTACCTTAGGACTTGGACTTTTGAACATGAATTTTTAGGAGATGACCTCTATAGCCCTTCTCCATTAGCAGTGTTTTTGTTTTGGATGGAGATTGATTTCCTTATTAGCTCGGGCAAATAACCTATTTTATATGTATTGGGAGATAAAACCCAACCTTTACCACCATTCGACTTCCACCCACTAACCTTCACAAAATACTCATGGGGACAAGAACAGATACTGGCCACAGGAATGCAGCATAAAAGTGGGAATTCAGAGCTAAGGGGATGCTTCCGTGGCTGTTAGAATATGTTCTTCATTTGTGTAAACCTGAATGTGTCACTTATTTTTGTGGGTAGAATTTACAGTCAAGATCCAAAATGAGCAGTACAAGTGTCTTTAAAAGGAACCTCCTGTTGGGGGCGCCTGGCTGGCTGAGTCAGTAGAGCATGCAACTCTTGATCTTGAGGTCATCAGTTCAAGCCGCCACATTGGGTATAGAGCTTATTAAAGAAATTAATTAGTTAATTAACTAATTGAACCTCCTGCAATTCTTGAGTTCACAGTGGATGATAAATCTCAGTGCTTTCTCTGTATCAATTGTATTCCAGAAGGATACATCTCTGTCCCAGCTCTGAAGGATTACCTAATATTTTAAGCTTCTTTGTTTCTATGGAAATTCTAGAAGAAGGGCTGTTTTTCCCATCTAAACACAGATTCACAAATTTTTAGTCCTAACAGAACTATTCAGTAGCTCTTCCTCTTAAATGTGGCCCCCAAAGACAATATTTATTCCTTATATTACCCAGTTAACCACTTAGCACGTAAGTGTGCAAAAAGTATGTTCTACACAAATAAGGTGCCCGCAGTGATCCCAACATGCCTTGGTGTAACGTGTGCAGAGAGATGGACAATTGTCTTGAACAGAGTCACGGGCAGAAGTTGTGTTAGTTTCCTTTTCTAGCAGCTCATTACATTAAAGAGTAAAGACAAGGGATCCCTGGGTGGCTCAGCGGTTTAGCACCTGCCTTTGGCCCAGGGCGTGATCTTGGAGTCCTGGGATCGAGTCTCACGTCGGGCTCCCGGCATGGAGCCTGCTTCTCCCTCTGCCTGTGTCTCTGCCTCTCTCTTTCTCTATGTCTATCATGAATAAATAAAAATAAAATCTTAAAAAAAAAAAAGAGTAAAGACTAAACCTACAGGAATCAAACAGGACTGCCTAGCTGGTGGAACTGAACGCCGATCTTCTTCCCAAGCCGTTTGTAAACACAAGCCCTCTGTGTCTTTTGGTTTCCCTTCTGCTCAGATGCGCAGCCCACAGAAGGAGAGAGGGAAATCTGGAACCAGATCAGCGCCGTCCTCCAGGATTCTGAGAGCATCCTCGCAGACCTGCAGGCTTACAAGGGCGCGGGGCCAGAGATCCGAGATGTATGCCAATGATAACACTGAGCTGACAAGACCCTCGGACGAGAAGGGAAACCCACACATGCACACACACCCAGCAAGATTAAGTAATAGCCCTAGTATTTCCTAGTGTACGAGGAAGAACAAGGAGGGTAATGTGGTTTTTACAAAAGTATGAATGGCCCCCTTTATTCTAGTACGTTAATCTGAGTACACGGCACTGTAGACCATGTAAGATATTAGCCATTCTTCTCTCAGTCATACCTTTGCTAGCAGAGGACTGACGTTTAAGCAATCAATTCATCAGCATGTTACTTCATGTAAGGGAAACATACATATAAAGTCTCTGGACAACAGTTGAAATATAAGTCACAAGGAAAAAAAAAGAAATATAAATCATGAGATCTGGGTTTGCACAGATTCCCCAGCATCTTGTAATAATTGTGTCAGGTCCCACAGTATCACAAACGACAGCTGTAAGCTAGCTTGCTTTAAGTAGCCTGCAGGTCTCCATCTTGAAATGGCTTGAGTTTAAAAAAATAAATCCCTGAAAAAAAAAAAAAAAAAAAACACCAAAACAAAAAAAAAAAAAAAAAAAAGAAGAAGAAGAAGATTGTCAGCGTGGCTTTTAAGACTTCATAATGCCTTAAAGGCAAGAAACTTCACACTCCTTTTATTTGACATGATTAGTTTTGTGGAAGTATCAACACATACACACATACCTTACTGCCAGTGCCACCATCTTTCCGGGGAAAAAATCCCACTAACGTAATCCTTCAGCTGCTGAAACCTAGACAAAACATCATTTCAAAGAAAGTGACAGCCTCTTGAGAGGTAGTCTTTCTACTTAGGGGTCACCATTAATTTAGGTGAGGTAGGTAACATCACAGAACAGAAGGCGTGTGACACACATTATAGACAAAGGAAGACATCTGTAGGATCTGCACTTTCTAATGAGCACTGGCTCTACTTCAGTAGAATCAAAATGTGATGGAGGAAGGCTAAATGGCTTCCAATTAGATTTGCAATTTTTTTTTTTTTGCATTTAAAATAAGAGAAACAAGATGCCGCAGGATCTAATTGTAGGGGCACTTGGACTATGTTCAAGGGCTCAAATCTCCATTCTAAGCGAGCATCTTGGAGGACAGTCCAGTGAACACATGTCACTTTAACAGCACATTAGCAAAGTATACTAGGAATTGTATTTTCTTAAAACAAAATCCTTTCTCAATCTTAAGGCATTTTGATGGGGTACTTTTTGCCTCTTTTTAAACAGACGATTGTTTCATGTTTTGGTAGGCGATTCAAAATCCCAACGACATTCAGCTTCAAGAAAAAGCTTGGAACGCGGTGTGTCCTCTGGTCGTGAGGCTAAAGAGATTTTATGAATTTTCCATAAGGCTAGGTGAGTATGTGTTTATAGTTTTCATCCTGTGTGTGAGGTTCTGTTACGGGGTTTGTGACAGGATTAGGAAGAACTAGCTCAGTGCGCTGGGGAATGGTCTACATCCATCGGGAGTGTCTTTGGAGAGGCCAATCATGGACAGAAACACCTGTCATTTTCACTTCCTTAAATTCATCTCAGCGTTGCTTCCCCTGCAGTTATCCACACATCAAGAGTGTCTTTACTGGTGGGTCCCTCCAGTCTTGTTCTCAGCCAAGTCTCACTGGTAACGGTTTTGTGGGCTGATCACATTTCTGAATGACAGAGAAGTTGAAACAAACAGGTTACTTGCTAACTGAAAAAGGACTTGATTTGCTGGAGACATGTGATAAATTTAATATAGTAAAATACAGGAAAAACAAACGTTCTAAAGACAGACCTGCTTTTAAGCTTTAAAAACACCTGTACAGATACAGGATGGCTTTGCAGAAATGAAAGTAAAGTCTGGCTAACAATAGCACCTATATGACATAACCACTCCTCCAAGTGTAAAGCTATATGGGATTTCATTAATTACTATATTTGGGATGAGGAAAGGGATAGTCATGTTCTACTTTACTTTTGCTGTAAACAAATGCCACATTTTAAGAGTTCAACAGAGAAAGTGAAACAGTTTGGGAGGATAATAGTCATGGTGTTGAGACAGCTTGAAGCTAAGACCCAAAGGGAATGGTTGAATGAACTGAAACAGCTTTTCAAGGAAAGAGAGCTTCTGAAGACTCTCAGATAGCTTCTTCTCTGTTTCCTTCTTTTCTCTTTCGTCAAAGTGTATATCTTGACCCAATGAACTGAAATCCTCATGAGCCAGATATTTAACAGAACGACAAAGATCCACCTGTCACAGCAGACCAAGGTAGAACTGGCTACCTTAGAAGGCAGTACATTCCCGTAAATGGAAAAGATAAGAGATATCCTTGTAAGGATGCTGTAAAAGACAATTAAGGGACTGTAGATCAAGTGCCAGCAAACTTGTCTGCAAAGACCAGATAATAAACACTTTAGGCTTCTGAGCCAAAAATATTTGTTGCATTGACTCCACTCTGCCACTGTAGCTCATTAGTAGCCATTGTTAATACATTAAGGAATGGAAATAAAGTGGGGCTATGTTTTAATAAAACTTTATTTGCAAAAATTGACCATCTGCCAGGTTTGATCTGTGTTCCATAGTTTGCCATGGAGCATTGCTTAAATGAGTCAATATTGTTAGCAATATGTTGAAGGGAAAACTGGAGGGAATGTATAGAGATAGACAAGAGGGAGTGATGAGACCATTTCAAGGGCAGTAACAGAGGTCGATATGGCAGTGGGTTGCAGAAAAGTACTGCTGGGTTAGATTAGAGAGTAGGTGCCGTGAGGAGCTGGAAAGGGACCCGAAGTCTCTCTGGGCAGTGCAAATTATCTAACCCGTGTATTCCAGGTCACCTCCTCTCCTCTCTGTCATCAGTGACTGTCTCATGCACAGAACCCAAAAACATGTATCTGTGGTTTCCAAACAGTGGTAGGAGTTGGCACTATAGAACACTGAGAGTTGAATTGAGCTTTGAGAGACACAGAAAAGACTGTGTGGCCCTGGGGGCCTCCCACAATGGGGTGCCAGGGGCAGCCCTTTGGGCCTGGGCTCCTTTCTCTTATCCACACACATCACCCTATACACAGTTATGGGAAAAGACATGGAAAAGCTAGATCCAAGCAGGTTTATCTCTGAGAATGTCAACTGGGCCTAAGAACTGTGCTTTCTTCTGAAAGATCTCCATGGGCCACCTCAAATATATATTTATCACTTTGACTTTCAGAAAAAGCTCTTCAGAGTTTATTAGAATCTCTGACCTGTCCACCCTACACGCCAACCCAACACCTGGAGCGGGAGCAAGCCTTGGCAAAGGAGTTTGCGGAAATTCTTCATTTTACCCTTCGATTTGATGAACTGAAGGTTAGACCACATATGCTACAACAGTGTAACAGACTTGTCCTGAGCACCTACTGTGTGCCAGCACTCTGCTCATGCTGTGGGGTGGGGATTAGATGGGTAAGATGTAGCTCTTTCCCTACGGAGACAGATAATGTAGTGAGATTTTGCATCCCTAATAGTAAAACTGATTTAGGATGGTGGCTTGGGCATGGAAATTCAAAATCTGCCAAATGCAGTAAGAGGAAACCTTTTCAAGTATCTGTCCTGATTAAGAACAAGTATCCTTTCCCTGAAAGCTATCTTATAGTAAAAGCAGGGCATATATTAAAATAATGAGGCTCTCAGTATTTATTTTTAACTAGAAATTGCTTTGATTGTTGGATAACGAAGGGACATCCTGGTGTATTTACCAAGGCTAGTGTCTGGGTTCCTGATGCATGTCCTCCATGTGATGCGGAGTCGTGACCTTCTTTCCTCTCCTCTGAATTGCAGATGAGGAACCCAGCTATTCAGAATGACTTCAGCTACTACAGAAGGACGATAAGTCGCAACCGCATCAACAACATGCATGTGAGCCCCTGATCCGTACACCCATTCTCCGCATCTTCCTTTGATTGTCCCATCAGGCAGGGCACAAGGAAAAGACAGTCCTCATCTGTAATTCAGTTTCCAGCAGACGCTGTTTGGCAATTTTTGACCATGTCTTTATCAATTGCATCTTCTCTTCTTATTTTCATCAGCTAGACATTGAGAATGAAGTCAATAATGAGATGGCCAATCGAATGTCCCTCTTCTATGCAGAAGCCACGCCAATGCTGAAAACCCTTAGCAATGCCACCATGCACTTTGTCTCCGAAGTAAGTGGGGCTGAGCACCCAGGTGCTTTTCTCTTAATTGCACGTAAAAGCTGCTAGCAAGGCTAACATACTTTTGTGTCTCCCGTTTAGAACAAAACCCTGCCAATAGAGAACACCACAGACTGCCTCAGTACGATGACGAGTGTTTGTAAAGTCATGCTGGAAACGCCGTAAGTGAAATCAGAGGTGGATTCATGGTCTAGAGTTCACCTAGAGAGAGCTTGTCAACATGATTGATGGGGTCAATGATGAGGATGATGATGACAATGGTGGTGGTGGTGGTGGTGGTGGTAACATTTGGGTCAGCACGTTAACATTTACATGTATATTACCTGAATTAATTTCATAAGGAACTCTGGGTGATAAACGTAATCCAGCCCCATTGTGTAGTTGAAGACACTGAGGTCCATACTGGTTCACTGACTTCCCAAAGGTTGCTTAGCTTGTTAGGTGGCAGAACCAGAACTCAAACCCAAGATGCTGTAGAAGATGGGGAAGGGCCAGAAGGAGGCTTACATGACTGGGTATTATAAATATATTGGGAGAACGGGTTTGATAGAAGATTTAGAACGAAGAGCGGAAGTGGTAAGACTGTTGCAAGAATGATAATGGACACCTCTCTCCCTCTTTCCTTCTCTTTTCTTTTTCTCTCTTCTCTTCCCTCACTGCCTCTCCCTCTGTCTCCCTCTCTCAGCAGTTTCTTTGTACTCAAACTAGTTGCTGGATTTGAGAAGTGGCAGAGGTTGTAAATGGCGAGGCAGCGTGGTGATGAGGAAGTCCACACCACAAGCCAGGGTTCCGGTTATCTCATTAGCTACATCTGTGCCCTTAGACGGGTGGTATGGCCTGCCCAGACCTTGGTTTCCTTATCTGATGAAGTACTTGTAAAGTCATCTATGTGGCGAGGGCTTGGGAGGGCCAGAGACCTCAAAAGTGCCCTATGAAATGTGCTCCTCTGTTCAAATGTAAGATGGTGTTAACTGCAAATATTTCACTTATACCAAAGTTAAGATTTATTCCAAGACAGAAATAGTAATCATCTTCATTGAGTGCCCAATTCATAATGAAATAGATGTTAAGAAAGCCTCTAGAATTATCTTGAGTTATCTGGAGCATCAGGGACCCTGTTAAAGTAAGGGAACAAAATCCAAACTCCACAAATACTCCCAGCCCAGGAAATGGTACATAATTTTTTTTATGTATCTTTGCCAATCCAATTCAATCCACAGCCTGTGTCCTAACAAAGGAAGTTACTCTGACTGGAGACATGATAGCTGCTCTGTAGAAATGAGCCTGATTCTTTTTCTCCATAATGAAGCCATTATTCTCTATAATCTTGGACAGCCAGAGGGACCTGCTATAAAATATTCAAGATTGATGGGTGGGGGGAGTGATGTACGTGATGAGCTGGCCTGCTGAAGGGCAGAAGAGAAGAGAATTTACTGCCCTCTAATTTACCTTATTTTCACACTGAATTGCTGGTTGGATAGATTCAAGGAGAATTATCATCATGGGCTTCTTTAAGAGCATATTAACCTGGTTGTTGCAGGTCTGAGATTGTTCTCAAGAGATGATTGGAGGAGTCTAAAGTAGCCAGAAATGAACGGGCTCCGGCAAGGAGGTAACACAGCTGCATTTCTTCTCTCTTCCAGGGAGTACCGGAGTAGGTTTACAAGCGAAGAAACGCTGATGTTCTGCATGAGGGTGATGGTGGGAGTCATCATCCTCTATGACCACGTCCATCCCGTGGGAGCTTTCTGCAAGACATCCAAGATCGATGTAAGAATAGTTATGAACTCTGCTTTCCAAATAAGAGCTCGTGCATGTTGCCAAACAGATCTTGCTTCTCTCTCTCTCTCTCTCTCTCTCTCCTCCATCCACCGCTGAGAGGGATCTCTCCAAGATGCAAGCCCCCTCCTGGCAGCTATCCTCATAGCAAGGAGTCTAATCTTTTCCATGTGCCTACAGCAAAGCATCCAATCAAAAATCATAGCAAGACAAAAAAAAAAAAATCATAGCAAGAGCTCAGAGATACTAATCCCCTCAGCCTGCAGAGTTGCTGAGCACATGTGAATGGTCACTTAGTTACAAACTGCCCCTTCAGGGGACCCAATGTGCCGTATGGAGAAAAAAAATTATATATATTTATATATATATTTATATTTATATATTAAATATTATATATATATATGTTATATGTGTCTTAAAGTGAGCAGCATTGGGAGATCTTGGATTATAAGACACCATGGTCAAATTTCAAACAACATTCCAACTTCCTCTCCTACCACCCCCCACCAGTGGCTCTACCCAATTGCCATGCCCTTTTTTGTCGTTGGAATATGCTTGAACCCTCTTCCTTGCCCAGAGGGCCTTCCCTTCTTTCTGATGGGTGGATTCCTTTAAAACATTCAACAAATGTCACCTCATTCAGGAACACATCTCCTGGACCCTGCATGGTTAGGACCTCTTTTTCTCCTCTGGCCCCCAGAGCACTTGCCATTTTGGATTTTCTGATATTCCCTCATAGACTCCAAGTTTGATTGTAAGGGCAGAGACCATGATCTGTATACCCCACGTCTGCTCTACTGCCTAACGTTATACCTGACATGGAGCATGACACTCAATAGATACTCCATACCGTTTTTACTGAATGAATGAATATAACTGGAAAAACACGTGATTTTGGTGTACAAATGATTTCTGTCAATTGTAGCATAAAACACATCTCTTAGCTCTCATCTGCAGCATCAACCCAATAGTATATCCCATGTGTTAATATAAAGCCCTTTTAGGGCAGAGTAGGCCCTTTTGGGATTAACTTATTCTGACCGTGCTAAGTTTAGGGAGCATGCTCAGTTTTCGCTCATCTGCACGGAACAACATCTCTGATACTTTAGTACCATGCAGACAGAAAGTCTTCAATGCAGACAGAAAGAGGGGACCACAAGTCCAAAGACTGTAAGGAAATGTATCAATTAAAGTGCAACTTAGATTACTTATTTTGAAGGTCTGGGTTTCTAGCACAGCTAGTCATGGTTCTTCATTGAGTCTTTGTTTTTTAATTATTATTTTGTTATTTTCTGTTTACCAAGAGAAAAAAGGATTTGGTACAAAAGAATTAGGAACATGTAAGAAATCAAACTACGGAAAATTAAATGTATCTATAGTAACCTTACCATAGGTGGATGACCATCGTCAAAATGGCAGCATATCTACCTCCCTTCCCTTTATATGGATGTTTGCGTATATGCATGTGTGTATGTACTTAACAAATCAGCACCCTACTATAATTGCTCTTTTAAAATAGCAATTATATCTTATTTTTTTCATACCAATAAACATTTTTACTGTATTCTTTGTGAGGCTTTAACATTTGTTTTACTATGGGTTGAATATAAATAACTCTATTAATATGAGGTTGAATATAAATAACTCTATTAATAACTCCATGAATATCTTTGAATGTGGATTAAGTTTATTACTTAGTACTCATAGGACATTCTCATTTACCAGAGCCACTTGTTAACTTGTCACAGAGTCAACAATTAAAAATACACAGGGTACAAGTATGGCTTGTTAGCGCTAACCCTTAAAAATCTTGTCCTTGCTGGTCATTTACTGAGTCTTTCTGTTGAGGTCATAATCATTATATCATGTTAAATCTAACCACATTTAGTCTTCATGAAGTCTGTTTTTCAGTCTCACTAAGAAAAGCTTGTTCATACTGAAGTTTGTACGTTTCTCTAAGAAAGTTTAAGTTTACCAAATACACATATATTCAAGATGGGCCATTTTCTTTAATGACATCAAGGGGCTCCTTCAGATACCAGTCTGCTACTAAGACAGCAGTTACGGGCACCTAGTTCATAAACCTTTGAGTATCATCAGCTGTGAAAAAACAAATATTGATCGGTGAAGCCTTGAGTTGAGTGTCATTCATTATAGACACTTACAAAGAACATACCCTGGAAACCCAGATTAGGGAGAAGCTTATTTTGCTTAGAGAAGAGACAGAGAGTGATATTTGAGGTAGACCTTGGAGAAGGGTAGGATTTTCCCAAGAGGACTCCTGGAGCAGTGAGTCATCAGAGCACAGTCACTGAGACCCAGAAGAGTTGGGTCATTGAAAGAAGAGACACCATTCTTGGGTACCAGAAAGCCAGGCTGGAGTGAAGCAACCACTACCTCTTTGATTTCCTGATAGTATGCAGGTACTTATCAGAGAACCTCGGGGTTCTCTTCTACCACTAGATCAGGAGCTGAACTTCAAAAGGAACCAAATCTCTACATCCCTGGACTGGATCCCATTCTTGGAAGTGAGCAGGCTCAAGATGGCACATACCTGGCTTGTTTATAACCTCTGCCTATCCTGCAGAACATCATGACAGACATCTCTGATTGACCATGACATTCTTTCTCGATGAGCCCCTATGTGACCCCTAAATGATTCTCAACCCTGTGCTTCTGGCTACCCCCATCAATCTGCCAGGATCTCTCAGGCCATAAGATAAAACCTCCTACATACCACGAGTATACCCACACAAAATATTTGAAAGAGACCCTTACAAAGAGGTCTTTGGTCCACCCAAATTCAATACCGAACGTGAACATCTGAGTTTAAAATGAGCGATTGAGTTTTTTGTGGGAAGATGCTTGCTTGCTTTGTCAAAAAAAAAAAAAAAAATTCTAGGATATGCATAATATAATGCGATCTATATAAACTTAGTTTTCATACACTTCCCAAATTATGAATAAGTTATATTCCAATGGCACAAAAAACTAAGGAACTTGCCCAGGTTCACTCAGGTACTTAATAAGCAAGGATAGAGGAAACCCAAGCAATCCACCTCCAAGTAGTTCATGTTCTTAACCTCTGCCTATCACCAGTCCCTTCCTAGTGAGGAAGACAGAATATTCTGGGCACTAAAATCTCCAAGACTGTCTGATAAACACCACCATACTATGAGGGGCACAGAGAGGTGCTGGTTACTTCCACCTGATGAAGGTAATGAGGTACACAGAGGCCTCCTGGTTTTGGTGATCTTTAATTGTGCCCTAAAAAAATAATAAATTAAATTAAATTAAATTAAATTAAATTAAATTTTTAAAAAGGTAAGGTTTTGCCAGTCAAACAGTTAAAGGAGGAATAGCATCCTGGAAAGACAGATGGCATAAAATCATCAGGTTTGTAGTTCATGCAGTCTCCACTGAGCAGCTATTGGGGGGAGAGGCCTGCATGTGGCTCTAGTGCACAAGACAAGATCACTGTCCCAAGTCTTTGTGCCCCAATGCCAGACACATGAAATGTTCAACGGCAGTACAGTGTAAAAAGTGATCCACAACTTCTAGTAGCGCCTTAGGAGCAAGTTACTAACAGGGAGCAGGGAGGTCTATTGGTCATTCTGATTCCCCTGGGCAGACATAATGTGATCTGAACATGGATAGATGATAGTGTGAGTGGATATTGTCATGGACACAATTGCTGAGGTGCTAACAAAATGTTGTGCTTTCTCCTCCCAGATGAAAGGCTGCATAAAGGTGTTGAAGGAACAGGCCCCGGACAGCGTGGAGGGGCTGCTGAATGCCCTCAGGTAAGCTTCAGCCCCTTGTGACCCTTCAGAGAGAATTCAGATCTAGATGCTGTTAGGGACCAAGCACTAGAGCACCAGGCTTAAGCCCATGTGTACCTTCACATTCTTAATCTTGGCAACACCCAAGATTGAAGTTGAAGTCAGCACCATTTTTATCATGGCCTCTTTACAGATGGAAGAAACTGAGATGTAGGGAAATGAAATAACTTGCCCAAAGTCACACAGCAGACGACAGAGCTAGAACCTAACCCTGGGTCGATGTGACCTTATAGGCCACGGGCCTAACTCCAGGCTGCACTGCCTTGTAGTTAGTGGAGACTCCTCAGAAGCAGCAGCTTCCCCTTCACTTGGCTGTACGTGAGAATTGCGGGTGGCTTTTGAAAACTCTAATGCTCGGGCTTCAACCTGACCCAATGAATTAGAGTCTTCAGGCTGGGGACTCAGGTGTCCATTCTGTGTTTGCTCTAAAGCTCTCTGGATGACCTGCATACACAGCCACCAGAACTGAGAACCCTGATCTACCCTGTCTCGATGCCCACGCATTTGGCAGCTATGGCTCATGTCAGCTTCTCACTGATGACAGTTGATGTCCAAGCAGCCTCTCTTCCAAGGATACATGTGCTTCATATACTCCAGAGAAGGGATTATTTTTTAGCTATAACACATCTACAGGAAATTGTTGAATCATACTATGACGTAAATCATTCCAATGCTGGATTGCAATCTGGAAGGTTTATGGTCCTCGCTGTCTTATTCATCTTTGATTTTTCTGAGTTCCACTCAATGCTGTGCATGCAGTAAGTGATCAATAAGTGTAAGTGGAACGGATCGATAATCTTCTCCCTGTTTACAACACTCATGTCTTCTACTCCACTCCTGAGCACGTTGTCTCATTTAATTATCACAACTCAGAGAGGGAAGGTGATCTCTATCCCCATTTAATAAATGAAGAAACAGCCACACATTTAATGAACAAAACTGAGGTTGATGCCGTTTTGTGGAGTTGCTAGGTCATCATTCTTCAGAAAAGGTAGCATTTACAGAGGAGCCTTCCAGATTCCATGCATGAACGAAGCTTTTCTCCATTGGTGCCCACTTCATGGCAGCCTGGATTCCCGTACACAGTCAGATTTTGGTGCCTGATTTTTTTTTTTTTTAACTTTCCGGCTTCACTCAGTCAAGCCAGGCTTGGTGAAGAGCAGGACACTGTGCTGAGCAGTGAGTCCCATGGTTTCTTGTAGGTACTATGATGAACAGAGAGCGTGCTGGCTTTTGAGGTAGACAGACTTGAGTCCAAATCAGAAGCCACAGTCTCGCTCACAAGTCATTGTCAGATCTGTGGTCTGAAAAGGGCCATTTCACCTCCCTGAATCTCAGTTTTCTCACCTGCAAAATGGAGGCAGGAACTGTGTGGGTGAAATGAGAGCTTACACGAAGTGCCTAGGACTTGGCAAGGTTTGATGACATGTTAATTCCTCTTTCCTTCCTTTTCATAAACCACTCCTGTGGCAGGTGAATGTGAGGATGTTGACTGCACAGCTTTTTTTTTTGGTTTGTTTATCTGCACGTGTGCCCCCTTGTGGTGGCAATGAGCATAGCACCCCAAGGAAAGTAGAAAACCATCAACATTACCTTTAGGGGTAATGTTGTGATCGATCGATAGAGATCCATGTTCTGAGATTTGTAAGTCAGCAGGAGGAGCCTAGAAGGGTGAGATGCTGCACTCCTTCAAGTGAAGTCTACCTCCCTGGAAAATGCGATTGCTTGTATCTCCTCCATTCACTTCTCTGATTAGATAAAATGCCTGCTTGTTGAATAACCACAATTCAAAATTCCTCTGGGAAAAAGAATCAAATATTAAATGCATTTGAGAATACACTGGGCATCAGAGTGTGGCTATTTGTCTAAGGAACGAGCTCAAGTTTGATTTATAAATATCCATTGTGTTTCTCAAGGTAAAGACGGGCTGAGAGTCATCATGCAGCTTTGGCAGAGCACTGTTTACACACTGACCCCCATCACTTTCTCTCCACGCAGGTTCACTACAAAGCACTTGAATGATGAATCAACTTCCAAACAGATTCGAGCAATGCTTCAGTAGAGCTCTGCTCAAAGAAGAGGATCTATGTACTGACCTCAGAAGATGTATATGTTTACATAATTTAATACAGATTGATGTTAATACTTGTGTATTTACATAACCGTTTCCTTCTTGTCACTGAAATATACGGACTTTAATTTGTATCTTGACTGACTCGACCCAGCAGAGCATAAATTGACTTGAGAGCCTTACCTCTGATGTCTAAAACAAAACCCTCTTCTCCAAGGCCAAAATTTGGAGATAATTGATCTTTACTACTGGAGTCCTTTAACTACACCTGTAACAATCCAAAATTCCTAATAGTTTGTGGTAGTGTTTTAATTCTAGATGTGTAATCTCTCTGGGAAGTATACTTATAGAAATACAAAGTATTTGATTTCCTGTGTCGGCTTGGCTACAAGAAACACAACTGTTATCCTGACAGAGGGAGAGAGAAATCCAAGAAAAGAAAAATGCATGTGAAGACACAAACTCAAGTGTTTTGAATTCAGCACGCCCCCCTCTCTTTCCTCAGACTGCAAACCACATGTGCAGCTTTTTTGTTTGCACGTATTTTATTTATCAACATAATCCCCTTCTGTCTGGATTTATATTCCTCTAACATCCCATTTTGATTCTGCAAGAGGTAAATCACCTGTGCTTGAAGCCGTTTGTAAGAAAGAAGTGAGAATACATAGATGTGCTGTCATAGCTGAGCTGTGAAGCTGGTTGTCTTGGAAGTGGGGGACAGGTTGAGAGGAAGGACATACAGGCAACGGGACAGTCATCTCTCTGCTTCAGTCCTCTGGCTTTGGGTAATTTTGCTGACACTCCAGTTGTCTGTGAGGTGCTAGTTGCACAGCCCCTCCTAAAAGGAGCCCTGTCCTTTGTGGGCTGATATGTGGCAACCAAAGTCTAGGGTACTTCACTGATTACCAGAAAACTGGGGAATTCAGAGGGGGAAAACCCTACATTTTCCAGTTCCCTACTATTTAAAAGGTAGCTCCTCCCTGACCATATTGCTAGCTTGTTGCAATGTGTAAAATTTTGGTCTGAGTACCTGGACTTAGTCCTAGCCTTATTGATCCACCAGGTGATCTTTGGAAGTTCACTTAAGTTCTCTGTGTCTCACTTTCTTCATCTATAAAATGAGCAATTAGAACATGATCGCCAAGAGCCCTACAAAGCAATGAGCCAATACAATGACTGACTCTGTTATGCTTCCTTCGTAAGTACAGTCTAGGAAGCATCACCCCACCTTTTCTTAATGATTGAAGATATGACAAGGCCTATGATCTGCAGATCAGAGCTTATAATGGAATCTTGTAAATCTCCTATTCCAACCTTCCATGGAAAAATGAGAGGAGGGTGTAGCAAACGTGATGAACTCCCTGTAGGACTAGAGCCCAGGATCCCTCACTCCTGACTCTTTCCCTCTTCACCAAGTGGCCTATGCATATGTACTATGGGATGAGATTGGACACTTTTAAGTCAATCTTCAGTCTGGTTTATATTATTACTTGCCTATTTCTAATAGAAGGAAAGAGCTGCCCAGTGATTGACAATCCCAGAAGTTGGGCATGGGTACATCAGGGTTTCATTCGCCATATCCCAAAGAATGAGCTGTCACAATTGATTTCCAGACTTTAGTGTCCAGCTGGCATTCTCTTGAGTCCTCCAAAAAAAAAAAAAAAAGGGGGGAAACATACTTTTGTTTTGCTTTATTTTTAACAACAACAAAAAAACCCAGTCAAGTGGCAGAACAGATTCTCTGGTTTATATCTAAATGTCAGTCAACAGAGAAAGAAAAAAAGACCCTTTTCCTTAGAACTTTTCAAGCTGAACAAGTACAGCTGCTTGGGTGGGAGAAAGTGGTTCTCTCATCAGAACAGAAATGCACTTAGATGGCCTTCATGATTTTTTCAAACCTAGGGATTTTAACACCTTTGAAGAAGCCAGGAAATGGGGTAACAATGGGTAAACAAATTCATTGACTGTTCAACTTAAGAAATGTTCAATTTGGCAGCCACATATTATCTTTAAGCAGCAACTGTCAAGACAAGAATTATAGAGGCACTCAATATTTATCATCATTGAGTCCATTTGTTTCCTTTATCGGGTGAGGAGCTTAAGTCTTGGAGACAGGAAAGGACTTGCAGAGTAAATAGTTGAGCACATTTATAATTTTTAATTAGACTTTTATCAAATGGGACCAAACATATGGGAGGGGCTGCTGGCCTGCCCCAAATTAGCCCGGCCACCTTGTTTCAAAGCTAAGATTCACTTAAACATGGATTTTCAAAAGCCTAGGGCCTGAACTATTGCCTCTGATTATCAGGAGGACAAGTTAATTGAATGTCTGTGATCACTAACGGGTAATGGATCTTGGGTCCATCCCTAAGCTACCGTGGGAGACAAATTCTTTTAACAAACTGTCCTCCAGGCATCAGGAGGCCACGAACAATCATGGTTTTTCTGTGTGTGCTGCATGCACATGTGTTCAAGACTCATGGATGGTTTAGGGGAACGTGCTAGCCACAGTATCCATGTCGATGTTAACTATATTTCATATTTGATGTTTCATAGTATTCAAATAAACAGTGTTTTCCATTACTCAGATATTTATTTTGGGGCAGGCAACAGGTGAAACTTACATTTCTCAGATGCACTGCTACTTTGGCATCATAACTTTGTTCTCAGAAGTTTTTCATGCATCATTAAGAACTACTAATCAAAAGTAAGTGGCAATGAATGTTTTTGAATTGTGGTAGCCCATTTGGGCTGGAGTATTTATTAACAACCAGAAAGAAAGTCTTGATGGTAATATCTTAATTGTTAGTTAATCTCATGCTTTATTATTTGCTTCTAGTCATCATCATTATATCAAGACATTAATGGTAAACTGAGGTTTTTGACACATCATCACATTTAAGTAAAACAAATAATAATCATGCTTCCTCAAAAGAAAAATGAAGCCTACCCAATCTTGGAATCCAATTGTGCAGTAGAATTCAGAGACTTCTCATTCAATCTTGTATCCAAACAGCTACAAATTTTTCTAGATATTAAGAATAAACAATGGAATTTTATCTTAAAGAACAAACATTTTGGAACTTAACTTCCCCATTACATCTGTAAAGGCTGTTGCATACACAAAGCTGTTTTAAAGTTGTCATATGTTGTTTTCTAAAGTCATTGTCATTTTTTTTTGCCTGCTTTGCCTCTTTTTGTACAGAAGTTTTGAGTGTGAAATGAAAATTAAAGTTTGGTACATATATTTAAAAATATACCTCTATTTTATATGATGTTCAACGTTGAGTGGGTGCTGAGCACACAATCACAGATATTTGCTAAAAACCGATATTTGCTAAACACCTGCTCTGGGGACCAGCAAATCACGCCATCTGCCTTTCACCTCTCTTTATATACAACATAAAATACACAATATATTCTGCTCTTGGTACCAGCTATATTTTATTCATTTCAGCAAAGCTCTTTCATTATTAAAAAAAGGCATAGAATAAACAGAGACATGATTGCTATCTAGAGATACATGAGACCTACTTGTCCAAAGATGCTAAGAAGCCCTGATAAATACCCATGCAGTCTATCTTTTGAGTGCAGTACCCCTTTATGGATTCGGCAAAGTCAGCCATTAACTTATTCTATATAAGTACATTTTTCAGACAACTTTAGCTCTAAAATAATTCTTTCAAAAATTGAGTATTAAAACTGTTTTAGAGCATCCCTATGCCTTTTAAGCTTTTTACCTGAGACCTAATTGTGTATGCTACCAAAGTGTCAGAGTCCCCAAAAGAGATCTACCATTATGCCCTATACAAAAGACAAAGGTACAATCATTAGAACTATTTGGGAAAAGTAGGAATGGGAAATTTTCTGTAAATTTTTTTAAAGATTTTATTTATTTATTCATGAAAGACACACAGAGAGAGGCAGAGACACAGGCAGAGAGAGAAGCAGGCTCCACGCAGGGAGCCTGACGTGGGACTCGATCCCAGGTCTCCAGGATCATGCCCTGGGCTGACATTGGCGCTAAACCGCTGAGCCACCTGGGCTGCCCAATTTTCTGAAAATTGACACACTGACAGATTACAAATGGACACGGGCTGGAAAGAGAGAGAAGAAAAGGGCCCAAGAGAGAAAGAGAAAGACTAACTAAATGAGTGTTGAGAGTCAAGAGACATGAAAAAAGGAGTGTATGTGTGACTGTCAAGAGGAATATAGCTACTGGCATGAGGAATACCCTTCATGCCAGCCAAAAAAGTTAGTTGTTAATCAGGGTTCTCTTGGAAGGATGGAGAGGAGTTCAACCAGCCACATTCATGAAACCTGGTGAATAGTGAATATATGCATTCTGTATTCACACTGACTTCATATTCTGGGGTATCATTAAGTAGATAGAATTTCTAGGCAGACATTTGCTGCCGGAAAGGTCTGTACTACTTTTAGCCATCACAACCTAAGTGATTAAATAATACTAAATAATATGTACTTACACTGTTTATAAAATTTACTGATACTATTCGTGTTCATTAAGTACATTATTCCATCCAGTGCCAGAATCCTGGTCTCTAATAGTAATAACAAAACAACAAACAAACAAAAACTTGCTGATCACACCCCCACACATCGTTTATACAGTGATAAAGAAGAGTCTTGACTGTTCCATCTCTTCAGCTCAAAGTCAGACTACAAAGAATGGAGATTTTCTGCCCTGGTCACATCAAGTTCCAAGTTCTATAAAAATACCTTTTGAAATTATGGTAAGTAGGATTTGAGATAAATCCCAGAATTTTATGTAGAGCCATTTAGGCTGAGACATCGTATAAACTCATTTAAGAAAATCTTTTCCCTATAAAATCTTCCAGTTTCCCCCCACAAATTGTATATTTCTAGATTCTTCTTTCTCTCTGCCTTCACTTACTGTTCATTTTTAAGTTGTCCTTGTTTGCCCCGGGACAGGCTTTGTTCCGAGTAAGGAGCTATATTTTATTGGCCATTCCTACTATACCTAAGAGGTAGAGTCTTCAGTGCTCTGACTTGAGGACCAGTGGTTTTAAAAGGCTCCTTCCACATTGAAGAAGGCTGTCTCTAGAAAATATCAAAAGTACTTGGAGGAAATTATAGAATTGTTTTCTCCAAAATGTCAATATGTCTGATTTTTTCCTTTTGTATAAGAGAAATAATGCAAACCCTGTGGGGAGGTGTAAAAAGATGGTACTGTTATAGGTGAATGTAAGTGGAGAGGATAAAAGGATAGAGAGC